>NC_090929.1:177980083-178283879 GCF_040938575.1 Ambystoma mexicanum
ATTAAACCAAAGAGAATATTGTGGTTTAACAAGGATTGCAAAATGGCTAACCAAATGCTCCTGACTACACCGACAAAGTAAAGTAGAGCCCAGGAGTAAATAGTTATGGCTAGGAACTATTACAAGAAGACCCTAAATGTTAGGAAAATAGACTGAGCAGGCATAGTTGAATTTAGAAAGGGCAGTGGCCACAGCTGACCAGAAAGTATATTGGAGAATGACTGCAGAAAAATTGAGTACTTGCATTATACCCACAAACAAGCAAATGGATTTGGTAGGCAAGGCTAGGTGGATCCAACATTTTGCTCAAGTACACAATGTGATATGCCGTGAGCAGAGGAATTGTGATCTGGTAATTCACAAAGCACATTCTATGGAGTATGATTTGGGGAATCGCAATGATGCCACTATGGTATATACTATATGAGTGAAGTAGCAATGGGATGGCTAATGGGAAATCTTCAAGACCACATTCGATCATAATTGAATTATTATTGTTAGTCTGGATGCCTATAGCTACTATGGTGTTTAGGTACGGCATCAAAGACTCATACTATACTACTGCAGGGAGGCAATTTTAATACCAGTATTTAAGAAAGGAAATAAATAAGATCCGACTTGTTACCAGCCAATTCCTTTGATGGACACAGCGAAGGGGATTAAACCAAGCACTGCACAGTAAAATCATGAACTGGGTAACAGATAATCATATTTTGACAGAGTACCAATATGGCTTTCCAGAAGATAAAGGTGCTTTGGATCAAATTATGAGCACACGTTTAGTCCTGGACAAGTAGGTCTGTGGCTATAAAGGTACGTTATATATTTGGGGTTCATGGATCTTTCAACGGCATTTGACAGTATTAACTTTCCAAAGCTTGTCACGGTTATGTGCATTGGGAATGCCGGGGGTGATCTTATAAGTTCCTGTGGCATCGAACTGAAATCTTTAAGCAAGAGTGCGGATGGGGACTCCAGGTAAGACAACCCAGGCATTCAAGTATCCCAAGGTGTGAGACAAGGGTGCGTTTTAGCCCTTATACTTTTTAATCTTTATATAAATTCACTACTCCATGCACTTTCTAACTTGACGAGTGACTTGCCAAAGATGGCTGGGCAAAAAGTATGTGCGTTACTGTATGCGGTCAATGCATTTCTGATGGCAAGGACAAAGCGTGCCCTTCAAACACTGGTCAACAGGTTTTATGAATACATGGGACAAAAAGATTTGACAATTAATATAGATAAATCGAAGATAATGTGTATTGGTGGCAGTAAACCTTTGGGGAATGAGATATTTATTGAAGGCAAGAAATTGGACTGGGTTATTTTCCTAAACCTATTTAGGTGCAACAATATTGTGACATGAGGTGGGATTTGCACATTAAACAACAAGTGATTAAGGCTTCCTAGATTAATGGTTCAATCATGAGATACGTCATGAAACTTGGTGGGCCGCTACTAGAACATACGGTTTGGATGTACCAGGCTAAATCTGTACCTTTGTTGACCTATGGTTATTTTTCTATAAAGGTGCCCCCTAGTTAACGAAAATCAGTTCTTGAGAAAAATCATGAGGGTATCTCAGGTTTTCTGGGATATCTCCTGCACGAAGAATGTCATTTAACGTTTATTGAGGACCTCATATCTTTACAAGTATTGTTTTACCGGTTGCGATTATGGGGGTACCCTCACTTATCGTTAACAAGAAGCCTGATCGAAGACGTCATTCATACTTTTCCCCCTTGGTTACAATACATTAGATCTTCTTTGCACACCATTGATCTTATACATCTTTTCACCAAGGAGTTAGCGATGGGATTTAAAGTAACCTTTTTGGTGGAGAGTTTCTCAGAAACAATCTCAGGCAGGAAAGCAAGCACAAAAAACAAGGTGTCTCATTTTAGCATAAGACTGTCCCTGTTGCCGCTAGGCCAGGTTATATTCAATGGTTCTCAGATCCAAGGAAACTGGCAATTCTTCTCCATTTTAGAACAAATCTATTATTTCAGGAAGAGATTGTCCATCCCTCGTAAGGTGAATCTATTACTCATTGTAAATGTAGTTGCCTCTTGTTTAAAGTAACTAATCTCCAGCATTTTATGTTTTTTGATCTATCTATGCTGCTCTAAGGAGGACATTTCTTTTGCCAATATTGAGAGCCCGTGGAGTGAACATGTTCCGATAGGTTTGTTTTGAGCAATTCCTGACTGGTTTATTGCACAGTGTTTATTCTTATATTGAAAGAGCACTCTTATTGAGAAGTAAGCTGTTGTACATTTTCTAGTGTATGTTTTAATAATGTTATGAACGATGATAATGTACGTTACATTTTTATTATTTATCATTGACAATGTATAGTCTGTTATACATAGTTTTATTCTTTGATGGAATGTTTATTTCCGAATAAAGAGATTGATTGATTGCTATGAGGTCTCAGGGGACAGTAGAACCCTTTTTGAGTTAGCCGTCCAACTAAGCCAGTTGTCCAAATATACAATATATGTGGAATTTCATGTCTCAAAACGTGCACTCGCCACTAGCCATTGGCTAGTGATATTTTACTCTTGCCGAAAGTAAGAAATGGTGTACATGTGTAGAATTGAGGTGGCAAGTGACTTTTTTATAGCTGGTTAGTAGCATATAACTGGAAATTGTGATCCTGGTTTAATTGCTTTGTGGTGTTAGGAAGGACAGACCTTTTGTAATATGTGTGGTAAAATACCCTGGACAGCCCAAAGTAGGAGATATTTTAAAAATACCTGGCTCGTTGCAAGCGGCCTAAGGACTCTGTGATAAGGCTATGTAGGTAAGGCATGAAGGCAACCTATACATCTACCACACATCGATTTCCCCTGCTGCAGAGCAGAAATAATTAGCTGGCAAATGTATGGTGAACATCTTCACTGGGAAGAATGTGTTCACCTCAGACCCCAGAAAGGAATGAAATCCCCATTTGTCATACTTGGGATGGTGAAGAAGCAAGAGAAAGCCTAACCCAACCAGACCATCTCCCCTACCATCCTTTCTCTATTCTAATCTTTGTATAATTTTCTGAACATATTGCAACTTATTTTTCACCTCATCCCTTTGAACTTTGTAAGGTGCTCGGAGACCCCCTGGGTAAAAGATGAAACCCAAAATAAGATTTCTGACTGAGGGACCTCATTGATTCGAAGCAATTTGTTAAATTCTTCTCAAAGGTTTGATAAACGTTGTGGTGCTAAGGAAGTGGAGAGTTATCAGAGAAAACCTAAAACCATTCTGCTTGATGAAAAGGTTCACATGCCACCATGATGGAAGAGATCACGAGACCCTGCCCAAGAGAAGAGTTGTGCGACACTGGGCCTTAAAGAGGTCAGTCCCTCTGCTTGCCAACACAAAAGGTCAGCCTTTGGAAAAGTTATTAGTGAGACATTGGCATTTGGATGTACCACATATTTGTCATGGTTGTCTCATTCTTGGCATATGGACCGAAAAACATCTAAAGCATTTTAAGGTGCATGCTCCGGCAACCTTCTGTACGATCTGGCCATGATTGTAAGAGGGCAAAGCCTTTTTTTACACTTGGAGGGCAGTAAACATGTGTTTGGAGGGCAAACGTAAGAAACTTAATCACTTAAGAAATGTGTACTGCATAGGACAGGTCTTGCCTTAAAAGGGCAAGGGCACATCACCTTTGGGGAGATCACGGCTTCTGAATAGCAGAATTGGATTTCAGAGCAAGATTAGTTATTCGAAAAACCTACATGGCCACTAAGGGTACTCTGATCTTCTCCTTCAAAAGCTCTTCATCCATAATAGGGTGAAATCAATTAAGCGGCAAGGTACCTTCTTCTATGCGTTCAAAATGAGCTTAGACCCCCCCCCCCCCCCCTATAAGCCATGGGTGGGTTCTTACATCAAGATCAAAGCATGTTCATCTGCATACAGCATCAACATGGACATCAGCAGTCTCCATCGCCTAATATGCAACATGTTATGTGTCTGCAATGCCTGCCAGAAACTACATACGCTATAGCAGGGTTCAGCAAACTTTGGCTCTACAGATGTTTTGAACTACAACTCTCATCAGACCAAGGCAGCATAGTCAATTGAGAGAGATAATGGAATTTGTAGTCCAACATATCTGCAGACCCCCTGCTCTATGGTCAAAAGCAAGGCACAAACTCAGACACCTTTCCATAATCTTTCTTTGCAAGTCAATTTACCATGTTATGAATGTTAAGCAAGGCATACATTACTTTATAAAAAATGATTACCAGAGTTTGCCAATTAAAATGTTCTTGAATAGCAAACAAACTTGATGAGCAATGTTTAACTAATATTTTCAATGTCAACAGAAGTTATTAGTACCCAAGACAAATGAGCAACAATGCAGCTTTCCTGTGTATCGCTGAAGCAAGACATTAGTACCTGTAAAACGTAACGGCTAACTGCATGAATAGGCACAAATAAATATGAGAAAAAGGCTCTGAAAACAGTTTTCAGTGCAAGCTCTGTGCAGCTGGATGCACTCAGTGTTGCACATGGCAATGCCCCATATATTGTATGCTTGCCCATCATTTGCTGCGTAAGGAGAAGTTTCTTTAAACAAAAAGTTCACAATGTTAAAATAAAGTAACAGCCCGAGAGCAAGTACATTGTATGGTGTTGCGACAGACAGGGCAATTCCCAACTTCAGGTAGACAAGATGGCCCTTATCCGTCATTGATATCCACCATTTTCAATATAGCATTTAATACCAGTTTCAAGGGAGGCCTGGTCCCGCAAAGGCCCTCCTGAGCCAGGTAGGCCCAAGCACAGCATGCCAGCTGCGAGCATACATGAAAGCAGTTTTTATTGCTATGCCAAGCACAAGGTATCAGGGGCGCACAATACCTGAAAGCCTTGATGGTCCTCGACTCACTGTCCTTCGAGGCGAGTCCAGGTTAGCTGAACTGGTGATGGTGAAGGACCCCAACCCTTTCCTTCCCAGTGAATGTACACAACCAGAGGGGAGTCAGGGCCAGACTCTCCACACCACTGACTTGCCTCCCAGTATTTACGTGGTGTGGAGACAGTGCAAGCACTGAACTGGCATTGATGAGACTTGTAATGTGAGGGCCATCCTTCAGGCTGGGTGACGAGGGCCACAGCAGGTCCAGGGGTCGGGCTGAACAAGTAGGGCGACAATGTAAGGAAGAACAAGGCAGAGAAGGAAAACTGCAGGAGGGGAAAGGAGGCAACAGCGGGAGGTAGGACCAAGGCTGGCTCCAGAAAGCAGACCAGGAAGAAGAGAGGTAAGGAACAGGAGGGGAACCACAGGCCAGGACACAGGGTCACACAAAGCGTTGAGACACTCTCTTTCTTGCTCCCTCTTGCTTGTTAGCCTTTTACAGGAATGCTGCGGTCACAACCAGGCCATTGCACTGCAGCGTGTTTCCAGGGTAACCGGCGTGATGACGCGTCGATGCCGTGAGCATCAACGTTGGTGGGCAGGGGGTTAGAGGTCTGGCACTCTAATGCGACTCGGCCTGGGGCACCACCTCCAATGACACGGTGAAGACTGGGCAGATGCAAAGCTGGCCTGCATAAAATGCAGGTGGCTACTTGCAAATGCTGCTTGCGTTCCCGGCCTCTTGATTGGCCAGTTCTCTCCCGCAGGTGCCAATATGCAATGCAATCATAATCATAGAGCAAAGTTAGCTCTGGAGGCTAAATACAGTGTATGGTATGGCAGGAGATCTTTAGATGTACAGGATGGAGCTATTGATCACTACTTCTGTAAACATCTAGTTTGCTTTGTGTATTCATTATATACAAGAAAGGAAAGTAAGAGACTAAGCAGAGCGGATGGCATATCAAGGAGAGAACTGGGCAAAATTAGTAAAATAATGTAGTTTGCAGCCATCTCCCTTTCAAAGTAGCTATTATAAAGCAACAGGGTGAAAAGATAAGCTGACAGAGTTTGGGATCAGCTTATGGGTTGAGCAGCACTTGCAGATGAATGAAACCAGCGAGTCACAGAACAAGGTTTGCCATCAAATGTATTTGGCCTTGTGATCATGTACATTTTCTAACGTGTGAAATATGAACATAAAACGCTAAAACTTTGTAGTTGGAACCATGTGGTTCACACAAAAGGTTTTAGCAAAAATCAATTATAATTTATTCAACATTCATGGGCAACCCCCCTATGATTACATGAAATATGGTTCACTCTCAAATCTATCTATCGCAGAAAATCTGTTAGTTTATTCCTTATACAATTTCACACTGTTCCACCAATCTGCACCAAATTGTGCATAGTTACCGGTTAGGATGCTCCAGACATTACTGGCTATATGACATTTGGATACCTCACCCATTTCCCCAGATTTCAGCCCCTTCACACATGAGACGGTTGCCTGAAATCGGCGAAACATCAATGTGGTCGTAGAAAGACCGTGCCAGGGTCAGGCGACAGATGGGGAGAGCGCACAGAAGGTCCCAGTATGCTGCAGCACACTCTTGCCTCCCCTCCATGTCTGCTCCGGGTATGCCAGCCAGCCACACACGCCCATTCTCAGTGCAGTTTACTTCAGAGTGAAAAGCACATCAAGCGATAAGAGACTCGGAATAGTGACCTACAGGATCATTAACTTTCAACAATTGAGCATGTCTGTCTACAGAACCAGTGCAGAGTACGGCCACTTTTTGCTAGTATAGCACAATACTAAAGGAAAAATATAAATCAACACGTTATTCATCAAACCACTGGCAATACTGAAGAAGTAGACAATATATATTCTAAGCAGATTTTCTTAAATATTTAGCTTCACTCAGCAAATAATACAACAATCAGACAAAACCCCATGAATGACTATTTAAAAGCATACATGTAAAGCGCAACAGTGTCTCACTTACTTCAAAGTACTGCTAGTGTTTCAAAAGTGCAATACTTATACTCATGGCTGGCTGCAACATGCGATCACCAAGCGATCGCACTCACTGCCACTCTGAGAGTGGTATGAAAATGGGCAGGCCATGTCAATATAATGCACCTTCCCCTAAAAGATGAAATCTAGCCGACAGTGCGATTTAGATGCACTCACCCAAACTTTACTGAAAAACATGGCCACAATGCAGTGTTTTACAGTAGCATTACTGTAATTTTGCATTAATTTATTAGGAATGGAATTGCAGGGCTGTCTTTTACATACTTGTCTCTGCCAAAATGGATAGTTAGCTTAATAAAAGTATCATCCCAATTACTTTTGGTTTGCAATTATTTTTAAAAGAAAGGCCACTTTTCTTGGCTAGCACGCCCACTCAGGCTTTTGGCCCTTTTTTAGAGTGAAGGAGCCGATTACTATAGCCCGTTTGAACTTGCAGTGACCAGAGAGCACAGAGGGCAAGAGAGGAATTAGGGGATAGCTGCGCAGTCACTGAACGGGGCAATTTAAATGGCTGTGCAACAAAAGTGTCAGTTTAATTAGCAAATCTACAGACTTGCAGAGCAAATTGCTATGCAACACTGCGTATTTTATGCCTTGTTGAGGATACGTGGAGTTCGAACTCCTTTCCAAAGTCATCTATCACTTTCTCCTCCAGGCATGCAGTTGCAAAGGAGGGGTGAGAAAAAGGTGAGCAAACTCTGCCTTGTGCATTGGCACTGAAACTATGACTGACTGAGAAGGTAGTTTGGAGCTCAAGCACTTATCTGGTAGTGCAACATTTTCCATCTAATTTATATATTTTATATTGGTTGCTACAACAGACTGAGTTGCCACCCAAAGTTTACTACAGCAACACATGGCCGTGCACAAATTCCTCAACTATCAGATTCAAGGTATGGCACTGCTGCCAAGACAACTCTGCAAGTGGGGGAGGATCTGGTAAGAATAGTTGACAGGCTTGTAAAACTAGTTCTCCATCAAGAGTATCTTAATTATAATTCATAAACCCTGAATAATAGCCATCTACACAGCCCTAGAGATAGGGGGTGTATTGGCCACTTTGACTCCCTAAAAATAAGCAAATACCCCCCAAAAATAAAAACAGAGGAGTAAAAATACTCCCAGCAAATAGGAAAAAGACACGCAGACCTTGTGTCCCGGCTTTCACCCATACAGCTATATGGATCTGTTTGGACCAGTAGTGCACATAGTGCCACCGGAAGAAACTACCATCACAACTTCCCGATTGGAAGAAGTAAACTTGTATATTTTAATGTGTATGAATAACTAGGTGCCAAGGAATTTTTATTGTGAAAACATTTACAAGTTAAAACATTTTTACTTGCTTATAAAATACTCCCATTGGGAATTGGATTTACATTTTTACTACCTAAAAGAACACGTTACTCTCTTACCTGGTAATGTTCTTTCGATGGGATGGTCCGACGATGTATTCCATATCTATGACAGTAATCACCACAGCTGTGCTGCTTTGGAAATTTTCGGCGTCTGCGTCCTGCGTTGATGACGTCGATGCACCGTCCGAGGACCTCCTCCGACGGCCGACGTCACCCGATGTGATAAGTAGGACGCACGACGCCCGTAGCCTCAGTTGTAGTTTTTTTCCCAGAACGTGCGCCACCAGTCTTCTGCCAGTGTGATACACAAAGCCTTGCGGAAACGTAAGCTGCAATCGCATAAGAGATTCTGTAGCGGGGAAGGTAGGGAGGGAGCGTTATGGAATACGTCGTCAGACCATCCCATCGAAAGAACGTTACCAGGTAAGAGAGTAACTTGTTCTTTGAGGGGATTGGGTCCTCCGACGTATTCCATATCTATGACAGACTCCCAAAGCAGTACCAATGCAAGGAGGTGGGAAAAGAATTTAGAAAACAGAAATGTTGCATGCCCAATCAAATTGCGGAGTAAAGGACGGCCTTTCCAAAGGCCATATCCTGCCCCCGGATGGAATCGAGGGAATAGTGACGTACAAAAGTATGTAACGAAGCCCAGGTGGCTGCATCACAGATGTTGTGAATAGGAACACCCCTCTGCAGGGCAGCAGAGGCAGCCATACCCCTGGTAGAAAGGGCCCGCAAGCCGACCTGGGGGTCCTTACCCGCCAAGTGGTAACACTCAGATAGCCAAAATAATCCAGCAAGACAAAGTCTGTTTCGTCACAGCATGTCCCAAACGCTTTCCAGCGTAACCAATAAAGAGCTGATCGTCCACTCTGACCCGGGACATGTGTGAAATATAAAAGCTTAACGCTCTCCTAGGATCAAGCCTATGGAGCCTCTCCTCTTCCTTACCAGGATGTGGAGGAGGATAAAATGCCGGAAGAACAACCTTCTGGCCTAAATGAAATTCCGACACCACCTTCGGAAGAAAAGGAGGACAAACTCTAAGGACAACCCTGTCCTTATGAAACACAGTGAAGGGTGGTTTAACTGAAAGTGCCTGTAACTAACTCACTCTGCGAGCGGAAGTGACCGCAACTAAAAATGAAGTTTTCAGAGTTAGTCTCAAACGGCATGAATGCAAAGGCTCAAACGGAGCACCCATCAGAAACTTGAGAACAAGGTTCAAATCCCAACCGGGCACCTGGAAAGGTGACAGAGGGAACACATTAGTGAGCCCTTTCAGAAACTGAGAAATTAAAGGAATTTTAAAATAGGAACACTCTTCAGACGAGCGCTTAAATATGGACAGCGCCGCAAGGTAACCTTTAATGGTCCCCACTTGCAAGCCCCTGTGGGCCAAAGAAAGCAAAAAAGACAAAACCATGGGAATGTCGCATTCAAAAGGATCCACATTCTGAACTCTGCACCAGTCGCAGAACTTTCTCCAACGGCAACGGTACAGAGACTTTGTTGCCGGCCGCCTGGCCGAGAGCAACACCTCTATCACGTCTTCAGGGAGGTCCCAATCCTTATACCTCAACCTTTCAGAAGCCAAGCGTGAAGATTGAGGGATCTGACCTCTGGATGGAGAACCTGACCCCCTCCCGTGAGAGCAGATCGTCTCGGTAGGGAAGACGACGTGGAGGGCAGATGGACAAGTCTAGAAGGTCCGGGTACCACGTCCTCCGGGCCCACGCCGGAGCAATGAGGATCATCTGGGAACCGAACCTCTGTAACCTCCGCAGCACTTGCGGGATGACGGGGACTGGAGGAAACGCGTACAGCAGTGGGAATGACCACTCCACTACGAACGCGTCTCCTAAGGCTCCTTTTGGAGGAAATTCCCGCGAGCAAAACCTTTCGCACTTCCGGTTGACACTGGAGGCGAAGAGATCCACTTGAAGGGTCCCCCAAAGAGCAAAGATCTCCAGGAGAATCTCCTGAGCCAGCTCCCACTCGTGAGAGATTGTGCTATGCCTGCTCAGAGCGTCCGCCGTCTCGTTGTCGTCTCCGGCCAGATGAACTGCAGAGATCGAAACTTTGTGCTGGATGGCCCAGAACTCGAGCTGCATCGCCTCCCTGCACAGTGGAAGTGACCCTGCCCCCCCCCCTTTTGTTGAGGTAGTGCATGGCCACCGTGTTGTCCGTCAGAATCAGGACACTCTTCCCGCGCACAGTTGGCAGAAAAGCCTTCAGGGCTAGCCTGACGGCCCTCAGCTCCAACAGATTGATATGGAGTCTGGACTCCGACAGAGACCAACGACCACTGACTGTCAACTTGTTGGCATGAGCTCCCCATCCCGTGAGGGATGCGTCCATCACGATCGTCACCTCCGGCCAGGGCAGCCAAAATGGGGCCCCCTTCATCAGATTGCCCTCGACGGCCCACCACAGAAGGTCCCGGGCTACCGAGGGCGGCACCTGAACAGGGTCCGACAGCCTGCCGGAGGACTGAGACCACTGGAGCTTGAGTGCCCACTGCAAAGATCTCATCCGCAGACGAGCCTCTGGCACCAGAAGAATGCTGGATGCCATGAGGCCGAGCAGTCTCAAGAACTCGGACGCTGGGAGATTCTGGGCAAACAAACTTGTGCACCATCTGCTGAATGTGAAGAGCCCTCACCTGAGGAGGAAAACACTGCCCCAGGGACGTGTCAACACTGCCCCAGGGACGTGTCGAGCACTGCTCCGATGTACTGGAGCCGCTGCGTTGGTGTCAAATGGGACTTCTTTAAATTGAGGGAGAAGCCCAGCCTGTGAAGGGAGTGGCAGGTGATGGACAGATGATCCAGGACTTGCTCGGGAGAGCTCCCCCTGATCAACCAATCGTCCAGGTAGGGGTAGACGTGAATCCCCCCTTGCCTGAGATGCGCTGCCACCACCACCATGAGCTTGGTGAAAACCCTCGGGGCGGAGGTCAATCCGAACGGCAGGACCCGAAACTGAAAGTGCGAGTTGCCAACCGCGAACCTCAGGTACTTCTTGTGCTTGGGATGGATCGGCACATGGAAGTAAGCATCCTTGAGGTCGAGAGACACCAACCAGTCCTGAAGTTGAAGGACTGGAGGACTTGAGAAAGAGTCACCATCTTGAACTTGTCCTTCCTGAGGAGTTTGTTCAAACCGCGCAAATACATGATGGGTCTCAATCCCCAGTCTTTCTTGGAAATCAAAAAATAAGGGGAACACCATCCCTTGTTCCTCTCCGCTACAGGCACCAGTTCTATGGCGCCTTTCTCCAGCAGGGATTGAATTTCCTGCACAAGGAGCGGGTCTGGACTCTTCAAAGAGAATCCCCGGTGGATTGTCTTGAGGCCTCTGCCGGAACGGAAGACAGTAGCCGTGGGTTATGATCTCCAGAACCCACACATTTGAAGTAATAGCGCGCCACTCTGCAAGATGCTGCGCCAGCCTTCCCACAACCAGCGAACCATGGGACATGGCCTCATTACTGAGCTGAAGAGGCTGCGGCGGTGCCTGAGGGCAAAGAGGCAGGCCCCTTTGACTGGCAGCTCCTCTCGCTTTACCAAAGGAGGAGTAATAACAAAAGGAACCTCCCCTCCATTGCTGTCCCCTAGGAAGAAAAAGCAGAGGTTGTCTAACTGCAGTGCCCAACGAATTCGCTGCAACCTCTCAAGGCTCTCGTCAGCCTTGCTGCCAAAAAGATGTCCCCCGTCAAAGGGCATGTTGAGGAGCCAGGCCTGCACATCAGGAGCAAACCCCGACTTCCTCAACCACGCAAACCTGCGTATCACGGTGCTCGCCGCCATGGACCGGCTGACGCAATATGCCATGCCCAAACCCGACTGAACGGCCTCACACATAGCATCCTTGCCATCCTGAACCATGGCAAGGAAACCATTCCGTTCATCCCCCTTCGGGAAAATGTTCAGCCGCCAAGGAAACACAGTTCCACAGAGTGTGCGTGAAACGAGACAAGGCACAAATGGAGTTGGCCGCCTGAAGCACCATACCCCCTGCAGAAAACACTTTATTCGCCCACCTGTCAAAACGCTTATCGTCCCTATCAGGAGGGATGGTAGGGTACGACGCCTGCTTTGCCGGGGCCGTAGCCGCCTGCACCACCAAACTCTCCGGAGTAGGGTGCTTGGACAAGTAGCAGGGGTCACTACTGGATGGGCGGTATTTTCGCGGCAAGGATCTGCTCACAGCCGGGACACTCTCCGGAGCAGTCCAAGACGCTGCCAACCTTCTTTGCAGAGCCATATGGAAAGGCAGCACCGGGTCAGTTGGCGGACCAATGTCGAGGATATCCGTAAGGTCACCCTGAACAAACTCCCCTGGGGGAGCAGACCATCCTAAGTACTCGGACACCCGTGACATAAGTCGCCGGTACGAAGAATCGGCATGAGTGCCAGGCTCAGGCCTACAAAACTCCACCTCCGGAGAGGTGTCCAGCCCACTAACATCATGTAGGGACTGCCTCAGGTCCTCAAACTGGCTATGGCCCGAGAGAATCTCGTCAGGCACCGTTTCAGGCACCATGCCATCATCAGAGCCCTCATCCACCTCTGAAATGAATTCCAGATGGCGGTAAGAAGGCACAGAACTGGAACCAAAGCCATGCTTGACCTTGGCCAGAGCCTTCCTAGGTGGTTCCCCGAGCCACGGGGTACCCCCGTCGACATAGCCCCGAAAGGCGTTGAGCGAATCGGTGCCGAGAGAATCGGTGTCGACGACAGACGCGGCGTCGACAGCGTCAACACAGGCCTCGAAGGTGGAGCCCCGAGCGTGTCCCTCGACATCCTGGGCACCGACGGCGTCAACTTCCTCGGAGGCGGAGCCTCGAGAGAGTCCGTCGACGACCTCGGCGCCACAGGCGTCGACGTTTTCCTCGAAGACTTCACAGGTTCACGCGGTCTCAAGCGCGTAGAGGACCGGGACCTGGACCGGGCATGCCGAAAATGATTCCCCTTGTCCGAGCAGGACCTTTCCCGCGAATCGCGACGACCACCCGAGCCCGAAGGCGTGCGAGCGGCGTCTCTCAGCTGATCGCGACCGACCCCACTCGGAGGCACGGACGGACCAGTGCCCTGTGATTAGTGAATCGCCAACATTTTCTTCCTGAAGGAAGCCCATTCCTCCGGTGTCGCATGCTTGGTGGGGTAAGCGACCCTCCGATGGGCGGAGTCCTCGGATGAGGACGGGGAAGGCGACCGATGACGGCACTTCTGGGAGTGCCTCGAAGAGGCAGAGGAGTGGCGAAACCGACTCCGGGATCGAGACCCACTGGACTTCCGACGACGACGCGGAGAGTCACCCCTCGAGTCGTCCGTCGAAAGCCCCGCAGACCTCGACTTCCGGGGCTTGGACACCTTACCTACCGATAACTTCTTCTTGCGCTCCCGCAAGGCTTTCGACGTGAGCAACTGGCAGTCGACACAGTCATCCGTGTCATGGGCCTCCCCGAGGCACCAGAGGCAGGCGTTGTGCGAGTCCGTGACCGACATCTTGGACCCACAGTCCCCGCACTTCTTAAAGCCCGGACGCGGTGTGGAAGCCGAGGTAGACATCTTCACGAGGAAATCGTACACAAACACGTTCGAAGAACCGATATGAACAACAGAAACTCCAAAGAGTCGAGGCGTACCGAGATTCACGAAGCGAACACGTTTGCGGAAAAAACGGAACTTAGGCTACGGGCATCGTGCGTCCTACTTATCACATCGGGTGACGTCAGCCGTCGGAGGAGGTCCTCGAGGATGGCGCATCAACATCGATGCAGGACGCAGAAAATTTCCGAAGCAGCACAGCTGTGGTGATTACTGTCATAGATATGGAATACGTCAGAGGACCCAATCCCCTCGAAATCATTTTACACCCAACTTTAAAATAAAATAGGGAGTAAAATACTCCCACTTCAAAATCTTATCTGGAGCACATTAAAAACAAAAACTCTAACAAGCACATGGTTGCTGCTTTAACGCTTCAGTATATCTCATTTACAAACCAATGACAACATGGAAAAGAAATCAGGCCAATAGGTTGTCATGTGCTACCAAACAAAAAGAACACAGCCATGCTAAGAAGCCAAGCAGCTGCAGTCTCGCATCATGCAACTTTTCAGAAAGATTAGGAAGGATCTTTGTTCATTTTCTTCTCTCTTCACGGTCTCGAAGGAGGCAGGATTAAAAAAGAAGAAAAGAAAAATGTAATTAATTATATCTATGTTGGAAAACTAGGATTACAATTAAGTAACTTACTTAACCATAGGCTCTTCCTTATCCATAAATACTGAAAGGAATAGTAAGTGCATTACAGACCAGGTTGGACAGGGTGGGGAGTACAGAGGGAAGGAAATCGATGATGGACGAAAATTAAAAGTAGGAAATGACTCACCCAATGTCCCCCGTTTTAGGCAAATCGTTTCCTTAAAACAAAGGCTCAAGCGTTAGAATTCAAGCCATAATAGGTCACCAATGTTCCATGGGGTTGCCGTACAAATCTCTAAAGGGAAGGTTGCAGAGAAGTGTAGCAAGAGCGACCTTTCTAAGAGTGCAACAGGCTCCAAGTTTTCCCAGGGATGATCGATTAGCCTTTTGAGTTCAGAAAGAAAGAAGGCAAGGATACAGTCTGGTTTCTTGGAGTCCGATGCAACTTTTATTAAGAAGGATAGTTGCGTACTTACTGCAATCTTGTTAGTGTGGAAAAACCTAAGATATGTTAGTATGCACGGCCTGCGTAGACTACAAGTGATGCAGGTAAGGCATACGAGACAAGACCAGGACTAAGGATGATGATGTGCTACTGCCTGGGGCCAAAAGGCGGACCAGTAAATATAGGCAGCCCTGCAAAACCATCACCAAATAATGTCCATAATCCATGCATTTCTGCAAAACATTTACCACTTTGAAAAAGGTATAGGGTCAATGAGTAAGTTATAACCTTTTGAAAGGCAGCTTACCATGCTTAGAACTCAAGATGTGTAAAGTCTGCCCCACACCAGGAACATGGGAAACAATGACCACAATTAATGTTTTGGTAATTGTTCCCACACAGTGTGGGCATGTTCCTTGCTATTGAAACCCTATATTAAAAGGGTTCCAATAATTGCAAGCCTGGCACAAGGCAAACCAAACTTCACACAAGTTTGGTCTAATAAACAAATGACAGATGACAGGCAGTTTAACTACTGGACCCACTCAGCATCTGACTGCCCCGGCTCCTGGACAGTCACAGGTATGAAAGGCTGACAATTTAAACATGCAGGTATTGCAATTACCCATTGTGCACTCAGGACATTTAATTTTTGCATGGAAACAGTATTTGGCAGGCATAGACCAGGAACTAAAGCACAGGGAGGGAATGATTTGACCAAGATCAAACCTTTGTTTGATAAGAGTAACCCAAATTAAAACCCAGAGCTTCAAGTTGCATATTCTAGGTTTCTCCCTACTCCCCTTTCAAAGAGCTACAGTTAGTATACATTCTTACTTTAGGGAGTAGATATGTATAAAATAACTTATTGGTTCATTAAATAATCCATTAAATTAACAGTCAATTATTAATCCCTATTAACACCCTGGATTGAACATTGGCATCCTGAGAGACAATCTGGACCCATGGCTTACGGTCAATATTGGTCAGTTTAACCAGGATTACAATGTTTGTGCTCATCCCCCCCTGCTGTCCCAGTACCCTTAACCACTAACTTTACCAGTCAACTTGCCTCTACTCCCATCCAGGCCTTCATGCACTCCATCCTCCACCTGCACGGTCCTCATCAGGAGTCACATGCCTGGTGTGTCACTTGCAGGCAACAAAACAGAAAATTGATGTGGAGAGGGGCTTTTGCCACAGCTTCATTCCTCCAGGCAATGCATTTCTGCAGTGGAACCCTAAGCGTTCGGAACCTCTAAATGCCGACACAGTGGACATTACGCCTAGTTAAACGCAAGAAATCTGGTACAGGAATCTCAAGAAAGTTCAGTAACCCGAGCAGTCTACTCATGAAATGCCTTTACAGAGTACAGATGTTCCTCTTCTGCATAATTGCCTCAATCACCCAAATCTGCATCATGTGGCTCCATTGTGGTGCAGAGTTGACTGGCAGTGGCACTGGTGGAAAGGAAAGAGCCATGGGCCCAGGAAAAAAATTGAAAGGCACCAAAAGGAGGTACAAACAGGGGAGGGGGTCCCTGAAGCATGTACAGAGCCACCAGAGGAGGTAAGGTGACCACCAAAATACCGGTCTTGGCGGGTTCAGATTGAGGCAGTGGGCTGGATAGTGGAGACTATTAGCATCTCCTCTGAAATGCCCCAGTAGTTCTACTGCATAGATTGAGTGCATGATGGCTTGGCTTGAAATTTTGTTAACAAAATAAAACAACGCTCTTCGAGTAAAGGCTATTGAATCTGAGGAGTTGGCTTTCTCCATGAAGATGTGTAAACCGGGAGCCAGACGGGCCTCTGTGCACCAGAATTCCATGGGTGGAGTATAACAGTGGTGAAGACTATGCTAGTAGATGGAGTGCAGGAGCAAAAAGGTTCTTGCATAAGGAAATGCGAGTGAGGGGGAGGGGTTTCCTGGCACTCTCATACCTCCACCACTAGAACGACCCAGGAGTTCTTGGGTCATTGGCTCCAACTGGACAGGACAGCGCTTTCCTGCTCTTTTCCCACGTACTGTACGCCATATGGAGGTCCCCAATGCAGCAAAGCATAGACTTCACGATCGAGGCAGACACCACAGTAGACCGAATCCAGTTAGCCTCAGTGCGACCAATAGGTGATAGCACCAGTCTGTGGCCCTTGGAGTGGAACCTCAGAAGAGTCCCCTTTTTAGGGAACCTACAGTGAATGCCCAGATTTAGCCCCTGCATGTTGAACCTCTAGATATAGCCAGGACTTAGCCCCTGAATGAGGGTGAGCTCAGGGTTGCCCCCAGTCGACTAAACTCCCTACCCAGGACCACCCTGGAGCTGTAGATCCCCAAGAGTACCACCCAGGCCACTGTGCCTTGAAAAGCAAGTCCCCCTACCTTATGCTGCTTCCTCTGTGAGATGAAGTTGCAAAAAAGGACATCTCACTGTCGACGTCGCCTACCCAGGGAGCAAAGGGAGAACTTGCTACAGCATGAGCAGCAGACTTAGCAGTGCCCAGGACACAAAATACTACAAGCAGATCGGTGGAGGGTATGCCGCTGGAACCCGTAACTCGTAAGGAGAAACCTGCTTTACCCTGCATAAGAGACAGAAGACGCGTTGTTATGCAAAGAATCAGGAGGAGGAAAAAACTGAAATCAGAAGTAAAAGTTAAATGAAGGGGATCAAATGCATGCAAATCTGCTCCTTGCAATTAAGGCTCCAGTCCAACCAACACATAGAAAAGTAGTATGGGAGAGACAGAGGATAGCTTCCTGAGGGATATGGTGGTATGTACACAACAGCCCTCGTCGATCAAATGAAGGGAAACTGCATTTTTCTGGACAAAATATGGCTCCAGTACCGTGCTGTGTGGAAAGACCCAAGTGTATGGAGGATAGGCAGCAGGAGAGCAGGGGAGGAAGGAAGGGAAGGGGGAGTTTTTAGATTTAGGAGTAAGAGGCTGACACATAGTTTATCTGTAGGTCCATGTAAGATGTAGCATACTTTAAACCAAGGCATTATTCTGTCCTTTGAAACCAATCAGGTTGCCAACATCTCTAATCTATATCAACAAGAAAGGGAACTACATTCCCCAAGCCACAATCAATAGTCAGAAAGTAGGAAACCACTGAGCCAGCCAAGTCTTAAGAGAGGAACTCTAAACTCCCAATTGAAGAATGATCCAATATGGGAGACCACTAAAAATGGAAACTGCTTCTGCCATGAACAACTCGTCATCAGACAGGAAGTATATAATGCTAAAACACACTAACTCACCTCTCGCAACAAGATCCATCCAACAAATTGACCTCCTTTTCACCCGGACCACCTCATGAAAACCCACATTAAAAGAAATCTAGTAAACTACATATCAATTAACGTAGGTCAGTCATGGCCTGCTGTAATGAAGTACCAGACCTCAAAATCTGCACTTACCACAAGCCAATGGTGAATGGCAAGTGACTTTTGGCGAGTAAGGAAGGGTGTGCAGTTTGCATGTGGATAATTGAGGTAGGGGCTGGGGGAGGGTTTAGGGGAAGGACCTTATGCCTGGCTTGTTGCTTGCAACTTGAAATTGTTACTCCGGACTATATGATACAGGCGCATGCACACACAATATAATCACCACCAAATACACCTGCTTTACCAAGTTTTCCAAATGCATCATAGATCCTCCTTTGCTGGATGGGCATTCAGTCATCTATAAGCAGGCAAATATGACATGAGTGGAGGTTTTGCACTAATGTACAGAAACTCCTGACGATACAAACATATTTGCACCCAATTGTTCAGCACCTTCACTAATCTGGTAGTTCAAGTCAACCCCTCCTCATCCGACTACACCAAAGCACAGTGAGAACAAGCCCTTTGTAGGACATTGTTCTGTCTTCATCACTACACAAATGCTAGCATCCACAGAATCTTTGTTGGTTGATTCAACCCCCATGGAGGAGAACGCGTATATCCATAAGTGTACCACACACCAGTTTCCCTAAACACAATGACCTAAGGCAGTAATGCTGTAGCCCAATCTACAGTAAGGAGTTATGGAGGTACATTTATAATCCACAAATCGAAAAACAAACTGACCTGCTCCCGGGGGCAGAATGTCTCTCTCAATATAGACCATATCGAGAGTTAGAAATCAGAACAAATAGGTTTTCCCAGCCTTGAAAAAATCCAGAGAATTGATGGATTGCTTTAGGGGAGAGAGTTGCACTGGTGGGTGCTTTACATCTGGTTGAAGGAACCTTCAGTTATGACATACGGAGTCATCAAGACACAAATAACGGACGCAAACCTCAGCACAGAAGAACAACGACCACCAGAACTCCCACAGAAATTCCGAAATAAAGAGGCAATCACCGGCAGACACATAGCTGCGGCGAGCTGGAACCAAACTGGGACTCAAGAGACTTTTAGTGAGGTGTAGGACTCCTCACGCCATTGTTACTCCCGAGTTTGAGAGGGCATGGCGCTGAGGGCAACACGCCTAAGCGACCATAGGGCCCATAGCCCTCCTCAGTGACATTAGGGAAGGGAGGGCAGGGGGGGTTCAAGGGAAGAGAGCACGGAGCAAGCACAGCAAGGGAAAAGGGATCCCACGGTATACCAACCAAAAGGAGTCAACAAAACAAAGAAACACAACAGGATGGGGCTGAAAATCCTTACACATATCAGAGGCTTAAACTCCCCACTCAAAAGAAGAAAAGTAGAACACAAGCTACGGCAGGGACAATACGCTATAATAATGCTACAAGAGACACATATACAGAAAAAGGATAAAGGGAAAATCCGACTGAAAGGATACAATCTGATAATCCATGCAAACGACGAAAAAAAAAAAAATAATTAAGGTGCCGATAGCGTTCGCCGACTCCCTCAATATTCAAATTCGATAAACCCTAGAAGACAAGCAAGGGAGATTCTTAGCAGCAAAAAATCAAATCGAAAACCGACCACTGACTCTTGCAGTGGTATACGCTCCTAACACGGGCCAGGACGGCTTCATGAAAGACACCTTGAACAAATTACAAAATTTCTCACAAGAAGAGATGGCCGGGGATTTCAACATGGCCTGGAAACCTGGAGAAGACCGATCAAACCCCAACCTCTCACACCAAGGCTCCCCGACACAACCGTTAAAGAATACCATGCAAAAACAAGCACTAGAAGACCTCTGGCGGAAAATCAGAGGCCCAACAACGGGGTTCACATATCACTCCCACGTGCACAGCACAAGCTCCAGAATTTACTATATCTGGGCGTCGGTGAGCCTTCTAGGGGAGATGCAGGAAGTTGAGACGGGCCCCATATCGATATCAGATCACGCCCCTATTTGGATGTCACTCCCGGCCATCCCCAAACAATCCGGCTTTTGGCGATGGACCCTTCCAAGAGAAGTCATTCAAGAACCAGTGATTCGAGAGTCACAGGTCACATAGAAGAGTATTTCGAACAAAACACCACCCCAGAAGTGGCAAAGGCCACAATATGGGAAGCCTTCAAAGCGGTAATGAGGGGTCACATGATCGCACTAAAAGCACAGAAGGACAGACCATCCTGAAAATGGGAAGAACTAGAAAACAACTTTGCGAAGATAAGAGAGGAAGTGACAAATAATCACACCCAGAAACTAAAGAGAGCCTACAGATATATACAGGGTCAGCTGGAAGCCATCCGAACCAAAAGAGCAGAGAACCAGTTACTCCACATGAAACACTGGTATGCTATGAAAGCTAATAAAGCAGACAAACTACTGGTGAGGCAGCTGAAAGGCAAACAACAAAGGGAAACAGTAAAAGGCACAGAGATAACGACCAATTGAGAACACAATCAAAGGCCATAAAAGAAATATTCAGAGACTACTACCAAAAACTATAATCATCGGAAAAGCCAAAAGCGATAGACCAGATAAATTACTTAAAAGATATGAATCACCCAGCCATTACACCAGAGGAGAAATCATCACTCAACACACAAATAACGATAGAGGAAGTAACAAAGGCGATAAGAGACTTGCCAGAAAACAAAGCCCCATGCCCGGACCGCTATAAAGCCACCTTTTATAAAACCTACGCGGGATCCTTAAGTCCGCTCCTCACAGAGCTCTTCAACACCTTTAAGGACTCGGCCAACATCATAAGCTCAAAGAATGAGGCAAAAATTCTGGTCTTCCACAAGAAAGGGAAAAACCCAGAGGCACCAGGCTCATACCGACCCATAGCTCTAATAAACCTAGATGCCAAACTATATACCAAAATATTAGCCAATAGTCTTACACCCCTGCTTCCCAAACTGATACACCAGGATCAGTCAGGATTTATCCCCAACAGAACAACGCACGACAACATCAGAACAATCACCTATATGATTGAGAAGGTGGGGATCACAAACATCTCAGCCGCCCTGCTGGCAATTGACGTGGAAAAAGCGTTCGACCGAGTGGAGTGGTCCATACTTTTCCGAATTCTGGAGAAACTCGACTTCGGCGAAACTTACATCAACATGATGTGTGCCAACTACAACTCACCAACAGCCAGAATTGCGGTGAATGGGGAACTCTCAGACACAATAAGAATAGAAAGAGACACAAAGCAGGGATGCCTCCTCTCCCCACTCCTTTACGCAATATTCCTGGAGCCGCTGTTGACGAAAATAAGGAACACACCCGAAATCAAAGGCATCACTATGGGACGAACCCCCCCACCAAAACAGCCGCCTATGCGGACGACATGCTGATCGCCCTAGAGGAACCGGTAGATACACTACGCCCTCGCATACAAATGATAGAAGACTATGGACTGGTCTCGGGCCCAAGGATAAACAGGCAAAAGTCAGAGCTAATGGTACTGGCAGGTGACAAACTGGAAATTCAAAAGCGACCAGGGGAGTTACAACTCCGAGTGGCGGAAGAAGGGATCCGATACCCTGGGTGTCACGCTCACCAATAGAATTAAAGGCCTATATGCAGGAAACTTCCCGAACCTGATAGCCAAGGTGAGAAAAGACTTGGACAGTTGGAACCCACTCTCAATCACATGGTGGGGCAAAATGACAGTTATAAAAATGACAATCCTGCCCAGACTATTATACTACTTCCAGGCACTCCCAATAAGAATCCCGCCCACGTTCTTCAAAGCACTAGCCAAAAGGATAAACAAATACATATGGCAGAACAAAACTCAGAGACTCTCCAACATAGCACTAACAGCCCCAAATATTAAGGAAGGCATGGCATTCCCACATTTTCGAAAATATTATGGAGGCAGCACAAAAGTGGGTCTTGAAAGAATTGATCCCCAACAAATTCAGAGAAGATATGGGAAGAACAAGACAGTGCTGTGGCAAGGAAAAGCCTTCAACATCTATTGTGGACCAGCCCCAAACAGACACCCAAATGTCAGTATAAGTGAGATAATGAGCGCAGTGCTGGAAATATGGAACAGGGCGACAAAAAAAGAAACACTAACTATAAATCCGGCCCCCTTCATGCCGATGTTTGATAACCCGGAATTCCAACCGGGCACAGAGAAAGGAAAGTTCCAAAAATGGATAGATTCCGAATGCACAAAAGTGGGGGACATGTACGAAGACCAACAGATTAGAACATACGGAATGCTGCACACTCCTCGGCCTCATGGAAAAAGATAGATTCAAATATGAACAACTTCATCAACTGGGTCTCCACCCCAAGGATAACGCAGGCGGCAACAAGAGATCTAACCCCATTCGAGTCATTTATCATGTCACACCCAGGAGACAAAAAATATTTATCTACATTGTACAAATTCATAAATACCAGGCGGAAGACACAAAATGGCAATATATGAAGAGATGGGAAAACACTGGGGAGAGAGATCCCGAGAGACCAGTGAGAATATGTCTGGCAAATTATCCCCCAATAGATACTGGCGATCCAGATGAGAGAAGCATGAACAAAGATAATGATCCAATGGCATTACACTCCAGAAAGATAACACTGAATGTACAACACTAAACAAAACAAATGCTGGCTGGACTGTGATGCGGAGGGCACATGCAGACATATCTGGTGGGATTGCCCGAGACTACAAGACTTCTGGTCGGAGATAAAAACCCAAATGCAAGAGATGCTTAAAGGAGCAGAACTCCTAAAAGAAGAGGTTTGGTTGTGCGGCATGTGGGACCCCAGAGACAGGACGATGACAAAGACACAGAAGAGAAACTTTATGGGTCTCCTGTCCGCCACCAGGCTAACAATAGCCCAAAGATGGAAACAGAAATCACTGCCATCTATGATAGAATGGCTGCAGAGAGTCTGGCAATTCATAGCAATGGAGCGCATAACATAACATCCAAGGGGCCCGGCAAAACTTTCAAGCAGACTCGGGGCTAGTGCTAGAATACCTACAAAGTGATTACATGTTACAATGGTGCCCACACAAAATCAGAATCTTGGACATGTTTACATGAGGGGACAAACTCTAAGGTCATACCAGTAATGTGATAAACCTTCATCAGCCGGTGGGGGGGGGTGAGGGATGGGAGAGGGACAAGTTCTTTCTCTTGTTTTGATTTCTTAAAAATGCAATAAAAACTTTAAAAAAAAATGGCAGGATGCACTCAATAGGAGAGGTGCACACAGGCACCTACTGTAATGTGATTATTGTAACATTGCCAGTTTATAAATGCCAATGAACAAATTTACAAATAAATACTCTGACTAGGACAGTCATGTCCACTCCATTCAATGACCTTAAATCCAGAAGAGGAAGCGTTGGTGGGGGCAGAGATAGGGAACAAACAAATCATCTTTATGGTGGACTCGGAAGCGGAAAAGTCGTGCATCAGTGAAGTTGATTTCCTGTGATCAGGAAAAACTTGACAAGCAGGGATTCTCTGGGGATGCTTTAACGGTTCCTTACACAAAAGATTTAGATGTAAAAATAGGAGGGCCCCCTCCTGTATTCTGAGAGTTCTCCTGTCAACTTGCTCGGTAGGGATCTGCTAAGTAAGTTGAACATGGCAATCTCATTCACAGACAGAGGTATCATCGGCGCCACACCTGGCATATGTTCACTAAGAGCAATGCTCGTGATACATGCCATGGCATGTGATGTAGCGGTACGAGAATTCCAGTGAATCCCGATATTTTCAACTATGGCAATAAAGTGCTAGCACGAACGGTGCCCCAGATCTCATGAACTTGCTGGAGAGTACCCAGTAATTTCATCTTTCAACCCGTGGTGTCCCAAGAACTAGTTGCAGGAACAATACTCTCCCTAGACTTAGAGGGCCTAGTATTGTCAGCGAAAAGAATTGTGGTGTTAGGGACTGACCCACATGGCTGCCAATGGCGCACCTTGTTATGCATAGATCCCACTGTGCCCCTCAAAGAATTAACCGATGCAGAGCTTTTGAAGACAACAATGACGGAGAGCTCATCCTCAAAAAGGTGCATACCCTGTGAGATAATGGTGCAGTACTGGAATATTCAAAGCCCTCTCATGGCTGTGGTCGCATCACCCCCATTCAACCAGGCAGACTTACAGTACGTTCCCACACACTTATGGACAACAAACTCACAATGAAGGGATGCTAAAAGAAGGGACTGTGGGATGTCTCAACCCACTAGTCCAGGCCCTGCAACATTACTGTGCATTGCTTGCAGCAGAAACATCATGGCCGCCGGAAAGCATGCTGCTCGCTAGAAATCACCAGAAAGTGCGCAGTAAAAATCTGAAAAATAGGGCGCCATCACTTTTGCCTATGTCAGTGGTAACACAGGAGACCACTGCCAAAATCCATCATTTGGCTGCCCACAGAGCAAAATCATTGCAAGAGATGAACACAGAACTGTTTGGAAATCCGTTTTCTTGATTGTCAAAAATGTGCAAAAATCATGGCTCACAAACCACCCAAAAAGATCCAACCTCCTTGTTGGGTGGTGAACATCATTCTACTTCAAGAATCCACATAAATATAATGTCCAGATAAGTATATGTTATCTGAACAAAGTCCACTTTTGAGGATTGCTTGCTGGAAGAAATCTGTCAAAAATGGGTGTATTACCGTTACACACCTCTGTCAGGAGCCGGCGATTTAAAAGCTATATTGTGTAAAGTTGAACATTGAACTCAAACTATGCCAAAGAAAGACTTGCTATCAGAAGCCTAAGAGGTGGAAACAATTCAAAACTATATTCTGAAAAGGCTTGAAGACAGACATTGGTTGATGTATTTGTCAAAAATGTGAGTTATATTTTAAGACAAGACAATTTCAGACATTGGGCTTAAGAGTTAAAGTTTCCCACACTGTACTTCAAACACATTCCACACTTTCTCCCTGAACAAAGGAAACTTCCCCCTGCCCTTGGCTAGGAAAATGGCAGGCTGGTGTGAAAAGGAACTGGGAGGGGCACCCTGGCCTGTTGCTCTGAGTGCAGACAATGGAGTCCTTCAGCTGAATGGGAATGCTAATTCGGGTGTGACTGACAACAAACTGCTCTGGCAGGAAGAAGGCCATGTGAACTTCTGACTCAGCACAGCTCTGAAGGCGGGCCAGACTGAAAATGTGGATTTGACATTGGATTAAATATATGTTTAAGGAAAATACTTCTAAAATATTGTACCGAACTGACAAAAATATGAAACTTAAAGATTGTTAAAATGAAACATTCGCTCGCAGTTTAAGACTAATTTGGAATCTGTGCAATGTTCCGAGGCGAACCCCGGGATTTATTCATATTGTAGCCATTGTGTTTATGTTAGGAACATGAAAAATTACAGAAATGTGCCCAGATGGGATATGCATGCATGTATAAAATTGGTGCAGAACACTGAGAAACCCACCAAAAGCGCGGAAAAGTTGTCATTTACGAACCAAAGCTCGCAGGAACATGGGACTTGAACAGAGACATGCCTTAATTAAACTGTGATGTGTATATGTAATATTAACAAGTTGTGCATTTTGTAAATATGTTTTTTTTAATGAAAAATAAGATATACTGTACAGAGACAAAGGGGAGGGTTTTTCCCTAAGCCATAAACATGACATGATGACACAGAATGACACACTGCTCCTTTCTCAAATCAGGGAACAGGACATTCTATGACCTATCAGATCCTTAGAGGGTTGGGCATAGATAATCAGCCTCCCCACCCACTTTGGAAATGGATAAATAGGGACTGTTGAGGACCCAGAAACACACACTTTCCACTCCTCAACTAATTTCTTGGCGAAGCACCCTGCAGGAAGATCCAGGCTCCAGACATAGATCCAGAGACCAGACTCTAGAACCAAACTCTAGAACTTTGAAGCAGAGAGGCCTAACCCAAGAAGCTGAACCCTTTTTCAGCAGGCCTCAGAATCTTTTGCAACCTGATGCTAACCCCTAAACTTCCAAGGGACTCAAATTCAACAGCCGGGCTGTGCTGTTTTACTGTCCAAGCTAAGAACCCTGTGCTAGAACCAGATCCAGACCCATAGAACAGAGCTGTATCCAGGACCCGTCAGATCCAGTCCAAGAGGCCGCGCAGACCAGAGTGCCTTGCTGAGAGCAGAGTCCAGGTGCCCTGATCCTGTCCGGTGGTGAGTGAAGTCCAAACCTTTGACCAGATCTTTGACGGGCCCATTCCATTTCAAAGCCATAGTTGTAAGTATTTAGTGTAGAACTGTCTATAACCAACCTCTTAGTATTAAGTAACCCAATCCAAACATTCCAACCTATGCATAACTGCATTATTGAATCTCTTGTCTATCCTAAATTCTTCTCTCCTCCACATAATCCTTGATAATTGTAGTGATAATCATCTTGGCGCTAATATATATTT
The DNA here is from genome assembly GCF_040938575.1 of Ambystoma mexicanum. Lineage (NCBI taxonomy): Eukaryota > Metazoa > Chordata > Amphibia > Caudata > Ambystomatidae > Ambystoma > Ambystoma mexicanum. Next base: position 178,006,827 of record NC_090929.1, read on the forward strand.
TCTGGAGAAAGGCAATCGTCTCGTTCAGACAGAAACCATCCGGAGGTGCCTCTGGATAGGTGGCTGGGCTGTCGTGTAGTTTGCGGCTCCATAGCCTCTAGTGTTAAGAAATCTTTGTTCCAAATCTTCAATAGAGCATCTTTCATTTTGAAATCTTGACTTTGTTTCTGAAAAATCTACCTTTATTAAAACCTCTAACTTTTGAACCATACGTCCTAGAAACGAAGCTAACATCCTCAGCTTTCAAACGAACCCAAAACGACATTCCAATTCCTGATAGTTTTGCTGTAATCGCGTTTCCCGCAAGCGGAAAAGTTGCCGCGAATTTGCAATTTGGGTCAATTTCACCACATATCAAAATAGCTGTTTCTTGTTTTCAACTGCTCAATTTAGTTTTCAATCTGCTAATCATTCTACCACCATTGCTAGTGCTTACCTGACCTAATCCAAAGCAACTTTCACTAATTCTGAATCTTCTTTAGCAAATTAAAGGCATTTTAGCATTTTCCCATTCATTGCAAATCACATTTAAAAGCGATTGACAGGTTTTAAAATCATACCTGTTCTCTCCAAGCTTGCTGGGGGAACTGGGATTGAACTGCATTATTGGTTGTTATTCCTAAAACCTGTGTGCCCTCTTCCACCTCTTCATATTGCATATTGGGGGGAGTGAGTAACATGGGGAAAAGAGTGATCATATTATCTGTTGATTGAAGTCATATCAAGTTTTACTTCTGTGTTACATTCTTTCCTATCCTTGCATTTCCTTGAACCATACATAGTATTCTCTGCTACGTTATTCTTCCTATTTCTGCTCCTAATTGATTAAAGAGATTGTTGATATTGTAATATTATCCATTGCTGATCACTGTTCATATTAATAAGTGTGCAATTCAGATATTATTCATATTCATAAAAGTGTAATCTATATATTGTTCAATTCTTCAAATAAATCTTAATTTGCAAAACAAACCTTGGCTCAGGGAAGCCAGGGGAGATTCAAAGAGAGGGGCGTTATATAAGGGTACATCATCCAGAATTAAAAGAACTTTGACATAAAAATATATAAGTAAGGGTTTCCATTGGGAATCCCATACTAGGCATCGATTTAGTGGGAGTGCTGGATTGAAATCACTTACAGATTGGGGGCTCGTCCGGGATTTCTGGATTAGATCTACCACTTGTGCAGCTTAATACAGTGTGCTAACTGACAGGATACATAAATCCTGTTGGGCTACTACGAGTTGTTACACTGTAAAAGCACCCCTCAAAAAGGGAACACTCTAAGGAAATAGTCTGTTTTGCAAACATAAAAAAATAAACTTCTGTAAGTCAGGAAGGAAATCAATTTCTAGAATGGCGACATTGGTAGACATCAAGATAGCTAGAGAACACCTTTTACATAAGTTATTTTTGAGAGATGAGTGGATTGAGCAGGACCAGAATGTGTGGTTGCAGGCATCACTGCAACAGGGTCAGATATATGAAGAGACCAGGGTCCCTTACATGTGGCCCTGAGCGAACTGTATATGGCCCCCAAGGCCAAGGATGAACACAACAAGATTGCCAAGATAGCAGCATATCTATATTTGTCTATTGGAGCCATACAGGATCAATATGCTGAAGGCCAAGATCTGGCAAGTAGGCAACTGATGGCATTAGAGAAGGCCCAATCTGATCTGGACTCTTCCAAGCAGAGGCTGCAGAGGAGCCAGGAGTCCGAAAACGAAAGTAGGCAGTATACAATTAAAACAAAAGAGGATATGGGTATCCTGCAGCAGGAAAGGGCAGACCAGGATACCAGAATTCTAGCCTTACAGAAGGAGTACCAAGAAGGTTTGGGCTCCCTACTGCACAGCCAGAAAAAGCTGGAGCAACAACTGGACTTCAACAGGGTATGCGCAGAGCAGGTAGTCACCCTGCAAAGCCACCTAGATGGGGAGAAGGCAGAGAGCAACAAATTATTTCTGAAAGACCTGGACACCCAGGCAGAATTTGAGGAAGAGCGCCAGAAAGCTGGTGCCCTTCAAAGACAGAGGGATGGCCTGGCGGCACAGAGGCAGGCTCTTGCTCAGGAAAGGGGCACCTTAGGCCAGTAAGTCTGCCACTTAAAAGGCAAACTGGAAGAAAATCACCTGGCCCTCCAGGGACTGGGTGACCTCCAAAAAGAGCATCAAAATGTGTTAGAGCACACCAGGAGGGTGGAAGATGATCTGGCAAGAAAGGAGCAGGGCAGTAGGGACGGGACTCAGGAGGTAACCCTCCTGCAGCAAAGACTGGCCCAGTACTCCAAGACAAACCAGGAAGCACAGAGAGAAAATGAGGCTCTCTGTCACCACAATGATAGGCTCCAGCGACAGGTAGCCATGCAAGAGAGACTGATCGAAACGAGTAAGGCCTTGATTGAGGAACAGAAAGCTCAGGTTCTTGCATGGCAACAGGGAGCAGGGGCCGATAGAGATTAGGTTTGCTGGGAAAGGGAAACACCTGTGCATAACCTCAGGAGCCCTAGTACCAGAGGCCTTCATCTCTCCCAGTCCCTGGACTCTGCCACCCCCATGTCCCCTGGCACACATGAGCCCAGGGCCACGGGGATAGCAGATTACTATAAAGTCAGAAGTATGGGACTCATGGACCAGCACCTCCCAGGCATGGATGGGCGGGCATCTGGGTATGGGCACCCAAGTACTGTGAAGTTTAGTGGGGAACTTCAGGGAGAGTAGGCCCACCAAGGGCAACCTGAAAACCCCTGCCCAGTTAGGACAGTGAGGGGGGGGGTACCCATCAAATCCTGGGAGCAAGGAGGAATCTGAAGATTCCTCTGAGCGCCCCAGGACACAGGAGACTAGATCCCCACATTCTGCCAGCCATTCCCAGGCTTGCAGAATCCGGGAGAACCTAGATGACCAGACGGGCACCTCTGGGAGCAGTGCCTCCGAGTCAGAGGATGAATGGACCAGGGATACCTGAACCAAGAAGGCCAATAAGGCAAAAAGGGCCTTGCTTAAGGACCCCCTTAAAACAGATTAAGGCAATAAGGAGTGTCATCATGCCTTAGCGTTCTTGTGATAAGTATTCTGTTTGGGAACACTTACAGCTCTTTGAGCAAATGATGGAGACTTTCCATTTGAAAGACAGCAGTAGCTGCATTCAGTATGTGAAATGGACATTCTCCCCAGAATACTCCAGTTTCTTTGCGGGGCTGGAGGACCAAAATCATTCAAGATGGTCCACATATATGGCGGCCATCCTAAAGCATTTTTCTGTTCACAGAAATCCCCAAGAGGCTCGTAAGGCAGCCTATAACTTACAATGTAGGGAGGATCAGGCCCCACAAGAATTTGTGCAGGAATTGAAGCGTGCCTTTGCGCAGACTACCAGAAGGGTGCGCACGGACAGCAAAGAATTTGTTAATACTTTTTTCCATGCTCTACCCAAAAAATTCATGACCCAGCTAGTGAGAGATTTTCATGAGAAAAGATCACTAGACTTGGTCATATGAGGTGCAAAAGCCCATAGACAACAAGAATACTCAGAAAAGCCCCAAAACAACCAACCCCCCTGCTGCTGCTAAGGTAGCAGAGGTAAATGTTGCCCCCATTTTAGATTTGGAGATGGGGGGGGGCTAAAAACGTGCCTGCACAACAGAATAATTCCAAGCCCAGAAGGCCCTCGGGCCAGTCACAGAGCCAAGGAGGCAGTCCCACAAATGGGATCCCTCACTCCCCCGACTATGTAAGTCCCCGCTACAAGGGGAACGGACCCATCCTGGTTATGTGTGGACCCCTACAGCCCAAGGGGGGGATCCAACCAAGCACCTAACCCAGGGAACTTCCCTCCCAACTTCCCCCAGGAGGGCAGAAATTCCCCAAATCCTGGGCAGAACTTTTACCCAGGTATCCACCAAACTTCCAACCCCAGAATCATCCATCCTTTCCCCAATTCCCTGAGCCCAGACAGCCTAATCCGGGAGAGGGGAGGCCAAGGGTGGAGGGGTACCCAAATCTTCCCAACCCGGGGTATTATCAGAGAAGGGATAGCTACCTTTCCCGGGATCAGCCAAGGGGAGAAAACAGAGCCCTGTATCAGCCTGAGCGGGTTTCACAGCTTGAGCGCCAGGTCCAAAACATGGCACAGGATCTGGGTCGCATGCTGAGGGCTCAACAAAACCCTCAGATGGGCATGCCGGCACAGAATGCCCCAAACTCTGGACCTGGCGCTCTAGAACAATAACAGGGCAGCACCCTGACAACCCACCGGTTCCCAGGGAGGAGGCACAAGGGGAAGGGGGGTGTAAAGCCTTGGAGGAAGCTTCCTTCCCTACTTGTAAATAGCCCTTGGAAACCCAGGAACCGGAAACAAGATCTCCTGCCCCGGAAAGTCGGACACCTAAGGAGCAGAGAGGGGTAGGAGAAACAAAGTATCCAAACAGACCCATTTTGTGGAGGAGGTACAGATCTTCCAATTTGAAGGAGAGGGGTCCTCAGAGGATCCTGGGAAAAGGATCTTCTCCTTCAGAGATGGGGGAAGTCCTCCCAAGGAGAAATGGGTCCCAAAGGATTCAAATCCAGACTGGGTAGATGTGGGGACTGAGCTAGCGCTGCCCATCATCCAATCCTAGAACCAACAGCATGAAAATCCCCTGGTTCAAACCCATCCTGGTGACTGCCTCCAAAATTGGGGGGGGGGGGGGTGGCCCAGAACCGGAACCAGGGGAACTCAAAACCTCTCCCATCTCTAGTTGCCACCTTTTTCTTTCAGATTCCCAAGACTCCCCACAGAATTCTGCCCAAATCTCTTCTCTCTCAATGTCCAAAACTAAAAAAAAACTCACCCACTAGTTGTCCAAGAATGTACATTATCTGTGCACCCTTGCGGAGAAGGAGGGAAGATACTATACCCCGGTTCAAGTACAGGGGCATGGTACAATTTTGGCACTGGTGGACACTGGATCCCGAGCTACTCTTCTGTCCAAAAAGGCCTTTGATGAACTGAATTCAGGGAGGGGGGAGAAATACCAAATTCCTCTAACCTCTCTTCCAGGACAACTTCAGAACTTTGACGGGAAGGAAATTCACATCGAGGGGACTGCGGATTTTGACATTAAAATTGGGCGACACAAGGTGAAGCACCCGGTCATAGTTGTGACTCCAGAGGGCACGCCTTGTTTACTAGGGAATGATCTCCTGAGAAGGTTGTCACCCCTAATAGACTGCGTAAACAAGGTCCTCTGGACCCAGACTAGCCGACCAATTTTAAACGGCACATGCCACATGGTTGAACAAAAATCTGACCAAGTAGAATTTCACTTCAAAAACAACCAAATTCCAGACGTGGCAGTAATAGCAGTAGGACAACAGACTGGTGATGGGGGGGGTCCTATCTATTTCTGAAGATCAACCTTCCTTCCAGTTTAAAGGCGGCATTCCACACTGGAAGGAAACACTCAAATTCTTTACCGATCCACAATCAGACATTCCCACTCCTATAGTCCAGAAAGATGTGAAATCAACTCAGAGCCTGGCTGATATTCAGCAAATTGGAGAGCAGTTGTTCATCCCTTTTCAGTTAAATGAAGGGAAGGACTCTGTTCTCGCCCGAGTGTGTGTGCACAACGGTAAGAGATTCATCAGCGAAGCCATATTCCGCCAACTCCCAAAAGATCCAGCCATTCCCACATTTAGACTGATAGACAAATGGGAAATGGATCTGAAACACCCAATTCCAAACATCTCCTGCCAAGCAGGTGTATGCTCAAAATCTCCATAGGCAACAAGAGCATAGTTCATAATTGTTGGGTCGTGCGAGACGTCACTGCCGCCTTTTACTTCGGCAGTGACATTCTCAATCACTTTGCCATTAGTTTGGACCTAAAACTTCAAAGCTTGGTCCCGATTAGCGGATAATCCCATGGGCTTTGATGATCCAGAGAAAGCATTTAGGTCAGCTCAATTGCTGCCTTATGCAGTTGAAATTCAGATTGGAAAGAAAGTCGCCATCCCAGAAAGGACCCGACAATTCTCCCTGGAAGTCAAAGTTAAAAGAGGACAGAAATTGAAAAACCCTGATGCTTATATTAATCTAAATGCTTCTCTCCAACAGCAAGGGTGGGTGGTAAACCCAACACCACTAGTCAATATAGAACATGACACCATTCCAATAGAGGTGGATAACAGCGACTTAAAGAGTATCACTCTAGCCGCAGGCACCATTATTGGAATGGCGGTTAACGACTGACATTTTTCCATAGATTTAGGAAATGAACTGTTAGACAATCCCCAAGGACTGTTTTGACAGTGACAGTGATGACAACACAACACCAGACGGGATCTTTACCCGGCATGGGGGGGGGGGGGAGGAACTTCCTGGTGTACACTTCCTGCCCTTATGGTAAGGAATATGTGACTTGTGACTTCAGGAGAGATGAGGTGATTTTCCAGGTCCACGAGGGCTGCCTCTCCCACCTGAAGCCACCAGTCCAAATCAGCACTTTGACCAGGGACTTCTACACTCAGCTGGAGGAGGCCGCTGAGATAGCAAATCCAGAAGTCTTTCCAGGCTTCAGGCAGATGGTTGAAGAGAGAGTCAACCTAGCTGATGCCTGCGAGACTCTGGAGCAGAAGCAAAAGTTGAAACAAGTTTTCTTGATTTTCAAAATCTCTTTGCGGTGGACTCATATGATTGTGGTCGCACCGACATCCACACAACAACAATTCCCATGGACCCTGGCAGGACTCCAGTGTTTGTGAAGCAATATCGCTTGCCTCTCGCATCCATGGAGTCCCTTACTGAAATAATTAAGAACCTTGAGTCCCGTGGGATAATCTGTCCAGTCCACAGCACTTTCAATAATCTGGTGCTGGGGATATTGAGCCAAACGGCCAGTGGAGACTCTGCGCCGACCTTAGGGAGCTCAACAAACGGGTCCATACTTCCTGATGTCCTCTTCCCTACATTGACCAAGGGCTGGCCAAGATCCAGGGGTCACAGGTATTCACTGCTATAGACCTGACCAATGGATACTGGACTGTACCTGTCAGTAGGGAGGACCAATACAAGCTGGCCTTTACCTTTGGGGGGCAGCAGTAAACATGGATCCAGACTCCTTTCGGATACATCAACTCGGCAACGGGTTCAACATTTTTCTACATAAGGCCATGCCCGACCTGGGTAAGAGGGGTAACCTGGCCTATGTAGATGATGTACTCACCAAATGTTCAACTGTGGAGGAGCACATAGCAGAGATCCGTTATGTTCTGACACAGTTGAGGGCTGCCGGAGCAAAACTTTCCTTTCAAAAGGCACAGTGGTGTAGAACCTGTGTCAATTTCTTGGGGCATGAGATTACTCCTCAGGGTCTCTGTCCCCAGGAAAAGAAAGTGGAAGCACTCCAGAAACTGAAAGACCCCACAACTCTGCGGGAACTAAGGAGCCTCCTTGCACTGACTAATTACAGTATAAAGTTCATTGAGGGCTACACAGAGAGCACCAGACCCCTGATTCATCTCTTGAAGGGGGGGGGGGGTCGAGTGGGAGTGGGGTCCAGAACAAGCCGAGGCAGTAAGACAACTCAAAAGAAGCCTCTCACAAGCACCTTGCCTAGCTTACCCTGTCAGAAGTTCTTCTTGGAGACAGGGCTCTCTAATACATGCTTGATTGCAGTATTATACCAAAAGCATGACAAGGTCAATAAAGTAATCTCCTATGAGAGTAAAACTTTATCCTCTGTAAAGGAAAAATTCAACGATTGTGAGCAGGCACTCCTGGCAACGGTGTGGGTATTGAAGAATTACCGCCCGTTTATCCAGGGAGAACACATCATAATGGAGACTCCACACCAGCCTCTGCAATATCTCCAAAGTGACAGAATCTGGGCCGGAAATGTGAGTAATTCCCAAATTACTTCCTGGATTCTGTCAATGCAAGGCTTTCCTGTGGAGGTCAGATATGGCCAAAACAAGAAGAGTACCCTCGCGCAAGGTCTGGCTGACTTGCATGATTGTGCCAGAGAAAACTGTCTCGAGGACGAAAGTCTAAAAATCAAGGACAACATGGAGGCATACCTTAATTCCCCACACAAAGTCTTTGAAGAAGACAAGTGTGAGGGAATGCCCACTGTCTATGTGGATGGATGCTCTTACCATGTTGACAACAACGGAGAAAAAGAACTTGTGGCCGGCGTAGGGAATGCATGGGTGAATGAGATCCCAGAACCCTCCGCTGGGTACAAGATTGTTCCCCAAAGTAGTCAAGTGGCAGAGTTGATGGCTGTGCATCAAGCCGTCCTCACTGCTGTCCAACATCAACTCCACGAACTGGTCATAATCACTGATTCGGATTATGTATGGAACGGGTTCGTGGAGGACCTGGTTAACTGGAAAACCAGAGACATGTTATGTGCTATTAACAAACCCTTGAAACATGGGAAGTTAATTCAAAATATTGATGATCTGGTCACCTTGAATGGGATGACCATCTACTGGAAAAAGATAAAGGGTCATTCCAAAGAAGAGGGACCAGACAAAACTGGAAATGACTTAGCTGATCAGCTGGCCAAAACTGGGGCCATCCAAGGGGATCTAATTGAGATGGTGTTCCTGTTGGGGGAAATCCAGGTCACTGCTATCACTAGGTCCCAGACAAATGCTCACAATGATCTCTCACCTGCACAATGGAGTAAGGAGACCCCAGATGCTGATTTGATTACGGCTCAGAAGGGGGATCCAAAAATTGGTAAGTTTTATCAACACATTGAGGACCCTGAGAACTTTCCCCTGAAGGATACCGATTACATAGGGAAAGAGGACCTCAGGGTGTTGATGAAATGTCCAAAAATGTTCCGAATCCAAGACGGTTTGTTGCTAAGGAAATTCCTAGCTGGCCATGATCAGTGGGTGGTTCCTACCTCATTCCGAAGCCTGATGTTAAGTCACACCCATGATGCGGCCACAGCCGGTCATAGGGGGTTTCATACAACAATTGAAATCTTAAGAGAGGTTGCATACTGGCCACACATGGGGCAGGACCTCGGCCAATACTTAAAGCGGTGTCTTGTGTGTGCACAATTTCAGCCAACATCCCTCACACACCGTGCGCCTCTCCAAAAGAGGGGGATGACACTGCCATGGTCAGATTTACAAGTCGACTTTATAGGGCCCGTCATTCGCTCCTCTAGGGGGAACAAGTACATGTTGACCGTGACATGCTTGTTTACTACATGGGTGGAATGTCTTCCGGCCCCAAACTGCAAGGCAGAAACAGGAGCTGCCCTGATGATCAACCACATCTTTTCGCGTTTTGGACTACCCCAAAGGATCGAGTCAGACAGAGGTAGCCATTTCACCAGCGAAGTAATGACAAAGATGTGGGAGATACTTGGCGTTAAAAGGAAGCTACACATTGCTTACCGGCAAGCCTCTAGTGGTGCAGTAGAACGATACAACAGAACAATTGTGAGCATATTAAAAAAAGTTTGTGGCAGATTCTGGGCCAAGTTGGGATATTCGATTACCTCTTGTCCTAATGGCCATCAGATCTACCCCTTCATCTGCAACTAAAATGTCACCGTTTGAGCTGAGGACTGGACGCAGGATGGTGCTTCCCCAGCATCTGCTTTACAGAACCCAAGAGCAGACATTGATCGATGCCTCCACAACTCATGAGTATGTTGAAAAACTAAGAAAACACCTTCAACATGCTTTTGCCTATGCTCAGCGAAATCTAGAGAGATCAGCCGACAGCATGGAGACCCACTATGACTTAAAGACTACCAGAAAATAAAACAATGTAGGAGACCGGATCTACTTGTACAATTTCCAAAAGGAACCAGGCCAAACAGCGAAAATTTCTGCCTACGTGGAGCGGACCTTTTGAAATTGTAGACAAAATCTCACCAGAAGGGGAAGATAAGTGAGTCCATATTAATCAGCTAAAGTGTTGCCATCCTAGGCACACTCTGCAGCAACTGGAGGAGTCTTCTGGAACCCCAGAGGGGGCCACTCCAGATCCATAAAATCCCAACTCTAAAATATTCTACATATAGCCTATAAAATATAATAATAAAAATGTGTCCTGATTTTTCAAAATGTATGTGTCCGCCCCACTACATTAATAGTGGTGGGGAAATGTCTACAAATATGTTTTTGCTTTGTCATCCTAGGAGATAAACCATGGAGACAGAAACCAAGGAGGATTACCCGGGGACCGGGAGCAAAGATCCCAGGGGCCCGGAGTATCGCTCAATACTCTCATCAGGACTGGCGAGGAGAACCGATCGATCCACCCCTGATGGAGGAAAAGATGCTGAACTTTGCCATTTGTGGAATCAGAAGAGATGAGGCTGACATCCCAGTCTTGCGAGTTTCCATTGATGGATGATCAACGACAATTGCAAGAGAGGGATGTCTCAACCCACTAGTCCAGGCCCTGCAACATTACTGTGCATTGCTTGCAGCAGAAACATCATGGCCGCCGGAAAGCATGCTGCTCGCTAGAAATCACCAGAAAGTGCGCAGTAAAAATCTGAAAAATAGGCCGCCATCCACTTTTGCCTATGTCCATGGTAACCCAGGAGACCACTGCCAAAACCCATCATTTGGCTGCCCACAGAGAACAATCATTGCAAGAGATTAACACAGAGCTGTTTGGAAATCCGGTTTCTTGATTGTCAAAAAAGTGCAAAAATCATGGCTCACAAACCACACAAAAAGATCCAACCTCTTTGTTGGGTGGTGAAAATCATTCTACTCCAAGAATCCACATAAATATAATGTCCACAGAAGTATATGTTATCTGAACAAAGTCCACTTTTGAGGATTGCTTGCTGGAAGAAATCTGTCAAAAATGGGTGTAATACCGTTACTCACCTCTGTCAGAAGCCGACGATTTAAAACCTACATTGTGTAAAGTTGAACATTGAACTCAAACTATGCCAAAGAAAGACTTGCTATCAGAAGTCTAAGAGGTGGATACAATTCAAAACTATATTCTGAAAAGGCTTGAAGACAGACATTGGTTGACGCATGTGTCAAAAATGTGAGTTATATTTTAAGACAAGACAATTTCACACATTGGGTTTAAGAGTTAATGTTTCCCACACTGCTTCAAACACATTCCACACCTTCTCCCTGAACAAAGGAAACTTCCCCCTGGCCTGGGCTAGGAAAATGGCAGGCTGGTGTGAAAAGGAACTGTGAGGGGCACCCTGTCCTGTTGCTCTGAGTGCAGACAATGGAGTCCTTGAGCTGAATAGGAATGCCAATTTGGGTGTGACTGACAACAAACTGCTCTGGCAGGAAGAAGGCCATGTGACCCTCTGACTCAGCCCAGCTCTGGAGGCGGACCAGACTGAAAATGAGGATTTGGCATTGGATTAAATATATGTTTAAGGAAAATACTTCTAAAATATTGTACTGAACTGACAAAAATATGAAACTTAGAGATTGTTAAAATGAAACATTCGCTCACAGTTTAAGACTAATTTGGAATCTGTGCGATGTTCCGAGGCTAAACCCTTGGATTTATTCATATCGTAGCCATTGTGTTTATGTTAGGAACATGAAAAATTACAGAAATGTGCCCAGATGGGATATGCATGCATGCATGCATGTATAAAAATTGGTGCAGAACTAACCTTGAGAAACCCACCAAAAGCGCGAAAAAGTTGTCATTTACGAACCAAAGCTCGTAGGAACATGGGACTTGAACAAAGACATGCCTTAATTAATCTGTGATGTGTATATGTAATATTAACAAGTTGTGAAGGATTCCAAGATGGCCGCCACCCTATGAGGACGCACTTCCCCGCTCCTCCGCTCAGACAAAGAAAAATAAAGGAGAAAAAAAATGCTTAAATTATCTGAAACTCCAGCACAGCGACGAGATTTGTGTGCCCCATCCACCAAAGAATACTGCCAACCCGAATTCAAGCGCATCCTGTAGCCTGTAACTGCTGTTCGCCAACGCGGCAAAAGTTCCAAGCGGGTCCGTTCTGAGGCCCAGCCATAACCAGTGATAGCCGGCAGCACCGTAAGACCTGGCTTCGCACATCAGCGGAGCTCAGCGGCTGCAAGCGGGGACGAGAAGATACCCACCAGACCCGTAATCTGCACACGCAACGGAGTACGGCACCCCCCCTTGGTGACACACCCCCCCATTCGAGTACGGAAGGCGCGGAATCAAGCGCGGGATCAAAGGAGAGGCAGACCGTGACCCAGCAGGATGCAGAAGAGAACCATGGAGACACCCATACGGGCGGGGGTAACGGCCCCCCCACCACCGGGGCTCCGTCTTAAGACCAGGTCCCCAACCCAAGAGCGAACCCAACCGCTGCTCCAACAAGCTCCTGGCACTGGTCCTGACACCGCAATCCTCCCCGCAAGGGAGAGAACTCAGAGCGGACCAAATCACCCAGACGGAACCAAGGGACCCACTGAAGATCCGGAGCAGTCCCGACGCGCCCAGCAGCCCGGAGACAGCCCCCTCGACACCTGCACACCCCCGGAAGGTATGCGAAACGGACTCCCCCACGGGCACGTTAGCCAGAAGGCCGGCCCATACCCACTAAAAGGCACCGACCATCAGCCCTAACCTCCTGAACCAGACTGTTTCCCCGCGCTTAGCACACCTGAGGAGGGGAATCCATCCCCCTAACCCCGGACCCCCAAACGGAACCCTATATTTAAGGAAAGCTGATAGAACCGGCGCTCAGGGAACCCCCTCACTCCCCGCCGCCAATTGTGGAGACCTGCACCTGGGAGGAGGGGACTGAAGCCGGCCCACAACCCCAAGAGAGCACGGATCACTAGCTCTAACAACCGGCACCGGTCCCCCCCCCGCATTCTCCCGATACGGGCAACACACTCTGGGCCCGAATTACAGGGCGCGAACAGTTGCACGGCCCGAAGCTGCCGTAACATACGCCCTCGCAGCACACACGTCTGGAGGGCGCCGTGAGGAGGACCTACGCCGGAGGGACTCCAGACTCCTGCGCTCCTCGGAGCCTACCCGGGTCACAAGGCCCCTTAGTGCTCCCAGCGGGTCGGCGCAGCAGGACATTACAAAAGGAGCTGAGAATGAATCAGTGAAGGCGAGGCGCTGAGCCCGCTGGGAGCAACTCAGCAAACAACCTGCACACGAAGGTCCTCTAAAACCAAGCAAAGCATACACTGTCAGGACTGGCTGGGTTAGTAACAGGAAGAGTAACAAGATTAACATTGTGCCTTCAGAGCTGGCTGGGTTAGTTGGGCTTTCAGAACTGGCTGGGTTAGTAACAGGAAGAGTTTGTACATAGAATTAACATTGTGCTTGCCCAGGTCAAGATAGAGCGAAAGAAACTTAATCTGATTGGTTAAAGGAACAATGATATGTTTGGTTTGCCCGATTGGTGGAGAGGACAATGGGTTTGATTCTTGGGAGGTGAGCAAGATTCTAAACTGCCTTTCATCCAGAGAAATTCAGTGGCTGGTTGTACATTAGTTAAGCTCCTTAAGTAAGGCCTTTTCAGAGCTCAGAAAATCTACCAAAGTAGTAAGAATATCGTTTGCTGATCCAGTTTGAACAAGAAGTCATCAGGTGGGATCGTTCTTTTAAAGATTTTAAGATTGTCACAGTGAACTTTCATTTTCTTTTATAAGAAAACTTAAAGAGTTAACAAGTTTCAAATTCATTTGTGAAAAGAGACATTTACAGTTAAAGTTATTATAAGGAAAACAACCTTGAAGATAATGCGTAGGAGTTTAAAGTTAATTAACTGCGTGTAATGTTCTTCAAGACTGTTTAATGTGTGCGCAAGCTCGCAAGTCGTCGTTTACGTGTTTTTGAAAGCGCGCGGGTATTCAGAGCGATAGAGCGCGTGCCCAAAAGAATTGCGCGAGTGAATTTTAGCGCGTGTACATTTTTTACGTGAAAGACGTCTCATGAGAAAGCGCGTGTTGGTTTGCGATAGAGCGCGAGTCCATTTTGATGAAGCGCGAGTTGTTTTAAACGCGTGAACTGTTTTACGTGAAATACGTTTCGCTTCTCCATGTGAGTTCGGTAGCGATAGAGCGCGAATCCATTTTTACCAGCGCGTGTTATTTTTATCGCGTTTACGTATTTTTTCACGCGCGCGGGTTTTGTAAAGAATCGCGTGTGTATTTTAAACGCGAGGACAATTCTGCACGTCTTCTGATTTCACGTGTTTATCGCACACGCTTATTAAGGAAGAAACTATACGTTCTTTGTGTAAATAAGGAAACAATTCACACGCAGAAGGAAAGCAGTATTCCAGGAAGTTAAAGAATATTATTTAATGTAATTTATGCAAATGGAATTCAATACTTCAGAGAAAGACTGCAATTTATGAAAGCATTGAAAACTACATAAGGTTAAAAGAACTTTGAAGCAAGAAGAATATCTAGTTCTGAAAAGGTGTTTGCAAAGGCCAGCACTTTAGGATTCTAAAGAGACTTGAGTGGCTTGAACTATATGCACAACACAAGATATATTTACAAGATATTCCACACAGATTACTAGCCTCTAAGTCTTTTACTGAGGTTTAAGAGGTAAAGAGTTTAGAGTTTATTTAGAATAATTTTAGAAAAGAAGTTTTTCTTATCATATAAGTAACCAGGTGTATTTGTTTACCACAGATACCAGAGCCTACCAGACGGTTGCAGGGCTGCAGTGTCTCCGTTGTTATTTTCTCCAAATTCCCCTTTCCCTTTCTTGGGGTTTTCAGCTCAGCTTATATTTAAGGGTTGAGAGGTGAACTCCTGGTGAGGGTCTGTGGGGCCAGCATCAGCTCCTGTGGAATTCAGTCAAGCCGGACCCTGACATACACACAGTCAAGGAGGAGCCCGCGGGGAGGCTCTCTGAACAAAGGTCCAGCTGATCAACTGCCTAAGGAGGTGACAGAGAAGGAAACGACCCTAAATAGCCCAAACAGTATACCCCTACAACAAGCACGAAACCCATGGTAGGAGGAGGGACCCCCTCAGGAAGAAGACCAGCATGACTCCCGAATAGCTGTGAGCCTGAGCGTCTGGAAGGGGATCAGCATCATACGAAGGGATATCGGACACACAGTGCGCACTGAGCCTCTTACACCTGAAATCGCTGCCCAATTGAAGGCCAACCAGTGACGAGGGTCCCCCGGGAACATCACAACACCAAAATACACGCCATCCACAGCCACCCCGGGACAACAAATAGCCAGACTTCTACCCCTACACCAGTCACACAACACAGGTACCCAGAACAATAATTCAATATGTGGATGTGCAGTGACATTGAGCAAGGCTGTCGAAGGGACTCCATTGCACTATTGCAACTGCTAGCACAAAAGGGATACAAAGTAGACAAGGCAAAGCTCCAGTACTGCCAACTGGAAGTACTATACCTAGGCCAACTTATCTCAAATGATGGAAAAAGGATTATCCCTGACAGGGCAGCAACAGTGCGTGCCACTCCCAAGCCACTCACAATAAAAGATATGCAGAAATTCCTACGACTGTGCAATTATTGCAGGGCATGGATTCTTGACTATGCCGCATACACCAGACCACTCTTACAGGGCCTCAAGGAAGCACAGAAAGAAAGAAACACAATACATTGGACCACAGAGATAAATCAAGAGTTTAAATGATTTAAAGGCAGAAATCGACACTGCACCCGTCCTCACCACCCTAGATTACATGCAGGAGTTTAACATTTTCTCACACTCAAACGGTACACTCATGACAGCAGTACTCACACAAAAGAGTACAATGGGTCACAAGCCTTTGGCCTATTACAGCAGCACACTCGATTATGTGATGCAGGGGCATGCAGAACGGCTGCAGCCTTTGCGATCGAAAAAGAATTCACAATTGTAATGGGGTGCTCATTAACATTATATGTAGAGCATTCATTATGTGCCATCTTGGATCGCTCAAAGTCCACTCTCACCCCCCAGCGGGCATCTACCTATGAGATCATACTGTCCAGCCCACACATCCATGTAGTAATGTGTAAAACGGTGAAGCCAGCCACGTTCCTCACACAACCATGCACCGCTGAAGATTTGCAACAGCATGACTGTGCAACTTATGAAGGCGAGGGGGACGATATTCCCACAGCTAAAGATAGCCTCCTGCAGGAAGGAGAAATATTTTTTGTTGATGGGTCAGCGTCAATTGACCAGGATACGGGGCAAAGGCTTGTTGGGGTCTCTGTTCAGACTCTGCTTACGTCACCACAACGGTGCATGCAGGTCTTTCACACTGGAGAAGGAGAGCCGTCAGGCTGGAAGATGGCTCACCAGTACAACATGCTGCCCTGCTCAACACACCGATTTCTGCCCTTGCAGAACCCTCTGTGGTGGCGGTCATTAAATGTGCACCACACACCCATAATACCGACACATTTTTATTGAGGAACACAGCTGCCGACGCAGCAGCAAAAGCTGCAGCTTATCTCCCAGTGCCCACATCTGCTGAATATGCTGTGACCACAGCGACCACCAGACCAGAAACAAACACGTACACAGCCCTCCCAATGGTACAAATAATCAAGCTACAGCATAGGGTGCCACAAGAAGAGCAAGACACATGGCTCAAACATGGGGGTGTGTGCAATCCCCAACTGATCTCTTATGGAGACAAAGCACAGGGAAGGTAGTGATGCCCGTGGAATTACTACACATGGTTTTCGAGCAGTTGCATTACCCTTCTGATCGCTCCAAACACATTGCAGCCGATATCTAGGAAGCTGGCTCATTCCCAATGTACAGTAACACCTCTTAGCGATGGTCATTCGATGCACCACCTTCCAAATGTTTAGCACAGGGATGACACTCAGGACATTGTGGGACACACTGCCCCGCCCCATCGGACCATTTTTAGAGCTGTATATTGACATTGCAGACATGGGGGAGAGATGTAATGGGGTTCAATACGCAATTCTGGTGGTGTGCTCCTTTTCAACGTGGGTTGAGGCAGGTCCCTGCGCCCACCCAGGTGCCAAGTGTGCCACAAAATACCTTGTACAAGAGGTTTTCCCCGGATTGGGAGTGTGTGACGTAAGGTCAGATATTGGTACACACTTCAATGAGCAGTTCAAATAGATCACAGCACTATTAGGCATAAAACACTACATGTGTTCCATTTACCACCCACAAGCAAATGGAGTGGTGGAACAAATCAATGGCATACTAAAGAGCAGGCTTTCCAAATTATGCAACATCCTGAAAAAGAAGTGGGTGTATTGTCTACCCCTGGCCCTGTTTCATTTGCACACACAGCCCAGTAAAGGACGCCACCTCTCCCCTCATGAAATAGTGACTGGCAGACGCATGCTAACACCCATCTCCCCTGTAAGGAGAGCATCAGATGCCCATAAAGCAGCAGCAATACAGGGAGAAGAGTTCAAGCAGTACCTGACACAATTAACATGATCGCCCAACCACGGTTGTCGGGGGGGGGGGAGCGGGGGCTGGTCTAGGTCAGAAGCTTTGTGAGAAAGTGGAACAATCCCAGGTTCCACAGGCCCTACGCGGTTGTGTTTTCCATCCCTCACAGTGACGGTGAAAGGGCTCCGATATTGGAAATACCACTCAGACATTTGCAGGGCCCCACCCAATTCAGTGCCAGCTGGCTAAGAGTAAACCAACTCAACTACTTCAGATTATGTAGCTTCATGCTGACCATATAAGTGAGTTCAAAATATATGCATGGTTGCTATAGGCATGAGCTACTAAAATTAAAATGGTTCTCTCTCGCTCTCTATCTTTTCCTCTTACCTCCCCACTACTTACCCCATTTTCCCCTAATGCCCCATGCCTTCCAATCCTGTTTTTTCCCTAGTACAGGTACGACAACAATGAAGATATCAACGTCAAGCTGTTTTTTGTCTAGTGATAGGAATGTGATTAGTAGCACTAGAATGTACTCATACTTGTGGCCTACATTTCACAGCTGTTTTGTTTGCAGTTTTAATGTTTTCATTAGGGATATACTGGGGAAATGTCTTTTATCTGGGCTGGCCATCTAAAAGAAGGGGGGGGCGGATTACGGGGATCTGGAACACAAGTATACCCTACAATTTAACCAAATTAACCCCAAGCCCAAATCCAAATGAAAGAAAGAATGGAGTGTGCTATTTAATTCAACAGAATCAAAGAACCTAACCAGAACCACATATAATGTGACCCCCACATATAGTATCAGCTCCCACACAACTGTATGTACAAGGAGAATGTTTGAAATCTTACCTCCTAATGTCAAAACCCATTTGTGTAATGCAAGCCATGATGTAAATATTACAAACCGCAGAAGCAGGCTAGCAAAAAGGCACTTATTACGCCATAAAAGAATAAAAAGACAAGCATGTAAACCCAGATATGATGCATACCATGACCTGGGCCTAGACGCAGTTGAAGATCTACGCAATCCCGGGCACTCCAACAGTTGGTACTCAGACATGAATACAGTGTGAAGACGAAAAACCAATGGGAGTTGCTAGGTCTGCTCCTTGATACCGCATGTATCTGGGGCACCCAAGGATTCCACCGGAAGTACCAATGATCGAGGCACAATACCCAATTAATCTTGCGCTATGTAGGATCACCGGCACTTACCAGGCACGCAACATTCACCTACAGCTTGTTGATCCGGATGCCCAGAGATGCTAAATGAGTTTGACTAACACCCACTGTTTGAAGCAACCCTACCTGGTGATCGAAGGGGCGAAATACACTAACAAGTGGCAAGCTGAAGGACTTTTAGGGCTCCCCGAAATAATTGTGGCACTTGTGGAACAGACATACGCACAAGTCTGGACAGAGCATGTCACCAAATTGACATGGATTACAGCCATAGAGAAGCCGGTAAAAGTGCACCAAGAAAAGACTTCTGAACTATGCTTCTTCTGTGAAGCAACGGTTTGTCAGCTCAAACGAACAGTGTAACAGAACTGTGATGTTTCCAGACCTCAAGAGAGGCACTGCAGCGTTGATGCACTACTACTGGATGTGTGGCCAACAAGCGTACTTGCACTTCCCACCTTCTTGGAGGGGTATTGTTCGCTGGCTACGCTGCACTCAGCCCTGTTAGTAGTCCCAGAAGAACACCTGAAAGGGGGAGGCGGGAGGCCTGCCTGACGAAGCACCCACAAAGCCCCCAACGATCGTAGCACAACACACAATGCCGCCACCAGACTTTCGCATCCTTCCTGAGAAAGAACCGTATAACCAACTGCGCAGAAGGAAAAGATAATCCAATTAAATATCAACAGACTCCTCCAAACTGCTCACACAAATAGCTAATGAATACAAGCTCTATAATTCTGCAGAGACATTTTTTGCATCTTTAATACCCAGCATACAGACACGGGCAAATGAAAAATGGCTGTAAATCAAATGGGAACTGATCCAGTTGGCTAACACTGAACAAGGGTTCAACATCATAAGAGTGGAGCTGAGGGCCCTTAGACTAATGACAATGCAGAACAGGTATGGTGCTGGATCTACTGACCGCCATGGAATGAGGAGTGTGCAAAAAGATCAGGATTTCCTGTAGCACCTTCCGAAGATGCTGAAATGGGACATTGTCACATGTAATTGCTGCAGTGCAAGACATGGTAGTGAAAATGAAAAAAATAAAAGCTGGCGTTCAAGAAGATTGGTTCTCTATAGCCTTCAGCTGGGCCCC
This sequence comes from Ambystoma mexicanum, assembly GCF_040938575.1. Taxonomy (NCBI): domain Eukaryota; kingdom Metazoa; phylum Chordata; class Amphibia; order Caudata; family Ambystomatidae; genus Ambystoma; species Ambystoma mexicanum. Next base: position 178,026,494 of record NC_090929.1, read on the forward strand.
ATCATGGCTTGGAATGGTGGTGAAAATGTTGGTGCCCATCATCGTTGTTTGTCTTGGTTATCTTCTGCACGTGCCAATTGGGTCTCCGGTGTTGTGCCAAAGCAGTGCAATAATGATGGTTTCTATCGGCAGTCCTAAGGTACCTCATGATACAAAGGAAATGGAAGTGCAAACTGACCCCAAAAATTAAAAAGAAATTTGGATTGACCTGGCTCGGGATAGGGGTAGCATTTATATGACATGTACACCCGAGGAGTTTACGAGATCAGGAGAAAGTTTGAGGCATATGTGCAGGGCTTGGATGCCAATAAAGGGAACACCGCATATAAGCAAGCAGTAAGGCAAGAAAGAAAATTAGCATAAATATGGTGGAAGAGAATGTTACTATGGAATTAATGAAAGGGGGGAATGTTGGGATGGAAATTAGTTTATCCCACCCCCATAGTAGCTTTAAGGTGAGGCGAATCCCCTATGAGATAGTGTGCAAGGGGGGAGAGAACCGTACTATGAAACTTGGCGCGGATAGAATATAATGCAAATAATAAATGCATAAACCATAGAAGGCATATGGAAAGAAACACAGTTTTGTAATTCGGCCAGAGGTCCAGGCTTGCATGGCCGCTCTACATCAGTCGAGCTTCATGGAAGCATTTGACTAGGCCCAGATCATTAAAGGCAAAATGAGTCCCCACCACCAGTTCTCACCGAAGCTCACTTCTCCATTGTCCCTTCACTGTTGCAAATACTTCGTATCATTGGGTGGAATGCACCCTGCAAGGTCGTGAGACGACAACACCAGGCTCCTCGCAGTGCCGATTCACCACAACCAAGCTGCCAGCAGGCCTCTAACCCCTACCTAGCCAACCCAGAGCAGAGCCCACACCACTGACTCGACCCCCACGCCGCGGCATTCCATGATAGCGAGCGATCCCCACCCCAAACCCCTAGCACGAACCAAGCAACCATAAAAGCTCTAAGCTTGCTACGACTGTTTCACCCCTCAGCATAAAATACATCCTTCATAACATGAGGTACAGGGCGGGATAAATTATAGATCAAAACAAGGGTGGAAGCACCTTTGGTGAGAGGTGCAGTATTAAAGCTCAGAATGTGTGGGTCAGTATGACTGTTTTTCTTCCTCCCTTACCCCTGGCACCAGTCCCCGAGCCTCCCAGGTGGATGCCACATTGATGTAGTAGGAGGCTTAGCATAGTATTATAGTTTTCACAATGTAACTTATGAGAGACCCGACCTTCACTCCATGGAGACATGAGCCCAGCTGACACACGTGGGAATTGAATGACAGCTGAGAAACGGACCAAATGTAGCCTGGCATCCCCTATAGAGCAGGACCATGCATAAAGGTCTTAACAATCAGCCTTGCGGGTTTAGACCCTATATGCGATGTCATCTGTGACGCTGTGGCCTCTCAAAAGGCAACATTCAGTCTGGAGTCAGAACGTACTCGAGCAGCAGAGTCCTTTGCTGATATTCTGTACAATTAAACCTTTTTATCTGTGCAAGCTATCTCTTGGCTTCTTTCCCTAGAAGGTTGTATTCATTCTGGTGTGTGAGCATCAGGGACTTGCCTTCATATGTCAGTGCTGTGTTGAGGTTTACAAAGAAAGGGCCTCAATCAGAAGCAGAGGAGAATCAGGGTCATCCATAATGTTTGCCAAGAAAAGAAACCTCCAAAGCAAGGTTTTACTCTGAATCATCAAAATCCTACTTAAACATAAATCAATGAATCAAATACATAGATCACACCCAAAACAATAATCCAATAGTCTTTTGATATGGTCTGTAGAGCCCTATCGAACAATCATTCCTTCTTTCTTCAACCAACCATATCATATGTATTCCTTATCGAAAGAAAATATAGAAGGCATGTCCAAGGTTTTATTTCACCCTTTCAATTTGGATTGGTCACATAGTGAGTTAACAATTCTCAATTGTAGTAGTAGTAGTAGTAGTAGTAGAGCGGGCATCAATCTACACAGTTTCTCCACAACAATGCGCGTTCCTCAGAGTAATGAACTTCCAATACACATTTAGACCAACACAAATATTTAGTTATTCAATTTGGTCTTCATCAGGGAAGGGGCTCTCTGGATTTTATTTGCGGCCTCATTCTTGTTTTTCTGCCAAAAAGTAGGAGATCCCTCCGATTAATGAGGGTTTTCATTTTTTAGGAAGGGGGTTATCTATACGTTACTATTTAAACTCAGACAACCAACATAAAAGCACTGGAAAAAAAAAAACGTTCACTAAAAAATGAAAAGGCTTGAGGAGTTTTGGTCTTCATGCGCTACTAGAGATTTGAGGAGACTTGGGCTTACTGGGTGACTGCAGGAGATTTAGAACAGCCATTACTATACACACACATACCCAATAAAAAAAAATGGTAATAAATGAGGCCCCTAAAAACCTGAGTAATCAATCAATGCATTTGTCTAAAACAGCGCTGCTCCAAACGAAGAGATCTTTTGATGCTGGATTTGCACCTAGCTATTTACACTGACTTCTGGGCCCTACCTTGGTGTTGTACTATCTCAAACAGTGCAGAAGCCTGTCAACTGGTGCTCCACATCAGCTGAAAACATACCCCCTGAACTGCCCTACACATAGTTTGAAAGAAAATGCTTGGCAATCCAAGTTGGTGGTGGAGTCATTACAGAATTACTTGTTGGGCTGCCACTATATATTGTACATATTATGCACCTTTGACCTGGTTGTCCTGGTACAAAAATAGTAACCACAGCAGCATACTCATGTGGTTCCTGGCCCTTCCACTGCTTTTTCGGTACAGCCAAAGGACTGAACTCTTCCATATAAATGGTTACATTTTGCCCCAATGTCATGTCTTGACTGAATCTCATGGACTGCAGAGTTTCGGGCTGGGGCAGAAGACGTGCAATGGAGGAGGGAGACTGAGTGGTGTTATTAGCAAAAGGATAAGGGTGGCATATCGCCAGGTGTATATTACTTACTACTTTCCAAATAGAATGTTAGGGAGTATAAAAGTAGCTTCAATTCTGCAATGGAGCCTTTTGAATTAATTGACAATATATTTGTGATTTTAAAACAGATATTGTAATCTGTACTCTTTGAATGGAGTATTTATTGCAAATTAACAAATGTATACTAACGTTTAAGACCCTGCAAGATTAGGAAACTTATTCAGAGTTACTCTTTGTGAGTGTTCTACAGATGCTCTGGGTAGGCACACATGTACTGATCAGTGCAGGTAGCATCCAAGGGAGGACATCTGCATATTGTTAGTCCTCATTTTATTGAACAGATTTGTCTGACTTTAGGGACTACAATGGTTGGTAGGCCACTTATCTGGAGCCTGGTGCTGTGGAGGAAGGTTTCCCAAAATAAATCAGTCTTTGTTTTGGGGCCTTCAAAAGGTGGGGAAAAAAAATCACATAGAACCATGCAGAGGTGATGTGTGCAAGCTGGTAATAAGTGATTCTTGTGTGTTGGAGTGTTTCTAGACGACTCATGGTGAGGGCATTTGGTATTTGTAAGCCTAGATGTAATTAGACACAAGTGCAGGTAAACTGGGAGTGTCTTCATCTGGAACATGGATGCATGTGTGGGGTGCGGTAAAAGGGGTACAGTCACACACAGAGCTTTCCAATGAAACACTGACAAGTGAGATGCTGGGGATGCAAGAGAGGGTTAGGTCGCAGCGTGAATGGGGATTCATGTGTGTAGTAAAAAGTGGTGGGGGGTGGGACAGTATTTATCAGAACAGAGATCAGGTTGAACTTCATTTTGTACTCATGATACTTGCGGGGAGGTAGTAGTCCCGGCAGGCTATAGTTCTCTGATACTTGCTTGCAGAGTGGTCTAAAAGTCCTGCGTTCATGGTTGGGACTGCGACGGCAGGGATTGGCCAAAAGATGTGCACAATATTGAGGTTTTAATTAAAGAGAGGCATTAAAGTCAGCATTTGGCTTTCAGTTCAAGGTTGGTGTCTCAGATCAGTTATTGAAAACGTGTGGGTAAGGGCGATCAGAGTTCGGCCCCAGGAGCACTGTGTTTGCATCACTGTGTTAAAGGGAAGGTGTACGGGTTTATAGTTGTGATGGGGAGTTCAGCGTTATACCGACCAGCGTGTGGGCCTTTGGGGTTTGACCAACCAGGGTCTGGTACTTTGGGGTTTGAACATCAATGATATTTTGGTCTGGTGAATAGGGAGTTTTAAGTGACTTTTCAAAGGTCACATAGTCCTCTGATGTGTGGATCAGCTGGGTATGGTGTTCAATTGCTTGGCTGCAAGGAACAAGAAGGGGACATTCTTGGTGTTTCCGGCTAAAGCCTTGGGACTGTACATAATGCTTCACCGCTGTATTGAAACATTCTACCATGTACATACCGGGAACATTGTGGTGGTTTCTGGGCTTCAATCAACAATGGCATGATTGGTGATGCACAAGGACTTGAACTGGACACGGTTCGAGAGGGAGCCAATGGAGAGTTAAAATGGAGGTGATGTAGTCTCAGCTTTCCGGTCTGAGGAGGATTCTTTCTGATGACATGGTCACCCTTTGTAGATGGTTTAGCAGGTATTCTGAGAAGCATAGCTCTTGGATGATTGAATAATCTTGAGAGAGGACTTGGGCTATAATTGTCATGATTCTGTGCGAGAACGTGAAATATGGCATAATGGGATGAATCTATCTCGAGTGTAAGAAGCATGTTCTCAATATAACCAACAAGGGGTTCAAGGTTAGAAAACGGTCCAGGAAAAAAACAAGCATTTTGCCTCCTGAGGGCAGCTGGAAGCAGGTTCCCATTTCTTCTGGCCACGGAATTCTTGTGGAAGGATTCATTTGGAGCTGCAGATCATTGGTTGTCATCTATGTGTATATTTCTGAAAGGCAATTGCAGAAGTCTGGTTGGTGTAGACTAGGGGCATATATAAAAGTTTGTAGACCCCTGGCGTATTGGCCATGTAAATGTATCAGGTAAGACCCGAGTTGCGGATTAATTCCAAAAGGTGGGGTGATGCAGATATTCGAGTATTGGTGATGATAGGTTGCACTTTTGAGCTACATCCACAGGTGATGTTGCAGTGTGGTGATTTCAAGGGTGCCATGCAGGTGGTTGGTTACCTTTTTGTTTTGGAGGAGCAACAACATCCAGCATAACACGTTTTTCTCCACATCAAATGTCCACAAGCCCTTTCTGGAGGATTCCGTGGCCGATGGTTATCGAAAGCTTCAGAGATATCCTTAGTGTATTCAAATAAATGAGGGCATTGATTTTGTTCCCCTCTTTGGTCTGAATGCTTGTTACTTTAGCATCATCTGTTTGGCCACCACATGGTCCAGCACTTACTGGTAAATTAGCTTCTCTAGGTGATTTACTTTCAAGCGAGTGTTGGAAGGAGGGTGGTAGATCATAGGGTTATCAGGATTAGATATGGGCTTTTCAATACATGTCACTGCTTGCACTCCCCAGAATCAGGAGGTTTTGCGACTTCAGTGGCAGCTCCATGAGAGACTACAAGCTCCAAGAGCCCTAGCTAGTTGGTGTGCATGCACACAGCGGAGGTGGTACTGCAAGGTTCACACGGATGGCGGTCTGCACCTTTAAGAACACTGCAGAATTCACCAGCTTTGCTTGCCAATTCTGTTAAGTTTTATCCTTTTCAGCATGCCTTGGATTAGATTTTCTGGACTTTTAACCCTTTGGCTGTGGTTTTGGTTCTGCTCTTTGGTTCCCATGGGAATTCACCCACACCCATCTCTGAATGGCCTTGTACTGCTGCCATAGCAAGAGTATATGGTTTTTGGGCATTCCACTGAATCAAGATGATCAAATTCTGCATGATACAGGACACCCATGTGGGTGTAGGGGATCCCGCATTGGGATTGTGTGCCGACTCTTGTCTGTGATTTTGGTCTTTATTTCTGTCACTGTATGCTTCCTTGGCATTTTGTTGCTCCCTTATGTCATTGGGCAGTCATCCTGGCCTCCAGATTGTCAAGACCTTTCCACCCTTGAACCAGCCAACCAGTGAAGCCAGAAACAAAGTACCTACTGAGTCTCAGGGGCTCTTATTGGGGACAATTGGTGTATTCGTATAGTGTTTTGCGCTTTCTATTGCCGTATCACTGCTGTTGTACCCTACCCCAGACGACACAAACCAAGTTTGACAGATGCAGGTTTGAAGGCTTGCATAATGGTTCTTTGCTTTTGTTAGATAGAGTGACTGAAAAGGAGGATGGGGCCGGGTTGTGATGTTCTGGCTTTATAGATGTGGAGTGGACACGGCTCTGGATAATCCTTCTGGGTTGCTAGAGTAGACTATGCTTGCAAATTCCTATACGGAGAAAGAGCAGAAGGCTTCCAGAGTCCCTGGGGTGTGGGTTCTTTTGCCCAGATCTTGAATCTGTAGGATTTTGTTTTTGAAGTGAGTAGAAACAGGAGTCACACACTTGTAGTTAGTGTGGTGTTGCAGGCTAACAAGTTCTTGAATTCTTTGATGATTTTGAACATTTCCTTCTGAGGGCATTTGGTAAGTTTGTATACAATAAGAGTAGGAGAATTTTGTGGCCCTTAACCAATCTGCCCTGTATATCCAGAGTGGTTGATAGTACATCTCATCCTATATTTTTTTTAGCGGTGTGCCCAAGCTTTTTTTCTCATTCTTGAGAATGTTGAGGTAGATGGTTTATAATCTAGCTACACAATGTTGCAAATAACACGGTCAGGTGTTTGGGTTATGGAGTGTCCATACATGAGGCGGATATTTAAAAATTGGGTATGTGTGAGAGGGGAGTAGCTCTTTTAAGTGGTTTTCCTTGACAGTTTCTCCTACCAGATGAATGGATCTTTCCCAAGCCAAGATGCAAGGGAGGGGCAGAAGCCCGATTGATTCAGGGAGAGCTACGCAGGAATCTGCAACCTGGGTAAGAATTACCAGGTTACTCACCGTAGTGACCACCTTACTCCTAGTCCATAGTCCCCTTTCCTCCATACTTATGCGACATCTCTCCATCCTGTGGGACGGGACCGGAGCACTTTCTAAAAAGCATCCACATTTTTTTTCAAAAATGTGTCCCTCCTCTCTTTCCTGCGCGGGGCCCGGCACGCGGCCGTAACCACGCCCACCTTGGCTCCGCCCCGCGCATCACCCATCAGTCCTTTTCTATCGCAGGGTCAAGACCCATTAGCAATAACAGAGGAACCTTATTAGAGGGGACAGCGGGCGGGCATATGGAGGAAAGGGGACTATGGACTAGGAGTAAGGTGGTCACTACGGTGAATAACCTGGTAATACTCCTACGTCCCGTCCCCTTTCCACCATACTTCTGGGAGATTCCCAAGCACTCTTTACAGAAACTATGGGTGGATGGAAATACCCCTTACTGAAACAGGTTCTTCAGCACAGCCTGGCCGAACTGAGCGTCAGCTCTAGAGCTCATATCGAGGCAGTAATGCTTACAGAAAGCAGATGGGGAGGCCCAAGTAGCCGCTTTAGCGATGGACTCCCAGGGAACATACTTCTGAAAAGCAACCGCGGCTGCCTTGCCGCGCACCTGGTGTGCATGGATACCTTTAGGAGGTTTCAGCTTTTGGACGGTGAAAGATTCCGTGATACAGGCGGTAATCCATCTGGAAATGGATGCCTTAGACACCGGCCTGCCCTGAGGTTTACCGAAGGTCACAAACAGTTGGGAAGAGCTCCGAAGCTCAGAGGTCCTGTCCAGGTAGAACTTAAGAGCTCTTCGGACATCCAGGCAGTGTAGAACCCTTTCCGCCTCCGAGGCAGGGTTCGGAAAAAAGACCAGAAGGGAAATCGACTGATTCAGATGTAATTCGGTCACTACCTTTGGTAGGAAAGCTGGGTTCGTCCGAAAGACTACCTTGTCCTTGTGAAAGACCAAGAAAGGATGCTCCACCGACAATGCCTGGAGCTCAATCACTCTCCTCGCTGACGTAACGGCTACCAGAAAGGACACTTTCCAGGACACGTACTTGAGGTCAACCGTAGCCATTGGCTCAAAGGGTTTATGGCATAGCGCCGTCAGGACTACATTTAGGTCGCAAGGCGGGTGCAGACTACGAACCGGAGGGTAGATGCGTGTCAAGCCAGCAAAATGTCTCTTCACAACCGGGTTAGTTAAAGAATAAGAACACCGGTCTGTAGAGAGGTAAGCGGAAATCGGCGAGAGACAAGTCCTGCAAGACAGAACATGAACCCCTGACTCTGCTAGGGAGGATACGAAGGACAGCACCGTGTCAATCGTTGCCACCCTCGGATCCAATTCTTTTTCCAAACACCAATGACAGAACCTGAGCTATTTACTCTTGTATTGGGATCTGGTCGAGGGTTTCCTGGCTGCCTGGATAATGCGCATGTTATCCGCAGACAAACCCAAATGCTCTAGAGACGTGAACTCAGGCACCATGCCGCCAAGTTGAGCGATTGTGGGGAGGGGTGCCACATCTGCCGTTTCCCTTGGTGAAGAAGATCGGGAGTTACTGCCAACCTGATCGGCGGATACACCGAGAGGTGTTGAAGTTCTGAGAACAAAAACCTGGCCGGCCACCACGGAGCTTTCAGTAGAAGAGAACAGTTAACAGAGCTCTTCAACTTCCAAATTGCTCGATGAACTAGGGGGAAGAGGCGAAAAGGCGTAAGCTCTCATGTTGTGCCATGGAATCTCGAGTGCGTCCCCCAGAGAGGAGGCTCCCAGCCCCCCTCTGGAGGCATACTGAGGAAGCTTCTTGTTTACCGCCGTGGCGAAGAGGTCCACCTCTGGTGTGCCCCAACGCGAGAAAATCCATGAGAGGATCTCCGCCTTCAACTCCCACTCGTAGCCGAACACTGTCTGCCGGCTGAGGGCATCCGCAGTGACATTCAGCTGGCCCAGGATGTGCAATGCAAGCAGCCAGACCCCATGAAGCACGGCCCACTCCCAAATCTGGATGGACAGGTCCACGAGAGGGGGAGACTTCGTTCCCCCTTGCTTGTTTATGTAATACATTGATACCACATTGTCCGTTCTTATGCGGACCACCTTGTGGACAATGAGAGGTCTGAACGCCTTGAGCGCCAGAAAAATCGCCAGAATCTCCAAATGATTTATGTGCAGGAGCTTGTCCTGAGGTGACCAGAGGTCCGGGACCTGAAGAAGATGTAACGTCGCACCCCACCCCAAAAGGGAGGAGTCTGTCGTGATAGTCACCATGTCGGCTGGGTCCTGGAACCCCGCGCCCACTGACAGGTTGCTGAGAGATGACCACCAGTCCAGGTCCACTCTCATGGAATCTGGAATCCTTATCTGCTTGGAATCCGGGTCCACAGCCTGACGCCAGGAACTCCAAAGAGCCATCTGGGTCTGTCTCATTTTGAGACGAGCAAGAGGAAGAGGCAGTACACACGAGGCCATGAGGCCCAGAAGCCTCTGGAACCACCAGGCCGACATGCTCTCCGACTGCGCAAACATCCGACACGTGGCCAACCGATCCGCCATTCTGTCCCCGGTCAGATACACTCGGCAGTCGATCGTGTTCCAGCGAAAACCCAGGAAAGTCAGGTCCTGTGAGACCATCATGGAGGATTTCCGCCAGTTCACCGACAGCCCAAGATGGAACAGGAGCTGAAGGAGAGACTGGAGGTTGTCCGCTGCTGCCAACAGACGAGGGCTGCGTAGGAGCCAGTCGTCCAAATAGGGATACACATGGATACCCTGGAGACGAAGATAGGCCGCAATCACCAACATCATCTTCGTGAAGACACGCAGCACCGAACTGAGGCCAAAAGGAAGCACCCGAAACTGGAAGTGCTCCTCTCCCAAAGAGAAACGGAGGTATCTCCTGTGTGGATTCCAAATCAGAATATGCATGTACGCATCCTGAAGATCCACCATGCTGAGCCAATGGCCCATCTGCAAAGAGGAGCCAATCTGGCCGGGCGTGATCATCTTGAATTTCTCTTGGGGTAGGAAAAGATTGAACTGGGAAAGGTCTAGGATGGTGCGCAGGCCAGCCTGGTTGGGTTTGGGCACCATAAACAGCCGGGAGTAGAAGCCCTCCCCTCGTTCCCCAAGGGGACCGGGTTCCACAGCTCTGAGGTGCAGACGTTTCTGAACCTCGGCCTTGAGGGAGGGTGAGCCCGACAGCTGAAAAGGAGGGTTGAGGGGTGGGGTAGGGGGTAAAAGTAAGCGGGTGCCCTCTCGAGCGACTGACAAGACCCATCTGTTTTCTGTGATGGCCTGCCACGCCTCCCAATGAGACGCAATGCATCCTCCCACCGGGGTCTCGTGCGAGCGCAGAAAACCCTCATTTGGCAGGCTTATCGGTGGCGGTGCCACCTGAACCTGATGAGGAGGCTGAGGAGCGGGAGAAATACTGCGTACGCTGTTGTCTACAGCGGTTATTCCCCGCCGGAGTATCCACTCTGCGAGATTTGCAGTCAAGGAAGCCCGACCTTGCGACAACGGCCTTTGAGACTTGAAAGGAGCTTTAACCAGAACAGACAATCATTTAGCCGTCTGAGTGCTATCTTTGGTTTTGGTGAGCTCTACATCAGTAGAAGAGTGAAAAAGCTCCTTATCAAATGGAAGGTCCAGAACCTTGTCTTGCACCCCCTTCGAAAACTTAGTGACATGCAGCCACGCTTGCCGCGAGGTATCAACCCCAAGCATCAGACCCCGAGCTGAGGTGTCTACGTGATGAGCCACAGCCTCCAGGAGATCCTGGGCCAAGACCCTGGCATCGGAAAGGCCTCCTCTGAAATCCTCCAACTTCTCGACCGGAATGTGCTCCTCAAACTCCAACAGCCCTCTCCACATCCACTTGTTAGCTCCCGCCAAAGTCAATTCTGCATTGGTCTGTCTGAGCTGTAAGGCCGAATCGGCAAAGATTTTCCTCCCTAGGGAGTCCAGGAGCTTGTCCTCCTTTCCCAAGAACTGAGTAGCCGTCGCGGAGGAGGATGCTGCAGGCCTGGATTGCAACATAGCCGCAGCCACCACTGTGGAGGAGGGAGGCGGACAAGACAAGGCCACTTCTTCCGAAGAACGCAGTCTGTACCTCACGTCAATCTTTTTATTGACAAAAAGTCCCGAGTGTGGCTTTTCCCAAACTCTTCGGACCTCGGCCAGAACGTCCTTCTGCAAGAACAGGCCGGTACACTCCAAAAGAGACAAGGTGAACATCCCAGAAAGCACGCCCTCCTGCGGAGCAGGTGCCTCAGGCACCGGAACATCTAAGAAACTCATCATGTCCAGCACCCGGTCGTGGAAAGCTCTGATAGAGCGGGGAAGGTCCTTGTTGTCCTGATCGCCTTGAGAGTCATCCGACAGGTCAGGATCCTGCTGAGCCGTGTCAGGCACTGCCTTGTCCACTGGGGACAATGGTGGCACAGGCGGAAGCGCAGGGGGAGGCACCACGGGCAAGGGAGGCGCCGGCGGGACCACCGTCGAAACAGGTGGAGCCGGAGGCGCGGGTGGACATATCTCCTTGAAAAGCCCTTTGAAATATTCCCTCATGGGGTCGGTGCGCATAAGCGCTTGAAATTTACCGAAAAAGAAACGTCCTCAGGAGATTGTTTCGGAACCTGAGGAGGCCTCTCACGAGGTGGACAAATCCAGGGACGTAACGGAGAAGAGTGCCTCACCGGTCCCTCCACCGACGAATCCACAGAAATCAAGGGAGCCGCCCCCGCGGGCAACGAAACATTGTGCGGAAGAGGCATCCGGCATTCCAATCATAAACCGGCCGGTAAGGATGCGCACAAGGGACCTTAGGTTCACCCGAAAGACCGAACCCTACACCAGGGGCCGATGGCGTAGTTGTAGGGGTAATACCTAAAATGGCCACCGTGGTCGTGGCGGGAACGGCTGCCATTTTGTCCTCATCTGAGGGGAACTGCGGCACGTGAGGAAGTGAGGCAGGGGTCCCCGTCGATGGGTCAGGGGTCTTAATTTTAGCCTTAACGTAAGGAACCTCGGCAGAGCCGGTACTATGAGGCCTGGAATGTTTCTGCGACATACCAACCGCCAACTGAGCCTTCGAAGGAAGGGCCTCAGCACTGCCGGTAAAAGAAGAAACTTTCTTCTTTGCCCCCTCAACAGATCTGGTGTCACCACGAGAGCGGGAACGGTGCTCTTTCACCGAAAGGGCCTTGCCCGGCCCCTCAGAACTGTTGGTATCCTTAGCCTCTGTACGAGGGACCTCAGACCTAGGCTCGGTAGAAGCCTTATCAGCACGGGCCTCGAACATCCGTTCAGTAACCTCAAGCCCAGCCAAGACCTCGGGGCGCACCCCGGTTTTGTTTTTGAGGGAAGCCGAAAGAGCGGCCTCAGAGCAAGCTCCGGTACACCACGACTCAGTAGAACTGGGTCTACAAACAGCCCCGACAGGAGGGGCCTCGGAGCGTACTCCGGTGGACACAGGCCCCTTACGGAGACCCTCGGAGAAAACTCTGGTAGAATTATTAGGCCTGACAGGCACCTCAGGGCGAACCCCGGTAACAGAGCGATCAACGCCCCTCCCGACTCGAGAGGAACCCGGCAAGGTATCCCCCGGCCGGGGTGCTCTGAAAAGTAAAGAACTCACCAGGCGTTTTTTCTTCTCGTCGATGAACGCCTGAAAATGCGAAGGAGGAGTCCGTCCGAACACCTCCTCCCACCGCTCCAACCGACGTTGAAGTGCCCACACCGAAAGGGAGTCACAGTAAAAACAAGAGTCCCAACAGTGTTCCGGACCCAAACACTCTAAACAAAGAGGATGGGGATCCGCCCTCGCAAAGCGACAGAGACACGATGAACAGTCTGGAAAATCTAGTTTAAAAGACAGACAGACTAGTAAACGAACGCTAGCGAGAGCCAGAGAGGGAAAAAGGGAAGAAAGTCTTCCGAGGATGCAAGTGCGTCCGGCCCCGATCGTGCGGAGAAAAGGACACAACTTTTCTCTCTTCAGACCATTGCGCATAGCCCGAAAGCGCTCACCATTTTTCAGTTATGACAGTTTAACTTGTGACTTACCCACCTACACTACTTTACTCCTGTGTCTACATGGATTAGGAGTCCTGATGAAAGTTTGGAATTGTTCCGTGAATTATGATATTTGATGTCTCTACATTAGAACAAAACTTTCTGAACTAGAATCACCGACTACAGTGTCGACATTTCTGATATGTGCTATGTATTAATCCATGCATTAAGCATTGCGAAAAAATCTTCCTGAATCTAACTACATCATTCACATACAGATGGCAATTGTTGATATATGCTATGTACTGGTTGATGGCCCATTAAGACTGTATGTATTAAACACTGAAAATACTTTGAACCCATACAGATGATCATGTTCTGTTTTTAGGTCACCATTTTGTACACTTTTTTAGAATAAATCTGGTTTTAATCAGATGTGTGCTCCACTAGCGTGATCTAATTATGTCACTAGTCTTAAGAACTGTGTCAACTAACACCTAGCGTCCAAGGGAGAGGTAGCCTGGACTCACTCCGTCCTTTATAATCCCTTCAATTGGTGCCACCGATTAAGGCTGCAAGATCGAAAAGCACATCAATGAAGAGGGGATGAAAGGTGATCATGGTCGATAGCTAAAGCAACTGGTCACTAACTTGTAAACAATGGACCCAATTCATGGTAATTTTATTGTTTGTGTATGCTTGGTGAAAAAAAAAGAAAAACCTTCAAATATGCATGTCAAATTCACAAAGGCGTGACAGCAGTGTGCAATTACGCTACGCACATGCAGGCATGCAAACACTTGGCTTTGGTTTCTGCGCAACAAGCAGTGGGCCTGTGGGTGCAGCCTGTACATTTGAGAGTATGACTTCATTCCCAATGGCATGTGCACACAGATAGGCTAACTAAGCCGCCCATATTCCCCCCCACCCCCAAGCCCCCACCGGTCAGATAATGCCTAAGGGAATCAAATAGGGGAAGACCGATTATTTCAGTCTAATTGGTTTATGGTCTGTAGACCCACATTCAATGCTTGAGCAAAAAGTAGCAATTTCATTTAAAATTCTTTGTGGGGGGTAGAAGAAAAGAAAAGAACCACCATACAACATTACACAGTAGGCCCTTTACAGCAAGTCCTTTGAACGCCACACACAGTACCAACGTGTGTGTCCTGAAGAGTTCTGTTGGCCCCAGTGCATTGCAGAACATGTGCAAGTAAAGGTACGTGGACTTACATAAGCCCCCCACAACTGTCCAGCTGTACCGGGTTGCACAGCAATTAAGTATATGGGAACAATAAGGTTTGATTCGGAAACTTGGGCAATGTGAATTAGGACCAATGTTTATCACTCAGGAAAATAAAAAATATATAAATATTGAGGCCCATGAAAGGGGAAGTACACTTTTTTTTTTAACCTTGCTGGAAACCTGAGGGCATTAGAGTGCTGCAGTAGGGAGACAGAAAGCACCACTACTCAGCACAACCAACAGACAAACTCAAGTGGTTAGATACTGATGGAGAATTCAGCTTTGAGAGATTGTGGAAACCCTGTCAAGATTTTGCCGCCTTCAATGGATACACTTTTTCCAAGCCTTGTGGACTGGCTGAATGGGGTGGGTCGCTTCTGATGATCTTTGGAATCTGGATGGTTTATAGAGTTTTAGCATTACAGCAATATGCTTAGATACAGTGTAATAAAAAACTGTCTGAGGGGGGCAACTGTAATGATTTTTTTCTGGCTTGAGCAGGCATACAGTGTAGGTGGGCCAACATCCACGGTCTTGTGGTAAAAATGCAAGCTCAGCGCGATAAAACCCATCAGCTGTGGGATTAGCCCACTAAGCTGGGAAGGGGTTTTGTTGATAGCCACATGGTTCCATGCACTATATGCTGGAGAATGCCCTAAATAATTGGTTTTGAGCAAATAGCATATAGATGATAAAGATGGGTTACAGGCAAGTATACAGAGCTTACCATTAGACCAAGGCACTGTAAACAGTCCTCAGAGCATGCTTTTTCACTAGAAACGAATTCACATTTTATTAACTTGCTTAGTAAACACAGGATATCCTATCCTCTCTCGCTCTCTTCCTCACCACCTCATGCACCAACATCTCTTGCACCTACCCTTGGCCACCCCTTCGGCTCCCCTTTCCTCTTCTCTCTCCCCTGTTGCACCTGAGCAGGTCACTAGACATGTCCAGTCTATGCAAGCCTCCTCCAAACAAGTGGACCCTAAAACCATCAAGGAACATTGGCCCTCTCACCCCAGTCTTGGCCGATCTCTGCAACCTCCCCTGGAGTTTTCCCCACCGCTCTAAAGGGAATCTACACCGATTTACTGTACCGGCCGAAAATGCTGACTTTTTTTAAACCCCATTTCTCAGAATATATATGTGGGAGATGGGGTAAAGTAAATAATGTTGTGGGGAGTTGCAGGGGGGCATATATATATAGTCTGTGAAAAGGGAGCCAAAAAAAAAGAAAGAAAAGTCTGCATTTTCGGCCGGCGCAGTAAACTGGGTCGCAATAATCACCTAGATCCCTCTGAAGCACTCCCTTGTGCACCTTCTCTTCTAAAAACCTTCTGCTGACCCTTCCATTCCAGCACTATCGTCCGATCTCCATCACTCCTTACCTGGGCAAACTCCTGAAGAAGTTGGCTATTTCTTAGCTTACCCTCCACACTGAATCTGCTGGTTGCTTACAGGACCACCCGTCTGGCTTTAGAGCATCCACATGCCCAGAAACTGTTCTTCTGAACACCCGTGAAGATCTGCTCTCAAATCTTGATTCCAACTTCGATACGGTGAACCACAACAAGCCAATTGCACGTCTCTGTGATACCCTAGCCATCACTGATCAGGCCTTGGTGTGGCTAACTTCCTTTCTCTCTGACCGCCCATCCCAGGTGGAATTGGGGTCCTTTCTCTCCCCCACTCTCTCTACATGCAGTGTCCCCCAGGGATGTAACCTTTGCCCCTGGTTTTTAATGGCTACATGGCCCCCCTGGCCCGTATGATAGCCACCTTCACCTCCAACTTTCAGTGTTGCGAGGATGACACCCAGCTTTCCTTCAGGCTACCCTCGGCCTCCTCTTCCTCAGTCATACCTGACTGTCCGCAATTCAGTCATGGTGTGCTGCAATCGACCTCTGCCTCACCGCCACTAAGACAGAGATTGTCCTCATCGGGGCCCCGGCTCCCGCCTTTCCTCTTTCTCACTGGGCTGCCTCCCTTGGCCCTGAACCTCCACCTACCAACGAGGCAAAAAGTCTGGGGGTCATTTTCGACTCCACTCTCTCCTTCTCGTCTCACATCGCAGACATTTCTAAAAAAGCCCCACTATCAACTGCACCTTCTCTGAGGTATCCTACCTTTTCTCACTTTCACCCCAGAGGATTACCATTTCTAAAGCCCTGGTCCTCTCTAGGCTGAACTACTGCAACAGCCTCTTTCTCAACCTTCCCTCTTCTACCCGTCGTCCTCTTCAACTCATCCAAAACAGAACCACAAGACTGCTCCCCCCCAGCCCCCAACAGTTCGAACCTGTGCTTAATTTCTCTTGTTTCGTGTCCAAAAGTGTCAGAAAAATAAATAACAGGCAGAAAAGTTTACTTTTCTCACAGACGTCTCGGTAAGCAGAGAACAAGAAAACTCAAATAGAATGCAACAACTCCGTACACGAATAGAACGCAACAACTCCGGACACAGTACCTTCAGCTTATTCACACTACTGAGATTTGGCCAAAACTCAGCTCACCACGTGCTGCTGACTCTGGTAAGCGTCTGGTGTTGAGTGATGTCCAGTGTTCAATAACATACAGGCCTGCAGAGCATTATGAACACCCAGTTATTAAACCATGTTTCCACCAACCCTCTGAGTGGGCTGCACACGCCATCAATGACAGCCAAATGTAGCAGGCTTCCAGCAAGAGCGACCCTCTCAGGATTACAATACTTTCTTCCAGGTAGGGCGGGGAACGAGCACAGGTGTTCACGCCTCACACACCCCAACCAAATGAAAGCAGCGCCCTTATCATGTGTAGATGTCCTTCAGCTAATTTCTTACCGATGATGTCCAACCGCCTTAGAGAATAGATAATATCACAAAACCACAACTGGAGAGTAAGGAAACGGGTGAATATTAACTTGTTTTAACACAATATGTTTTATAAACGAAACTTAGTGGAATAAGGAAAACTAAGACCCTGAAGCAGGAAATATCGAGCGTAATGTAACCCTTCCGACACCTGTCTGTGAAACAGACTCGCACATCAATTTCAGGTGACGGCAAACAGTCGATTAATTGGCTTGCAAGTTAAGGAAATATCTACACTGAACTCATCTGCTGACCCGACCCCCATCCTCCAGACCCGTTACTTTAATAGATCAAAGCTCATCGGACCAGAGAAGATTTGAGAATAGTACGGCTGGGCTTCCCTGCACACTTATTAAGTGAATATACACCAAACCCCTAGTGCAATAAAAATGATCTTTAAAAAATCAAGTTCGGAAGTGTCTGATATGACCAGATAGTTTCAACTGCTATTATTAAGCTTTTATTATAGTGCGGTCACATGTTTACTATCACTAACAGGCCGATTGATAAATATCTACACAGTCACATTCCCCAAGTGTCCTAAACATACAATAGACTGTTACTACATGGATGTTCGCGGCAGCTCCGCCTGTTCACACATTCGATAATTATAAACTCTTAACATATGGATTCAAAGAAAATAATATTCAAATCTGTTGGATACATCTAGTATTCATGAAACTGCTCAAATCCTGGCTCTTCACTGCATGTCTAGAAGACCACCAACAAGAATACCCACACTGCTAAAACAACGATGAATGAAGATACCGATCCCAGTTCCTACCAAGAAACCGAATATGAACAGAATCCAAGGAACGCACTCCACAACATACCGTATGAAATAATGAGAGATACCCATAAGATAAGGATATAGACAGACCAAGACAGAAGCACTTAAGAAGACTCATCCATAGCATCCGGGCCCTGGACCACACCTGAAGTTCTAGTAGCCAATTCACACAAATAGTAGAGAAAAGGGGACACCACAACCCCTGCTCCGATCCCTAAGGAGGAGAACAGACACACCAATCCCACTATACATAGTTCATTAGAATACAACAGGGAGTGCGCCGCGCTTAAACCCTCTACATTCAGAGGGTCAAAGGATAGTAGCAACTAATCTCACCAGTAGTAATATAATTTCAACCGGACAAGACGTGCCACAACTAGGATTCTCACCCACTAGCCCTACCCTTCAAATCTCTGCATACCTAACTTACCCGAAAATTCACACAACCTACTCTCGCCCAGCAAACCGCATGCACTTCACCACACTGCATCAACAACAAACTAACACAAACACCAACAGCACACGTGGTCTCGCTCGGGTCCAATACTAACACCAAAACACAGCGCACGGTGTAAACCGAGCTGGAGCCTCCAACAGCACACCACCTCTCTCACTCTCCTACTCCCCCCTTCTACCGACTAACCCACCCTGCCCCCTTCTTATTTCACAGATCCGCCAGAGCGCTTGGGGACCAACCCTTTGGTGACGCTGCGCAAAATAAATTCCTTTAACATGTACACTCAAGTTAATATTTCACACAGTACATTTAGGTGACATGGTGCGTCAATGTATAATTCCATACACACATACCAAAAAGGTTAGAGTATCTGAACATTACCATTGCCCTTGTGCCAACACGTGTTTCGGCCGGGCTTTAGGTCTTTATCAAGGCTGGGCCAATATTCATATACATCTTATGATTCATACTTGCATATGTGTCAAGAATAATGAGCATTGAAATACACTCCTGTAAAGAAATAGAAATTGACAAATACAGGTTAAATTTGGGGGGAACCAAGCTGGCCAGATCACATTTTGACAGCACTGAATATTCCAATATTTCAAACTTCTTTAAATTCTTAGGCCTTTGTGCCATCTACATATTGTGTCCGAGTCACATGCCATTGTATTAATGCAGGTGGGGGCAAGTGATGTACACCTTGAGATTCTGGCCCCTCTACCTTACATGCCATTAAAATTACCACAATTGAGGATGTGTTTTGAGACACTAAGTGCACACTGTGTCGCCACAACATGCAATCTGTGACCCAAATGGTCTACTAGTGCATTGGAACTACTGTTGGCGATGCTAGTAATATATAAATTGAAACCTCTCAATAGGGGTGTCCCATTAGAATTGTAATCTCACCTTTTTTTAAAATAAGTCTGTTCCCGTTTAGATTAAGGCTAAGATGTATATCATAGTCCTGTATTTCAGGTTGCTTTTGCTGTGTGAGATGAATAGATAAATCTAGGCTATACTTCAATCCTTAGTCATCTTTATTAATTTTGGTCAACTGTGTCCTAATCTAGGATAGTATGACCAGTCTTATCTCAGGGGAATTCCGCTCACCTGTGGAGGGTTGTAAAGATCTTTCCTCCTCGATATCTAGCCCAAATAGGGCATTGTAAGTTGCATCCTATGAATAAATATAAATGACATAATATCTGTGATGGAATGTTTCCTTGTGCATAGAATAAATAGTGAGATAGCTCACCAGCCTTTCTTTGATAGGCGATTGTAGCACATATATTTAACCTAAATGTGTGCTAGATGCCTCCAAATTTTTTTTTTTTTGCATTCTCAAATACCCAAAGCTAATGTCACATATGTATATTTTTATAGCAGCAGTTTGCCCAAGGTAGCTCCTGGTACCTGTTGGTATGAAGCTTATTAGGCTCCCCTATGCTTGAAGCAGGTGCTAAATAGCTCCCAGCAATGTCAAACCTGGCTATTGCCATTGAAAAAGGACTAATAATCGGAAACGCTGCAAAACAAATCACCTGAACCAGTTGAAAGAACTACAATTGGTTGGCTTATTCAGGAAACCAGAGTAACTTGAAGAAAGAAAAACAAAAATATCAAATCCAAGCAATTCAATACTCTCTCTTGGGACCACGAGGTTAGAAATGCAAAAGTATTCGTAATTAATAGATAAAATGGGATAAGGTTTGGAGCCAGAGGGCAACCTGGCCAACATGTCTGTTCTCCGGCGCAGGCACCATCTTCAGTCCTGCGAGAAACACTATAGAGTTCTCATCTGAAGCTTTGTTCCAGAGAAGCTGGAGCGCAGATCCTCCTTGTGAGCAGCTAGAACTGAGCTGAGCAGTCCGTTAGGTTGTTTTTACCAAGCAGAAGGTGGCAATCCCAGGGCCTGTAAAAAACGAAAATGAAGCAATCTGCAAAGTAGGCCGCCCATTGGATTGCATGCAGGGATTGGGGCAGTGCCCCACAAGCAAAGCATTAAGAGAACAGAAATGTTCAGCGTTTTGAGTGGAGGAGTTGCAGTGCAATGGCACTGTGGCCCCAGAAAGTCTGTGTGGCTGTGGCAAAGAGGAGTCAGAGGAGGCCAGCTCACCGAAAGAGGAGGTTAAAGGTGCAGTTAAGTTGTGCAAATTTAACGCAACAAAATCCTTGAAATTCAGCGGATGTGGGAAGTCATGGCCCGTGCTCCCGTTGCAAAGCCCATGAGCACAGGCATATTATAAGAGAAGGGATTGACAGTGGCATACAAAATGGTATTATGGGGGACATCAACCGGAGTTAAGCTGGTCATGACTTCCCACATATGCTGAAATTCAAGTGTTTTGTGGTGGTAAATCTGTGCAATTTAACTGCACCTTAAGTAGGGTTTTTTCAGAGAATTACACACACGCACACACACACACACGAAATGTGAAAGCCCTTTTGAGCCAAGTGACATTCCACAGAGCCACCTAGTAGCCATCGCTGGAAGTTCACCTCCAGTTCTGAGCCACAACAGCAAGGTATTGTTAGAATGCAAATTAGCTCAAGTGCAAACCTTTTTCTCCAAAAAATTGTCTTTGTCTAAGAGGGCAGTACTGCTTTATACGTAGCTTAAAAGGCATGGTCTAGTAAAACATTTTATTTAAAAAATAGATAGGCAACATAAAAAAAAAAATACTAGCATTCTCTTTTTTAAAACTTCCCATGTAAAATTTTGAGCTATTCAAGCTCAAAATTTGCAAAAGCAAGCACATGGGCGCATCCATTTTGTTAAATGGATGCCCTCCTGTGCTGGCTTTTGCGGCACTAATGAAGGAAAAGCCAGCCAGCTGTAGTAAACAAAAGCTACCGCTGGGTGGCTTTCCCTTCATTAGTGCTGTACGCGGAGGAAGGGGACCGGAGGCCAGAGCAGGAATGCTGCAGCTGAATCTTGGTAAGTGCTATCTATTTTTAAAAAAAATAAAAGCACTAGCTGCAGTTTTTTTTGTACGTTTTCCGGGCTGGAGGAGCCCGGAAAACTTAGAAATAAAACCGCAGCTTTAAAAACGTATTTATGTTTGCGGTCGCTTTTGAAGCGACCGCAAACATAAATACAACGTTATTGTGTTGGAAAACGCTGCGGTTTTTCTTTCCAAGTTTCTCAGGCTGCTCCGGCTCGGAGGAGCCTGAGAAACTCGGAAAGAAAAACCGCAGCGTTTTCCAACACAACCGTGTTGTGTTTCTGCCTGCTGTGGCTATCACTTTGGGTCTCCGGGGCTCCCAGCACCGGAGACCCAAAGTGATAGCCAAGGCAGGCAGAAACACAACACAGTTGTGTTTACATGCCGCGTAGTATTTCTGCCTACAGCTGATTTCCCATTTGGGGCTCTCGGGCTCCCCATGGGGAGCCCGAGAGCCCCAAATGGGAAAGCAGATTCAGGCAGAAACAACGCGGTGGTTTTGGAAAACGCTGCGGTTTTTCTTTCCGAGTTTCTCAGGCTCCTCCGAGCCGGAGCAGCCTGAGAAACTTGGAAAGAAAAACTGCAGCGTTTTCCAACACAATAAAGTTGTATTTATGTTTGCGGCCGCTTCAAAAGCGACCGCAAACATAAATACAACGTTTTTAAAGCTGCGGTTTTATTTCTAAGTTTTCCGGGCTCCTCCAGCCCAGAAAACTTAGAAAAAAAAACACAGCTAGTGCTTTATTTTTTTTTTTTAATAAATAGCACTTACCAAGATTCAGCTGCAGCTTTCCTGCTCTGGTCTCCAGTCCCCGTCCTCCGCGTACAGCACTAATGAAGGGAGAGCCACCCAGCGGTAGCTTTTGTTTACTACAGCTGGCTGGCTTTTCCTTCATTAGTGCCGCAAAAGCAAAAGCCAGCACAGGAGGGCATCCATTTCACAAAAAGGATGCGCCCATGTGCTTGCTTTTGCGAATTTTGAGCTTGAATAGCTCAAAATTTTACATAGGAAGTTTTAAAAAAGAGAATGCTAGTATTTTCTTTTTTATGTTGCCTATCTATTTTTTAAATAACATTTTTTACTAGACCATGCCTTTAAGCAACACAAGACAGATACATACCTAGCTTCACCCTTATTAGGGATCATCAGTGCAGTATAGTCCAGAAAGCATTGTTGTTGGAGATTTGGCCATGTTTTCACAACATCAAGAAAGTTATGGTGGATTTAAAAAGGTTTGAAAAAAAAAAAGAACTCAACTGAAATGTGAAAGTAGGAAAGTCCATTTGAAACCAGTCACACATTTCACAACACTGCCTCGTAGCCATCGCTGGAAGTTCACCTCCAGTTCTGAGCCACAACCGCAAGGCATTGTGGGTATGCAAATTAGCTCAAATGCAAACTTTTTTTTTCGCCTAGAAAAAAAATAAATAAATACACCCACAAAAATAGATCAATCTTGCATACAAAAGTTTGCTTATTGCCCTGTGTGGAGAGGCAAGTATTGCTGTTAAGAAAACGAAAAAATGATTACGTTTGTCAAACATCTTGGGGTCAAACTCTGGCATGTGCTTACAACTCGTACCCAAAGGCAGCAACCTCCCCTTACTTGTATGAAACGGTTTTACTTATCAAGAAATATTAAACTTCATTAAAAAAAAAAAGAATTAAAAAAAAAAAAAAAATAAACACTTTTCTACTAATTCACACTGAACGTCTACCAAAGAAAGAATTACAAAGAAGGGAACCAGGAAAGCATCTTTGAAGAAGAGAAGTCCAACATTAATAGCTAGTAATATACTTAATAGCACAAAATGCACTCCCAAGTTTCACTGTTAAATAGATTTTCATATAATACAAATTGGATAGATTATCTAATCACTAGGCATGTGCTTGGCCTAAAATGCTGTTTTTAATGCACCATAAAGCTTGCGTTTTGCCTTCAAACATGTGTTCTTGAAGAAAAAGGAAAAGAAAGGGGGATACAGTCTACCGGGTTTAAACAACAGTAAAGGGTCTACCCCTCCTAAGCAGGCACGGTGCACAATTTAAAGTACTTAAACAAGTAAAAGCGATTCATGTTTTCACCCTACATGCCATATCGCTGCTCCAATATCTGCGTTTTCACACAACAAAAAAAGCCTTTGTATGGTTGTAAAATATTTACTAAGTTCAAATAATAGGAAAAGTTACTAATCAACTAAGAGCACTGCACTGAAAGACTTTTGTACATTAGTCCACCTACCAACCTTGGTTTAGGTGCTGCACATCGCTGTGCAGACTGCCAACCAGGATGTTACCAGGAAACTGGTTTGTTTGTAGAGTATGGCGCACCATGTTAGTAATGCAGCTTGCACGTTTTTAATAAGGAAAAGCAAACATTGCTATTGCATTGTTTTTGTTCAAGCATCTGACCAGTGATGCAAAGTAATCTATAACCTACGAAGAGAAGTAATGACAAAAGGTATGACACGTACAATAAGCCGTTTTCAGAGAAAAAAAATATCTGCACTGCTCCTTGAGCAGCATCTGATGGAGCAGCAATGCCTGCACGCAACATGGTCATTTGCAATCTGCACAGAAGTTCCTATGCAATTGTGCAACAACCGCAAATGAACACACAAAAAAGCGATTGAGCCAAATGCCAACAAAAGGCACCTATTATCCCATAAAAAATTATATCTTCAGCGAAAAAGACAGCCCACCATCAAATACCGTTCTTTGCAGGTCAATGAATCGGCTGTCCACGACAGAGGAAACAAGGTGTTCACTTAGTAAGCATGAGAAGCACACTGCATCTTTATGCACTACGAAGAAAGATTAATATGACTACTTTCCAATCAACATGACACTTAAGACAGGACCTGCTTGAGGTCTAAAAGTCCTGCCACAGGGAACGAGGGCCGTGTTCCATTGAGGGCGATTGTGTATCTCGAAGCCACGTCAGTAGAGTACAACTCAATCTGCTCTTTCAACTGAAAACAAAGTGCGTTTATACAACAGGATATGGTTGTGCCACGCTGCTCAAAAAGGGCTACAAGCCTCGTATAGAAGATAGGCGTATTTGTGCAAATCATTTTTCCATCTTAAAAAGTTGAATATCTGAGTGATCTAAAAAATACGCGCAATTACTGTCCATTTTAAATAACGCTGATTCCACACTACTTTATGAAAAGTAAAGGAGAATACTATTGCAAACCAAAGTGTGCAAAATAGGGCTGTCGTGAAAAATCGTACAAGATTCCATGGAGGAAATAAGTCATAACATCACATGCAAAGTGAAGTAGGATTGAGCCATCTCCATTGAAATAAGAATCGAGGATCATGTTCTTGAATTCTAAAAATGCCTTATAAAATCCACCTTTTGATGGACTTATACTTGCTGAGATAACACACACCATTATGCCTCCTTGTAAACCAAATCCTAGCACATTCCAATTTGCCCACAGCGAGCATAACCTTCTTCCCATGTCTTTCAAGTGTACCCTTAAAAGTAGAGCACTCCAATTACGTACATATTATTATTGTAACCTATTACTGTACCGTGGGGTCCAATTGTCTAGTTGCAAGCACTAGCCAGGGATAAAGTCACTTGCCCCCTCAGTTTACCACATGCATACAGCACACCATGTCTTACTTGCAAAGAGTCCATTATCACTAGTTCATGGGTAGTAGAACGTGGAAATGTTGAGGCTTGCTGCACCCAGTATTGTACAGTGCTTTACTGCTCAACAGTTCAGTCTGCACTTTATAAAACATAACATACACGGATCCACAAATGCAGTAACGAACCAACCTATTGAGTAATGTATCGGGTTAACAGTCAACAACTAAATGCTGGGGAAATTCCATGATCAGGCCACCCTAGAATACTCACTTCAAGCAGAGCCTACATTTGTCAAAACTGATCACATACCTGTGCATTATCTAATCAATCATAAAGCCCTTCATCCAAGCCTAAGACTTCAGAACTCCTATCCAAGCCCACAGCCTCTCCCACATGTACAGTTACAATGCCCTCAGCGTAAGCCTAGCATCACAGCTAGCTCCAATGAAAGCCATCTAGCAAGCCAGTCTGTCACAAAGGCGTACAGAAATCCATCCATAGGAAACCCATCTTCAAGGAGCTGGACTTTTTGCCTCTGTGAAGCTTGCATCACTGCAGTGCCGAACAAGACTCCCTCCAACCTGGCCTAAACAAGTCACAGCCTACAACAGCCAGTGCAGCACAATAAGCCTCGATCTTGCCAGACTGCTAAACAAAAATTGCCAGAAGGGAAAAACGAGAAAGAAAGCTATTGCATGGTATCTTCAGCTACATCAGGACGTCGCTGTCCCTCGTGCTATTTAAAAAAAGGAAATTAAGACGCTAGGTCTTCAAAGAACATCTTGTCAGCCACTCACTGATCACCGGAACCCGGTTGGACTTTACTACCCAGTTCTACCACCCTCCTGGATCATCTCTCGTTTCCTCATCTGCAGCTGCACAGCGCTTTATAGCTAGACGAAAGCTCTAGAAAGCCTCTGCCATAAAACTGTCAACAAACACCCTGTGTCTTTGAGGACAACCCTTCATCTCATCATTCGTGGTTGGGAAAAGGTTGCTGGTCGCTGCTGCGTCCATATTGATCACAGTAAACTCTCTGTACAGTAGACCTTACATTACAAAATGCAATCTCTCACACAACTTCACAACGCACATGCCAAACCAGAAGAGCAAATCTCACACAAAGCAACCCTTCAGGGCATTCTGCTGGGAGAAATATGCAAACTTGTCCACCCCAACTAAACGAACATCCTGTCTTCTACTGGGTGAATCCAAATCCTTCTGCCAAATACTTGCAGCAATAGAACCCATGCGTACACCTCTCCCACAACCCAGACTGCAGCTAGCACTAAGAAAGAGGCCATAAAAAATACAGTGCAACAATCACCACTCTCCCTCAACAAATGTTTAGACTTAAAAAAAAGATCAAATGTATCCATCCTAATGAAACAATGATATGTAAGGCACAGTGAATTCTCCTGGTTGGTCTGTTCGAGCAATAACATTATCTAACTCTTCATGGTGGATTCCGCCCAGTTCTCAGCGCTGGAATAATATATGTTACCAATGTAATGATATTCAAAGTATCGATCGCGGAAGGTTGATATAAGGGTTGAGCAAGCCCCGTCGTAATTTGAACTTTCGAATCACAGGCTTGCCCACATCAGATGCAAGCGCTTACTTGCAAGCTAACAGTGTATGCAGTGTATGCTGAAACATCAATTGGAAGCTACACAATTAAAAAGGACGAGTGTCACTAGTCTGCAGAAGCGTGTGAGCTGAGCAGTTATACACGTGTCAAATGCAGTCGTGGAACAATACACGTTAGACAACAAACCGGTACGTGGCGCACACGATAGCGCTGCATTTCAGCACAAACCATGTTTTAATACACTGCTATTTCCAGTAGATCATTAAGCTACACATTTGAAGCAAAATTAAATCACATGCATTCATAAAATTAAACAAATAGTGCGTCTAAACCAATACTACATTCACATTGGCTGTTTAACGAATGCCAAGGGGAATGAAAAGGCTTAGAGATTAAAGGCTGTTATAACCATGAATATAGTGTTTGCAATAACTAGATAGTCGAACGAGTTGATTTCAAGTAACGCACAACTTCCTGGACTATGGTTTTTAAAGCGGAAATAAACATACACATAGATTTTCCTTCTTAAAAACATCTTTCTCTCGAGACAAAGGGTCCACCTGCCAGCTTGGACCATTTTGAGGGGAGGGTGGGAGCACTTGGTACTTACCAGAACACTAGAAGTCACCAGTTGCATAACGATAACATATTTAGCCTACTAATAAGAATCACAGAAGAAGAAGAAGAACGTAATGAACAGTAAGCCCTATGCAATTCAGTAAGTCATGGGAAATGAACAGAAGCAAATGTAGTGACTGGCTTTAAAAATATCACTCCTAATTCGTCCCTTCGTAGATCTGTGTATGCATGACAACATTATTTCTAAGGAATATATGCTCTTACTCCGATTCTCAAAACTACATTGGCTCAATGTTCAGAATTGCAGTCACGGTATGCACAGACAGAAAAGACCAAGTATACCAAGGGTTAAACTAAATGAAAGAAACCAAGCATAGAGCAAAAATAGTGAAAAACGAAAAATAAAGCAAAACGGGGACGATTTTTCAGTTGGAAGTGTCACGTTATGGAGCGAACATCTTACTAACCAACCTAAACAGACTACTCAAGATTTAGCAAAATCCAGTTGTTCCACCAACTTGCGGATACTACACCACCACGAAAGACCACTGACCAAATCACACCAAAAACATTGAAAGCCCTTGAATACCTTTGAAGTTACATGGTATATAAATATACAAAATACTCTCAAACCATTATTTGCTATTTAAACATAGATGACCAATGCTCCGTCTGTACAGACCAGAGTTCCTCTACTTGAATGCAGGCTTCTGTCGACATCCACGGTCCTAGCAAGAAAGCGTACCTATGCTCGGGTCATTATTTGCGGCAAGTCAGAAACCCGCATTAGAAAACGTACGGTGATCACATGGCATCAAACCCATTCTTAAATTGATAACAGCGGCAATTACAACCCGGACTCCTAAACGTCAGTAGTATCAATGGACACAAATGCAAGAAAAAAAGATCCCTCGCGGTCTGTACAGAAATAGCACTGATGGAAACATTATAATATTCAATGGCACAACACAAACAGGAATAATCGACCATCTCATGAAACTACAAGTAAAATAATATGTGATTATGGTCAGCAAAAATGAGACAACGGAAAAGTGCATCTTTCCTATTAAAAAAAAACGATAAATGGCTGATGGGGACATTGAACAGCGAAACATGCAGAGCACAAAATAAACATTTGGAATTATATGCGTTGAATGTTCCCAATCAAGTAAGGATAAGCATAAACCCCTGAATCCATTACTTTATAACAAACTTTCGATACAAGACGTAGTGGTAACTCTGAGTTTAGAACTCTTGTTATCCAAATCAAGAAAATATAATGTAATGTATTAGTAATCAAAATGCGATAACTGAATTGCTTACATTGTTTTGGAAATGCCAATACATTGACTGGTCTTTCACTTCTCAGAATAGGAATGATGGGCACTGCCTTCTGTTCCCATCATCAGATTATTGTTGCCATTCATACGGCTCTGCACCATTAGAGTTGTCATTTCATCATGATGAAAGGCTAGTAAATTGGTGTCAGCCAGTCAAGTTATTATTATTATTATTTCCAGCCCAGTCTCACCTTTCTCAGGCTGCTAATGCTGCTCACAGCTTTGTCTCCTTCTCCATAAGATATTTAATAACAGTTACAGTCCACTTTGATCCAACTGTCTCCTACCCCACTGTACCTGAAGTGCCTCGGCCAGTGGGAGCCGCTGTCACGGACTGGGGAACCTCGGCTGCTAGCTTAGGGACAGAAATCCCCACACACCGGCCATCTTGAACATCCGGCTGGCCGACGTGTACATTCTTACGTCACACAACCGGCGTTATTGCGTCACATACAGCTCTAGTCCTTTCCAGCGGTTCCTTTTTCGGTGCTCTTCGGAGACGTCAGCTGTTCAACGTAAACTCCAAGGACCAAGACTGGTACACTACGGAAACTGCGGAGCTTGTCAGGCAGGAGCTGGACTGGGTCACTGCACTCATAGACACAAATGAAGGACGAATGAGTGTAGGTCTCTGCTGGGGAAAAAGGCGGCCATCTTCGAAATGCTGTTTCTTTCCGTTTTAGTAGACATTATTCTAATATTTGATATCCTCAAAGCATACATAATTTTTTAAATATATTTAAGTAGCTCAATGTTCTTATTAAATGCTTTGTGAAATATTTTTAAATTCTATATAATGTTTGATATATATATATATATATATATATATATGCAGTCTCTGATTATGTAAATAGAATTACAGTCTGGCAAACTAATTCAAAGAAGACAACATTTATTATTTGTTGAAAATTATGTTTGTATGTTATTTTTCAACATTCGACTATGGTAAGATGGCTGCCTTTGCCAATCGCTTCTGTTGGCGTCCCATAAAATCGCTTTCCCGTTCTTATCGCACTGTACAGGAAAAACGTTCCGTTCCAAAATGTCCACAAACCTTACGTGCCCTCGAAAGAGTGCTCTTTTTATTTCCATGACTGTCACCAGAGCGAAATTCGTGAGTGGACGTAAAGTGAAAGCCGGAGAGACCGTCTAGGCAGAGCGCTTGCGTAGTTTACCCCATATGCCACCAGCTGTGGAAACGAATACTGAGAGATGAAAAGCGGAATCATTTGATTCAGGTCGCAAGAGGTCGTGTATTTTCTTGGACGAAAATGTTTCAAATATATATGTGCAGTGCAAAAACAGGTAAAGCCAACAGTTTTGGCTTTTCTATAGGTAGATGTTTCCATACATGGCAACATTCTGTGACCAAAAATATGTAGTCATCTTAAAGTTTAAAAAATAGTAAGTAGCATAATGATGACATCACAGGAAAGATGTCACATCAATTTTACCCAATGAAAGGACAGAAATAGCTCTGGGGTGTAACAGCAACCAATTATCACGAGATGGACAGGCAGCAGGGAGCTGAAACAAGAAATACCCACTAAAAAGCTATAAATCCTATGTCAGCAAGTGCCTGCTTTGGAGGAACCGGAGTGAAAAGGCAACAAGATGATAACACTTCTGTATACCCCAAGGGAAGTGATGGCTACAAGGGCTTCTGCAAATGCAGCTTGTAAGGCAAGCCCCAGAACAAAAGTAATATAGAGTGAAATATATTGCTGTGTTATAAACTGCTAACTGGCAACATGGGGCAGTTGCTGCTGGCATCCCTGAGGCTCATGGCCCCTTTCAACTTTAAAAGTTGAAAGGCCCTGATGCCGTTCCTACCCGTGACACATGATCTGCTTGTTCCTCCCTTCCTGGATACGTTCTTTACTATAACTTCTTTTTATGCACCAAGTCTGTTTCACGTCATCTGAAAGCCAGAGATGGTGCTCTGCTCGCACGGTTATCTGGGCCCAAGGCAGGCAGTAGTAATGGACACTGAAATCTGTAGGCAGTAGGACTGCGTAAAAAAACAGTTGCCTACTGCCCAAATCAGTAGGGTTGGCAAGCATGTGTGTCCTTTGTTCCATGTATGCAACATTCTGACGCACATGGGAGGGAGATTTTGTCATAGATATCGGGAGAAAATAATTTTCCCATAGGAATGCATTGGGGTTAGAATTATTTTAAGTGGAAGACTCAAAGCGTCCGCCATCGTGGGAAAGAAAAGAATCCAAAGCGACGATAGACTATATCTATCAGGAGTCTCAATGCCTCCTGAATGATCATATGGGCTTTAACATAACGACCAACGTACAGGGAAATCGATTAAAGCTATCAACAGAGTCTATCGCAGACATAGAAAACAGATTCAGTTCTACGTCAGAGACAAACGGCGGAAATAAAACTGATTATACTCCTCTCCTGACAAAATACAAAAAGACGTCAACGTCAAAAAAGACTGGCAGAAACGCACCATGACATGTGTTTGACAAGACATTGGTTGAGAAACGCCGTGAGCTCCGAAAAGTTCAGCGTAGAGCAAAATCAATCGCAACATCAGCGGCAGTAAAAGAAGCGGAAGAGGCAACAAAACATTACAAATCATGGGTGAAAGGATACCGACTGAATCTTTACCAACAAGATTCAGAAAACATTCTAAAAAAGTGGCAGAAACACGAGGGAATTTTGGAACACCTTGAGAGCGACCTTTGAAGTACAAGAAAACTCCATAATAAGTGAGATTGGAGAGATAACATGGACAAAACACTTTTTAAACATGCACCTTGCTCCAACAACTCCAACAAGGGCACCAACAAGCCACAAACTTGTCCCATGGGTAAGGGTGGACGACCCAGAGGAAATTCGATTAAAGCTCATCGGTTTGAAAAATTCACGAGCGCCAGGACCCGACAGGGTCACAAACGTGGATCTAAAATTAAACCCAAAGGAGTGGGCCAGCCTCCTGAGTAAAATCTTTCGAAGATGCTCAGATCTAAAAACTATACCGCCCTCATGGAAATCAGCAACAGTGGTACCAATTTTCAAGAAAGGAGACAAAAAGGACCCAGCAAACTATTGACCAATTGCGTTGCTTGATGTGATGGGGAAAGTGTTTGGTTCACTGCTTCTCGACCGCTTCAAGACCTGGGCGTCGAACGCCCCCTGCGATGACTCCTTCCAAACAGGATTTTAAAAAAACATGGGCACGGCAGCTAATATATTGATACTTAATGTGCTGAAAAACAAAGTGCTAGAAGGAGGTGCAAGAATCTTCGTCGCTTTCATTGATCTCACTCAGGCCTTCGACCGTATAGACAGGTCGAGCCTCTGGGCAAAATTGGAAGCCTGGGATTGTCCAACTGCCCTACTGAACCCTATTAAGGCCTTATATACTGAAACCAACATGCGTATCCGTCTGGATCAAAACAGTCTTTTGTCGTCTCCAATTTCAACAGCACGAGGCGTGAAACAAGATTGCCCGCTGGCGCCGGCGCTCTTCCTGCCATTTATCGGTGACATAAACGACGAAGACACAGCATTACGATCATTCCCACCGAAAATTGGCAAAACCCCTATAACGAGGCTTCTCTACACAGACGACCTGGTCCTGTTGGACCACAAGCCAATAGGATTACAGCGTCAATTAACAAACCTACAAAGTTATATGCAAAAAACAAATTGGAAATCAATGTAAAAAAACTAAATTACTGACACTGGAAGCATCTACCAGAAAAAAAGAAAAACCACGCTGTAGAAATCAGGACAGTAGGCGAAGTGGAGTTTTGTAGACCTTTATTACACAATGTCTTAACCAAGGTAGTTGGACTCCACGTTGACCCCACAGTTACTTCACTTTGAGTAAAAGGCACCAGGAGTTCCTCTTCTCTTTGAGTGTCTCCTACTCTCACGGACCCGGATAGGCCCACCAGTTGCTCTCACTCTCCTCTCCTTCTCCCTGCAAAAAGCAACAAAAACGCCATTAGGCCAGTCCCTTTTATACCTGGGGTTTGGAGGGAAAAAGGGCCAATCGGGGACAACTTCCCTCCCCCCCTGTCTGATTGGTGGGGACCCTAGGCACCCACCCTCTATGAATAGTGCTGCCACCTCCCCACCTCCTCCTTTATTCTGGTTGCCTGGCTCTAGCTTCCCCTCCCTGCTGTCAGCCACACCCTCTCCATTGGCCCCGCCCCCCCAACATTGTGTCTCCCTCGAGGCATGTCTCCCGGAGGCCCGTCCTGCTTTAGGCCCCATGCTACCGTTCTGGGTCTGCCCTGCATGAGGTAAGGAGGGGGTTCTGGTTGGCTGCCCCCGATGGGTCCTTGCCCAGCTGTCTGGCGCACCTCCGACGCCGAGCGGTCGGCACGAGTCGGGCTCTCTAGTTCCCGAGCCTCGCCGCCGGTCGCCGCCAGAGGCCGCCGAGATACGTTGTGTTCGCGGGTCTCCCAGCCGCAGCGCCAGTGAACCCGATCCTCGTGGGCACACGCGGCGCTGCGGCTGTGAGCACCCGCGGCGCCGCGGCTGCAACGTCGGCACCGTCGCGGGACGCCGACAAGGCTCTCCCTTTAACAGGGACGCCTTCCCGGCGCCCGCGTTCGGCGCCGCACACGCCCGCGGCACAGCGGGCTCCTCAGGCCGTGCGTCCCGCTCTCCCTCTCCGTCCAGCCTCACATCCTCACATACCCCCACCACAGATCCAGGCCGGTCGGGCCGGATCTAACTCCTGGACAAGTAATCCGCCACCAGCTGAAAGCTGGCAGGTCTATGCAAGGTAACAAAGTCGAAGGGCTGGAGGGACAGGAGCCACCGTAGAACACGTTGGTTGGTGTCCTTGTGTCTCGCCAACCACTGCAGGGGTGCATGGTCGGTATATAACGTAAACTTCCTCCCCAGTAGGTAGTATCGCAATGAATCCACCCCCATTTAATGGCGAGACATTCCTTTTCGATAGTGGAATACGCTAACTCATGCGGAAGGAGCTTCCGACTGACAAAACAGATCGGTCGCAGGAACCCGTCTACCTCTTGCGTCAGGACCGCCCCCAACCCCATGCCAGAGGCATCCGTCTGCAGAAAAAAATGCTTCCGGAAGTCCGGGCATACCAACACCGGGTGGGATGATATACTGTGCTTCAGTCCCTCAACGGCCAGTATGGCGGCGTGATTGGTTGACAGGTGTGGGGAACCCCCGATTTTCAACGCCTCGGTCAGTGGCACAGCCAGGGAAGAAAAACGGAATAAAGCGCCTATAGTACCCTATAAACCCCAAGAAGGCCCTAATTTGTTTTCTGTTAGTTGGCACTGGGATCCCCTGAATAGCCTCGATTTTGGACACCTGTGGCCGAATCACGCCGCCACCGACTATATGTCCGAGGTACTTGGTTTCCTGGGTCCCTAGTACTGATTTCACTGGGTTGATGTGGAGTCCGGCCTGGGTCAGGGTGCCGACCACCTTGCGTATATGGGTTAGATGGTCATTCCATGATGCGCTGTATATCACGATGTCGTCCAGGTAGGCTGCAGCGTATTGGTCGTGGGGCTGTAGGAGGACGTCCATCAGCCTCTGAAAGGTGGCCGGAGCCCCATGCAACCCGAATGGTAGCACTTTATATTGAAAGAGCCCCTGTGGTGTAGCAAATGCGTTTTTTTCTTTGTCAGATTCCCGTAGTGGGATCTGCCAGTATCCCTTGGTGAGGTCCAGGGTACTGAGGTAACGGGCAGCACCCAACCTTTCCAGCAGTTCATCCATCCTGGCCATGGGATAGGCTTTGCATTGGGATATCAGGTTGAGTTGCCTAAAGTCCATAGAAAATCGTACAGCCCCGTCTGGCTTGGGTACGAGCACGATTGGAGAACACCATGCACTGGTTGAGGGTTCAATGATATCCAACCTAATCATTTCTTCGATCTCTTTCTTAATGATCAACCTTCGGGCCTCTGGGATCCTGTAGGGTCTCAGCCGGACTATCTGTCCGTTTAGGGTTTCGATACGATGCTCCATTAGGTCGGTCCTTCCAGGTAAATGGGAGAAGGTGTTGCGGTGTGGTTTGAGCATCTCCAGGATCTCGTTCTTCATGTGCTCAGTGAGTGTTTCACCCCACTGCACCGCATCCAATTGGCCGGTTGCGTGTAACAACCCTGTATCCTGGGTGGTCAGAATATCGACCGGTGCAGGCTCGTTCCATTTTTTTAGTAGGTTTATATGGTAAACCTTATATGATGGGCTTCGGTCAGGTTGGTATATCCGGTAATTCACTGGTCCCACCACGTCCTTCACCACATAAGGACCTCCCCACCGAGCCAACATTTTGTTCGTACTGGTGGGTAGTAACACCAGTACCTTATCCCCTGGTTCTAGCTTTCTTAGGCGACAGCCCTTGTTGTATGTCTTCTCCTGTCGGTCTTGGGCTATACTTAGATGGGATTCCGCTAGTCCCCTTAAAGTAGATAGATGGTTCTTAAGGGCCTCAGCGTTCTCGGTGAGGGATGTTTCCTTAATGTTTTCCAATCCTCCTTAACCAGGTCTAGGATTGTTCTGGGCTGTCTTCCAAACAGTAGCTCGAATGGGGAGAATCCTGTCGAGGACTGGGGGGTGTCCCTTAATACCATAAGGATCAGGGGTATGACTCTATCCCAGTCCTTCTCCTCTGGGCCTGTTACCCTCGTCATCATTTTCTTTATTGTTTGGTTGTACCTTTCCACCAACCCATCCGTTTGGGGGTGGTAGACTGAGGTACGTAGACGTCTGATCTGTAGTCTTTCACAGACTTGTCGCATGACAGCTGACATGAAGTTGGTACCCTGATCGGTGAGGATTTCGGTGGGTAGGCCTACCCGTGCGAAGTAGGGGATGAGCTGGTCACATATTTGGTTAGCCGATGTCCCCTTTAGGGGGAAGGCCTCGGGGTATCGGGTGGCATAATCCACAACGACCAGCAGGTATCGATATCCACGACTGACTGGCTCGAGCGGGCCTACCAGATCTATACCTATCCTTTGAAAGGGTATGGTGATCAATGGCATCCGCTGCAGAGGCGCTTTGGCTGGCTTTTCCCCACTCGTCAACTGGCAGACTTTGCATTCCTTACAGAATTTCGCCACCTCCCCATAGACCCCCGGCCAATAGAAGCGTTTTAGAATGTTTTGCTGTGTCTTTAGGGAGGCCATGTGGCTGCCACAAGGGTGATTATGTGCCAACTGGAGGACAATGCCCCTGTGTGTTTTGGGTAGGAGTAGTTGTTCCCTCCGTGTACCTCCCTCTTCTTGGTAAACCCGATAGAGTAGGCCCTGTCTAGATATAAAACCGGCTCCCTTGGTCAGGTCTGGGTCCCCATTAGTGATGGCCCTTTCGCGGGCCAATGTTAAGGTAGGGTCCGTCAGGGTTTCTCCCCGGATGGAATCCTCATGGTCCTCCGGGTTCCAGGCTATCCGCTGGGTGGCATACGTGGATGCGCACTGAGCAAGGCGAGCTTCCCTTCATTTCCTGGTGGGTCTCTCTCGTCCCTGGGTGTTCGGGGGGATGGGCTCCCTGGCAAAGGGTGCTTCTTCCCACCATCCCTGGTCTAGGGCCTTGCTAGTCTGGTGGAAGTGGGGTAGATCGGTCCCAATCACCACTGGGACGGGTAAGGAGGGGAGGACGGCAGCTCTCATCTCTGCAATATTAGGGCCCACCTCTACTGTTATGGATTTCATGGGGTAGGTCCTTACATCCCCATGTATACACCGAATCGGGATACTAACATTGGCGAGGTAAGGAGAATCACTTACGGTTGGTAGTACCGCCGTCTGTCGACTTCCACTGTCGAGTAGGGCCCTGGCTTGGTTCCCGTCTACCCGGACGTCCATCTCGTAGAGACCTTGCCATCTTGGTCCTTGCTCGGTCCTCATGAATCCGATCTCCATCGGCTCGGTGCCTCTCTTCCGGGGACAAAACCGGGCGATATGGCCCCACTCGCCACAGTCATAACATTGCGGTTGGCGGTATCCCGTGGACAACTGGGTGGATCGCGGGTCGGGACCTCTCCTCTTCTCCTCGGATCCAGAAGGGCGTCCTTCCGTTGCTCTCCATTTGGGAAGCCCTCCTCGCAGGCTCTTGGTTGGGAGGGGTTCCAATGGTGGCATTGTATGGCGAATGGGAGATCCGACTCCGAAGGGTTTACCTGCTCCCCCTGCCTTTTGGTAGGCCGACGCTATGTCCACCGCCTCAGATAAGGTGGGCCTGTGATGTTGTCGGACCCATCTTTGCATCAGAGGGGGTAGGGCCTCAATGAACTGCTCGAGGGTGACTTTATCTAAGACATCTTGGAGACCTGTTCCCGGTACTTCTAACCATTTCTCGGCGAGGTCCTTAACTCGGTTGAAGAGTTGTCGGGGGTTCTCACCCGGTTTGAGTTTAGTGTCGCGCAGCCTCATTCTGTAGGCCTCTTCGTCAAGTCCCAACCAGTCCAATACTGCTTTTTTGATTTCAGCGTAAGGCGTGGTTCCGTTTGGGTTAACGGCCTCATAGGCACCTTGCATGATGCCAGACAAAAGGGGAGCAACATACTGGCCCCAGCGGTCCACCGGCCACTGAGCGTTTCGGGCGATTCTCTCGAATGTGGTGAAAAAGAAAGCCGGGTCTTCACCTTCCTTGAATTTTTGCAACACTGCGGAAGGGACCATGGGCTGGTTTCGGGTGCCGGTGACAGCATCCGTCAGGTGTTTTATCGTCTCTTGGTGTTTGTCTTGAGAAGTGGACTGCAGGGTACCTTGCAATTGTATGGCCTGCTGAAAGGCTTGGCGATCAGCGACCGCCTGCTGGGCCTGAAGTTGGAAGAGCTGTTGTAACTGTTGTTGCCCTTCTGACAGTGTCTGTATTATTTTCTCCATCGCGTTCTCCTTAATCCTGCCGACTACGCCACTTGTAGAAATCAGGACAGTAGGCGAAGTGGAGTTTTGTAGACCTTTATTACACAATGTCTTAACCAAGGTAGTTGGACTCCAGGTTGACCCCACAGTTACTTCACTGTGAGTAAAAGGCACCAGGAGTTCCTCTTCTCTTTGAGTGTCTCCTACTCTCACGGACCCAGATAGGCCCACCAGTTGCTCTCACTCTCCTCTCCTTCTCCCTGCAAAAAGCAACAAAAACGCCATTAGGCCAGTCCCTTTTATACCTGGGGTTTGGAGGGAAAAAAGGCCAATCGGGGACAACTTCCCTCCCCCCCTGTCTGATTGGTGGGGACCCTAGGCACCCACCCTCTATGAATAGTGCTGCCTCCTCCCCACCTCCTCCTTTATTCTGGTTGCCTGGCTCTAGCTTCCCCTCCCTGCTGTCAGCCACACCCTCTCCATTGGCCCCGCCCCCCCCAACATTGTGTCCCCCTCGAGGCATGTCTCCCCGAGGCCCGTCCTGCTTGAGGCCCCATGCTACCGTTCTGGGTCTGCCCTGCATGAGGTAAGGAGGGGGTTCTGGTTGGCTGCCCCCGATGGATCCTTGCCCAGCTGTCTGGCGCACCTCCGACGCCGAGCGGTCGGCACGAGTCGGGATCTCTAGTTCCCGAGCCTCGCCGCCGCTCGCCGCCGAGATACGTTGTGCTCGCGGGTCTCCCAGCCGCAGCGCCAGTGAACCCGATCCTCGTGGGCACACGTGGCGCTGCGGCTGTGAGCACCCGCGGCTGCAACGTCGGCATGGTCGCGGGACGCCGACAAGGCTCTCCCTTTAACAGGGACGCCTTCCCGGCGCCCGCGTTCGGCACCGCACACGCCCGCGGCACAGCGGGCTCCTCAGGCCGTGTGTTCCGCTCTCCCTCTCCGTCCACCCTCACATCCCCACACACGCCTAAATCTTGAAGGAACATCGATCGAAAGAGTTTTTGAGTTCAAATACCTGGGAGTCATACTGGATTCATCAAAACAGGACAAGGCGATGCAAAGAGCTTTAATGGCCAAAGTAAACCAAATGGCAGCTCAAGCCAAGGCCATAGACAAAAAGTTTGGCAGATACTCACTAATGCCAGTACTAGAATTTTACAAGAAAAAGGTGATGCCTACGCTAACATATGGAGGTGATGCAATGATCAATCTTCCGTCTAATATCTGGTCGAAAACGGAGGCAAAATTTTGGAGGAAAGTGCTGATGCTACCAAACTCCACCCCGGGAGCATCAATCCGCCAAGAGCTGAGTTTACCATCCCTCAAAAGTACAGTGACAAAATCTACAATAATGCTATACAGGAAATGTCGGATGACGGAGCCTTTCTCAAACTACAATCTGGTAAATCAAGAAATAGAACAAAATACCAGCAAACGGCTCACAAATTGGAAAGTCGAGAACATCGGAGTGTTGGAGCAAATACAGGTCGACGAAGAAACACTAATTAACAACCCAAAGAAAATACTTACAGAAATAAATGAACTTGATTGGATATCGACCCTCAAACAGCAGGAAAGAATAAATTAACTACACACTTGCCCCCGAATACTAAAAAAATTAATGAACTCCAAGAATACATCAAAAAAATTCCCATCCAGGAAGGGGAGAGACATGATGCTACGTGCCCGACTCAACTTGCTGCCGATGCAAAGAGCTTTAATGGCCAAAGTAAACCAAATGGCAGCTCAAGCCAAGGCCATAGACAAAAAGTTTGGCAGATACTCACTAATGCCAGTACTAGAATTTTACAAGAAAAAGGTGATGCCTACGCTAACATATGGAGGTGATGCAATGATTAATCTTCCGTCTAATATCTGGTCAAAAATGGAGGCAAAATTTTGGAGGAAAGTGCTGATGCTACCAAACTCCACCCCGTGAGCATCAATCCGCCAAGAGCTGAGTTTACCATCCCTCAAAAGTACAGTGACAAAATCTACAATAATGCTATACAGGAAATGTCGGATGGCAGAGCCTTTCTCAATCTACAATCTGGTAAATCAAGAAATAGAACAAAATACCAGCAAACGGCTCACAAATTGGAAAGTCGAGAACATCGGAGTGTTGGAGCAAATACAGGTCGACGAAGAAACACTAATTAACAACCCAAAGAAAATACTTACAAAAATAAATGAACTTGATTGGATATCGACCAGGGAAACAGCAGGAAAGAATAAATTAACTACACACCTGCCCGCAAATACAAAAAAAAATAATGAACTCCAAGAATATATCAAAAAAATTCCCATCCAGGAAGGGGAGAGACATGATGCTACGTGCCCGACTCAACTTGCTGCCGATGCAAAGAGCTTTAATGGCCAAAGTAAACCAAATGGCAGCTCAAGCCAAGGCCATAGACAAAAAGTTTGGCAGATGCTCACTAATGCCAGTACTAGAATTTTACAAGAAAAAGGTGATGCCTACGCTAACATATGGAGGTGATGCAATGATCAATCTTCAGTCTAATATCTGGTCAAAAATGGAGGCAAAATTTTGGAGGAAAGTGCTGATGCTACCAAACTCCACCCCGGGAGCATCAATCCGCCAAGAGCTGAGTTTACCATACCTCAAAAGTACAGTGACAAAATCTACAATAATGCTATACAGGAAATGTCAGATGGCGCAGCCTTTCTCAATCTACAATCTGGTAAATCAAGAAATAGAACAAAATACCAGCAAACGGCTCACAAATTGGAAAGTCGAGAACATCGGAGTGTTGGAGCAAATACAGGTCGACGAAGAAACACTAATTAACAACCCAAAGAAAATACTTACAAAAATAAATGAACTTGATTGGATATCGACCCTGCAAACAGCAGGAAAGAATAAATTAACTACACACCTGCCCCCAAATACTAAAAGAAATTAATGAACTTCAAGAATACATCAAAAAAATTCCCATCCAGGAAGGGGAGAGACATGATGCTACGTGCCCGACTCAACTTGCTGCCGATGCAAAGAGCTTTAATGGCCAAAGTAAACCAACTGGCAGCTCAAGCCAAGGCCATAGACAAAAAGTTTGGCAGATACTCACTAATGCCAGTACTAGAATTTTACAAGAAAAAGGTGATGCCTATGCTAACATATGGAGGTGATGCAATGATCAATCTTCAGTCTAATATTTGGTCAAAAATGGAGGCAAAATTTTGGAGGAAAGTGCTGATGCTACCAAACTCCACCCCGGGAGCATCAATCCGCCAAGAGCTGAGTTTACCATCCCTCAAAAGTACAGTGACAAAATCTACAATAATGCTATACAGGAAATGTCAGATGGCAGAGCCTTTCTCAATCTACAATCTGGTAAATCAAGAAATAGAACAAAATACCAGCAAACGGCTCACAAATTGGAAAGTCGAGAACATCGGAGTGTTGGAGCAAATACAGGTCGACGAAGAAACACTAATTAACAACCCAAAGAAAATACTTACAAAAATAAATGAACTTGATTGGATATCGACCCTGCAAACAGCAGGAAAGAATAAATTAACTACACACCTGCCCCCAAATACTAAAAAAATGAATGAACTCCAAGAATACATCAAAAAAATTCCCATCCAGGAAGGGGAGAGACATGATGCTACGTGCCCGACTCAACTTGCTGCCGATGCAAAGAGCTTTAATGGCCAAAGTAAACCAAATGGCAGCTCAAGCCAAGGCCATAGACAAAAAGTTTGGCAGATACTCACTAATGCCAGTACTAGAATTTTACAAGAAAAAGGTGATGCCTACGCTAACATATGGAGGTGATGCAATGATCAATCTTCCGTC
This sequence comes from Ambystoma mexicanum, assembly GCF_040938575.1. Lineage (NCBI taxonomy): Eukaryota > Metazoa > Chordata > Amphibia > Caudata > Ambystomatidae > Ambystoma > Ambystoma mexicanum. Next base: position 178,067,535 of record NC_090929.1, read on the forward strand.
TAATATCTGGTCAAAAATGGAGGCAAAATTTTGGAGGAAAGTGCTGATGCTACCAAACTCCACCCCGGGAGCATCAATCCGCCAAGAGCTGAGTTTACCATCCCTCAAAAGTACAGTGACAAAATCTACAATAATGCTATACAGGAAATGTCGGATGGGGGAGCCTTTCTCAATCTACAATCTGGTAAATCAAGAAATAGAACAAAATACCAGCAAACGGCTCACAAATTGGAAAGTCGAGAACATCGGAGTGTTGGAGCAAATACAGGTCGACGAAGAAACACTAATTAACAACCCAAAGAAAATACTTACAAAAATAAATGAACTTGATTGGATATCGACCCTGGAAACAGCAGGAAAGAATAAATTAACTACACACTTGCCCCCAAATACTTAAAAAAAATAATGAACTCCAAGAATACATCAAAAAAATTCCCATCCAGGAAGGGGAGAGACATGATGCTACGTGCCCGACTCAACTTGCTGCCGATGCAAAGAGCTTTAATGGCCAAAGTAAACCAAATGGCAGCTCAAGCCAAGGCCATAGACAAAAGTTTGGCAGATACTCACTAATGCCAGTACTAGAATTTTACAAGAAAAAGGTGATGCCTACGCTAACATATGGAGGTGATGCAATGATCAATCTTCAGTCTAATATCTGGTCAAAAATGGAGGCAAAATTTTTGAGGAAAGTGCTGATGCTACCAAACTCCACCCCGGGAGCATCAATCCGCCAAGAGCTGAGTTTACCATCCCTCAAAAGTACAGTGACAAAATCTACAATAATGCTATACAGGAAATGTCGGATGGCGGAGCCTTTCTCAATCTACAATCTGGTAAATCAAGAAATAGAACAAAATACCAGCAAACGGCTCACAAATTGGAAAGTCGAGAACATCGGAGTGTTGGAGCAAATACAGGTCGACGAAGAAACACTAATTAACAACCCAAAGAAAATACTTACAAAAATAAATGAACTTGATTGGATATCGACCCTGGAAACAGCAGGAAAGAATAAATTAACTACACACCTGCCCGCAAATACTAAAAAAAATAATGAACTCCAAGAATATATCAAAAAAATTCCCATCCAGGAAGGGGAGAGACATGATGCTACGTGCCCGACTCAACTTGCTGCCGATGCAAAGAGCTTTAATGGCCAAAGTAAACCAAATGGCAGCTCAAGCCAAGGCCATAGACAAAAAGTTTGGCAGATGCTCACTAATGCCAGTACTAGAATTTTACAAGAAAAAGGTGATGCCTACGCTAACATATGGAGGTGATGCAATGATCAATCTTCAGTCTAATATCTGGTCAAAAATGGAGGCAAAATTTTGGAGGAAAGTGCTGATGCTACCAAACTCCACCCCGGGAGCATCAATCCGCCAAGAGCTGAGTTTACCATCCCTCAAAAGTACAGTGACAATATCTACAATAATGCTATACAGGAAATGTCAGATGGCGGAGCCTTTCTCAATCTACAATCTGGTAAATCAAGAAATAGAACAAAATACCAGCAAACGGCTCACAAATTGGAAAGTCGAGAACATCGGAGTGTTGGAGCAAATACAGGTCGACGAAGAAACACTAATTAACAACCCAAAGAAAATACTTACAAAAATAAATGAACTTGATTGGATATCGACCCTGGAAACAGCAGGAAAGAATAAATTAACTACACACCTGCCCCCAAATACTAAAATAATTTATGAACTCCAAGAATACATCAAAAAAATTCCCATCCTGGAAGGGGAGAGACATGATGCTACGTGCCCGACTCAACTTGCTGCCGACAAACGAAATCTTGGCTATCAGAGGCAAGGCTGAAACAAATTTTTGTCGCTTCTGCAAGACGAAAGAAAAAGAAACAATTCGGCACCTTCTTCTAAACTGTGCCGCAAACCAACATATAAGAGATCGATATTTAAGACCTATGTTCTCGGACTTCATTATCTCAGACAAACAAATATGTTGGTCTCGTTTGACTGGAGGAGACAAAACGAAATGGCAAATCGCCACATACAAAATACTGGAAGCTGTAAATTTGCCGAGACTATAGTAAAAAACAAGGGCACATTTTAGAGAGACAAGAACTTTAATGAAAAACTCAGGACAAACTGACCATTTTGTAAAAATCTTTTTTTGGATTAAGTACAAATAAAATAAAAAATAAAAATATAGAGAAGTGTGGTGTTTATTACAAAAACATTCAAGATACTGTTAATATCTGCTGGTGCGTGCCAATGCGTACCTAGAAATGACGGTACAATGAAAACTCTGACTGTAATGTTACCACTGAGAAGAGGTTTAGAGAAAGAGAGATGCGAAGAAAGGAAGAAAGTAGGGGTGTAAAAGATATCATTAACATGTTATGCCCTGCCACTAGTTGCATGCAAGGTCTTTGAAATAGAAGATTAGGGCTAATAAGTGGTGGAAGATTAGTGAATAGTTCAAGACTGCTTTTTTGTGGTCAAATCTGACTGAAGATGTATGAGGGCCCATTTCTACATGGTGCTTTCCGCCCCACCCCCAGTGTTAAAAGGCAAATAGGTGATAACACTTCTGTATACCCTGAGGGACGTGACAGCCAAAAGGGCTCCACCACACACAGCTTCAAAGGCGATTGCTGCAAAGCACACATTTAAAACCCCAGAACAAAAGTAATACAGAAAGGAATATATTGCTGTGTTATAAGACTGCTGACTGGCAGCTCGCTGAGTGCTCCCTTGAGGCCCCTTTCCATTGAAAAAGTTGAAAGGCCCTGACACCGTCCCCAGTGATGGTGTTGCAGACTTGAAAAGTCTTCTGTGACGGAGGGCACACTTTGTGAGTGTGAGGTTTCCAATGTATTGATGGGGTCTAGGCATTACCTCCACGTCCCACTTCCTTGTCCCTAGTACTTACTTGTGAGGTACTTTACCTCTCCTCAGGAACACTTTGTCTCTTTTTTATTCTTTCTGTCCCGGACCCCTCATCCATTCAGCGCATATTGTTTCCTGTCACCAGACATCCCTTATTTGGAAATATTTCTGTCTCTGGCAGGGACACAGGCAGCGGTTCTCCGCCATTGATCATTTCCTGTATGAGCCAGGAGGGGCTATGTTCCTTGGGGCTGGAGGTCAGGCACCCCGCATTAGCTTAAGTTGACAGAATGCTGGAGCGCCTGGTGCCCAAGCCAAGCACTGGGCACTGGTTGAGCTATCGGGCCCTCTACATAGATGAGGCCCCAGAGTTGCAGCAACTGCAGAACGGACCTTTGGTGTAGCTTCAGAAGCCCGGAATGATCCTGCAGCAGGCATAGGTAAGGTGAAGGGGGAGGGTCAAATGAGGTTGCTAATCAGCATGGGTGTGGCATTTTGTTTCGGCACATATGGTGGTTGTTAAGCATCCTACGCGTGTCACAGGCAGACCCAGCAAGACCGGCCTTCTTTATTAAGTCACAGGGAGAGGGCAGCAATGGCGCTAGTTCTCTCCTTGGGGACAGGTTTTTAGTGGTCCAGCTCCTTGTTTAGCCACCATTATGAGAAAACACACAAAGAATAAGTGCTACCTGGAGGATAGACCCCCCCATCTTGTCCCTCCTCTTCCAGCTCTCCAGTGAGATCTCACCAAAGGAGGAGGCGTGAGAAGGTATCAGCGGAGCGAGGCACAAGTGTTGGCAATTTCTAAAGAAGCCATCAGGTATAAAGGGATTAGGGGCAAGGGCAGGCATGGCTCCCCTTCCCCACCCTCTTCTGCAGAATCATCCTCTGACTTTTCAGAGGATTCACTTTCCTCACTAAGTGAGGGCTGAAGGGCAAATCCTGGATAAGGAGCAGTGTCCAATGTCCAGATCCATCTAGCCCATTATAAGGGTTTTCTAGACTCGCAAGGGCCACAACAAAAAAGCAGTACCCAGGTTCCTGGCAAAACTATATCCCCTGAAGGGAGAGGAAAAGATGATGCCACTGGGGGGGCCAGGTGGGCGATATTTTACCTAGCCTAGATGGGAGGTAATCAATGGCACCAGAGGAAGCCATCAAGGACCGCTCAAAGAAGAAGGTGGATGGGGCGCTAAGAAAAGCCTATTGTGGACCCACCTAGCACTCTGACTGTCACCTACGCGTCACACACAGTAGGAACAGCACTAGAGGGGCTGAAAGCTGCAACATAGGCAGCTGTAGATGGAACGATCCCCTCCCGTTTCTACAATCAGTTAAGACGCAGGTCAAATTCATGTCTGACCAGGCATCGACAATGTCTGTGGGATCCATCATTGCTGCGAAAAAGGCACCTACACATCAAAGATTGGAGGACTAATTCCCATCAGAAGAACATAGTGATGAGAATTCCCTTTGAAGGACGAATGCTTTTTGGGAAGACTCTGGAAGATAAAGTGCATCATCTCTTAAAGGCTGATACACATACAAGGATGCTCAGGAGGAAGTCTGAGCCTAGACCCAGGTCCCCCTTAACACCAAGTGGCCCACAAGGCCCCAAGGAGCTGGACAGAGCTACAGTCGATGCCCCAGCACTGTGCAGAAGTGGCAGTCTCGACTCCCCTCCAACCTTAACAGCAAAGGTCCTGACGTCAGGCTGGTAGAGGGCTACCTTCTAGGATTCTGGTCCCAATGGAGCCGTCTTTCTGGAGATTAAGGGGTTGTGTGGGCAAAAAAAAACAGATGGGGCACTGCGCTTGCAAACTAAAATAGGCAATCGGGAGGCAGCAGGTGACCGGGATTTGTGGGTACGTTGCCCAAGTACTCCACGGTAATGGTAGATTAAAGAACGTTTTCCAGTCTCACTGCGCCAACACAAAAAGTAGGAAGACACTGCTTGAATTGCAGATTTATTAAATGAAAACAGTGTACACCCTGACACGTGTTTCGAGCAGTACTTGCTCTTCATCTGAGGCTTGTGGCAAAGGATGTTCTGATGCGGGTGATCTTAGCTAAATATGATTTAGCTTTTTTAAGATTCTTCGCAGTTGCGGCAAAGTATTATTTAGGATCCGGGCCTGGTGGTCTGCTTGTGATACGACTAATCCCCCACTTTCCGGAGATGCCTGGGTAAACAGGCTACTTCGTTTGGGGTACAGAATGTATTTCTAATACACTCTGCTCCGATCGAGAACCATCTTTACGCCACATCCCAAGCCAAGAGGAAGGCGCTGCACCAGACAATCCAGGAGCAGTGTGCAAAGAAAACCATAAGCAAATTCCTCACGCTGGAGAGGGCATTTATTCCATCATGTTCCCAGTGCCCAAGTAGTCTAGGAAATTCCGCCTCATTATAGACTTAAAACTTCTAAACCACAGAGTGACAAAACATCACTTCAAGATGGAGTGCCTTCAAATGACCATCTACCTGGTACAGGAGGAGGACTTTGTAGGCATCCTGAATATCCCGATGTACCATTTCCATGTTCCAATTTGGAGACCCCACTAACAATTCTTGAGGTTTCACTGGATAGATATTACTTCCAGTTCAGAGCTCTCCCATGTGGGTTGAAATCAGTCCTGCATGTCTTCACCAAGATCATGGGACCAACTGTGGCTGCACTTAATTTCCGAGGGATCCAAGTGTTTCTATATTTAGATGACTGGCTTTTCAAGGCGCACTCCTTTGATCTCCTGGTTCAGCACATGGAGACAGCCTGCACCTCTCCCAAGGGCTTGGGCATTCTCCTCAACTCCAACCTTCACAGGACATCCAATTGATCGGAGCAAGGTTCTGGACAGCGCAAGGGAGGGTCAACTCCCTATTGACAGGGTACTCAGGCTACAGGCTATATATACTAAGGCAGCTGCTGTTCTAACCTCAGGCTACTGCAAGACATTTTCTGCAGCGCCATGGTCATGGCCTCCTGCATTCTCCTTATATCATGGGCCTGTCTGCGCCAGAGGCCCCCTTCTGATCCACGACCACAGATTCTGGAATAAGGAGTCCATGGACTTTGGCACTCTGGTACCAGGGGGCCATCTTCTTGTGCAGAGATGCAGCAGTGGTTGCAGATGGCAACCTCTTAAAAGGATTTTCCTTACAATTGCTGCCAACCATGGTTACTACCAATGCCAGCAAGGCGGGCTGGGGGCGGTGGTGCAGGGTCAAGTCAGCCAGGAGCTTTGGTCAGAGCAAGAGGTGTTAAGGGAGGACCTTGACTAGGTACCCCACTCCTGCTTGAGGGGTGCAGGGGAAGTCCACCAGGGGTATGCCGGCTTCTTGGGCGGAGGCCTGGGGAGTTTCTGTCCATGACATTTGCAGGCCAGATACCTGGGAAGACACAAACATATTCATTAGGCGCTATCTATAGGTGCAGCACTAATGTGATTTTTCGGATATGTGCACAGTGCTCTTGTCTATCGTGTTCTTGAATACATTTGATAATGGTTTGTTTGCATATAACTGTATTTGTCTGATGCTTCCTCTTCTAGGCCCATTTATTTCCTAGAGTTGATATACCTCACAGGTAAGTACTGGGATGAGTAAGAAGGATGCAGAGGTAATGCTGTAATTATTTACTAGTACTCTTCATTACTCCTAGTCTTGTTCTTCCTCGGCCTGTACTTACGTCCGTCCTGCCTCTCCCTCCCGGCCGGGAGCATGGGGAATGGGCCTGCCTAGGCAGGTATTAACTGATGTATGTCAGATGACGAAGAACATTACCCCCACGTCCCACTTCGTCATCCCAGTACTTACCTCTGAGGCCTGCCTCCACTCCAGGAATCCCTTTTCACTTTCTTTTGAGGTATAATACCTCCTACTTACCCACAATCCCCAATTAAAATGTTTCCTGTCCTCCAGGCAGGAATCGTTTCTTTTGGGTGTTGGACAATGGAGAGGACTGTCTGCAGGCCCCCTGGAAGGTTCTCCAGGTGGGGCGGAAAATCCTTTCTTGATGAGGTGCGTGCCTGGTTCACCAGTGGGACGGGGATTCCGGTTGGTCGCCGGCGGCTCTCTTTAGTCCCGCTCTGTCCTCCTGCAGGGCGAGCGGAACCAATTGAGGGCGCAGCTTTTAGTTCTCTGCATAAGCACAAATACAATTCCTCAGCATGATTTGTGGGGTGCATTTAAGGCCCTAAACAGAAATACTCTTCATTTGAAAAACTGCATTTAAACTTTGCACCAAAAATGGCTGTGCTTTGCTTTCCCTGTCACATGAGTGGCAAGCAGTTGAACTCTGCAATCCAAAAATGGCCCTGCATTGCTTTTGTTCACTTGAATGACATGAAAATATGCACTTCATCAAAAACGGCCTTATTGTGTTTTTCATTCACATGAGGGGCAAGAATTTCAATCCTTCAACCAGACACAGCTTTGCTTTCCATTTCACTTGAACATTGCAAATGAAAAACGGCTTGGCCTTTCCTTTTATTCAGTGTCAAATCAAAGAAACCTGTGGAAGGGGGCCTACCCCTCATTGTCAATGGACCAACAGCAAATGCCAACTCACTCAAAAGGACAAATTAAAGAATCCTGTGACATACAAGATAGGAGTTCAAAGATCAGATGCAGAAACAGCTTGCACACGTGTAAAAAATAAATAAAGAAATTACTTTAAAAAGCCACTGTGAAAGGATAGCTTTGCTCGCATAGAAATGCCAGTGAAAAATGCTGTGGGGACGGGGTTGACTAGGCAATGTACATTATGTTCCCACCCACAAGACTTCAATCACCTTGGAAGAGGCTCACAATACTGGAAAAATCAGTTTTTGGGCTCAGGCAGGAAACTTCTTAATTGAAAGCCCCGCACTCCACTGAAAGTCGCACCTACTAGTGAATCAGCCTGCAAGGACATATGATGTGCTGAGGGCATTATAATTCTCTGCTCTGCCAGACTTGAAGGCAGGGGCTCAGGGACTTCAAGGAAAGCAAGTGTGGCTAAAAACGTGACAGGAAGGTGTGAGTTCCTCCTGAACCCACTACCAAGGACAAACTGACAACTTCAAAGGAGTAATCAAAATCTCTGGTCCCCGGCTGTGGGGGATAAAGCACCATAGAGGGGACAGATCCTCCAAATTGACATTAAAGGACTGAGTACATTTTTAGGCATTTTTGTAACAATTATAATGAGAAATAATTTCATTTTTTGCTGTTTTTATCCTTAGCATATTCGTAAGTAAATCAATTAATTCCCCCATTGAAATTCACAGTACAAGTTGGTTAGAATTCAAAATTAACTCCCTTGTCCCTAGTGTCTTTCTTTAATAATCATAGTCATTAAAGTGTTGCAGCAAAAGAATTAGTCTCCTTGTAACTGAAAGCCGAATTTGCTCGTGCATTGTGTGCATTACCCCACAAATTCCTATTTGCATCTGTCCCATTGCAAACCCCAAACCGTAGTCCCATTTAGAGCAATCCCTTTTGTTTACAAATCTATCTGTCATGTGTCTTTGTCCATATTAATGAAAAACGATTTTCCTATTCTGAGCTATGCCCCTTCCCTGAGATGCCTGTCGTCGTAAATCCAGTGTAAAACGAATCTCCATTTGCCGTTTGTATTTTTCCTTTTGCATTTGCTTTCTCCCCAAAATCGATTTTCCTGCTTTATTTCATGTTGCCCTGGTGTGCTGATTAGTAGTCTCTAAGCATCCCTATCTCCTCAAGTGTAGCAACACGAATGTCCTTTTATTCTGTCCCATAGCAGTTGTGAGTAGCCGTGTGAGTAATAATCAAAATCCGATTTTGCCGTTTTTCTAAGCAGGCCTCCCATCCTGGGGTGGTGGGCTTTACTCAAAATCCGAAATATACCCTCATCAGCCTTTCGAGACATGGGGTAATGTCTTGCTCGTGGTAAAATCGCTCCTGGGTCAGCTTTATTTTAACTTCCCCTATTCCCTTGAACAAACCTACGTCATAAAGCCTTGTGGTCCAAAGGACGCTTGGCACCTTCTCCAAGTCTTCCTGAACAAATGCTGGACGCTGCCGAATTATCTCAATTTGCTGTGGGACTTGCCTTTTCTCTATCTTTATCTAGTACGTGATGCTCATAAAGAACACCACTTCATCATCTGTTCGCTCTTCCCTAAACATATCGTCATCAGTGATGTTACTCAATCTGTACCCTTCCTCGAGAGCTATTACTGTTCTCCATGGTCTACCCTCATCATCCATTCCTTTGAGCATTGCCATTTCCCTTCATACTATGGCTGCTTCTAATTCTATAGAGATAGTCTGTTCCCCCTCTTCATCCATGGGTATTTGCGGTCTAAACAAAAACTCATCAGGTATCCTCACAATTTTTCCCACTAGTCTAGGTAGCCATGTCAGTAGAATGCTCACTCCATATAGAAAAATCTCTGGATCTACTGGGACACCTTGCAGAGCCACTTGCCCTATGACCGCCAGTATAAATTTGCCCCGTTTAAATAGTGTATTCCTGGAGTGGAGCACACTATCCCTTGATCAGTGAATTAAATCAGCATGTTAAGTTTTGTCATCAAATCTCTTCCCAAAATGTTAACTGGTGTCTGTCTTGAATATAACAAAGGACATGTCGCACTCTCCTATAGAGACTGGTAATTCATCAGTAAAAGGAACTCGACTTGTAGCTCTAGAGAACCCTTGAGCATTCATGGCAATCCCTGACATTGGATATTTTCCCTCTCTTATACATTGACGAGTAGCTCCAATGTCTACTGGAAAAGAAAAAGATTTGCCTCCTATTGTCACATCGACCCTTGGTTCCTCTTGGGGGTCTGGTGTCACAGATAGTAATGATCACATTAAGTCAGCCTGTGAGCTGTCCTATTGTGGGTACAAACTCATCCTCGTCCCTGTGAAAGGATTTCTTCCTACCACAGTGACACCTCCTATTCTGGGTGTCAGCACCTGTCCAGTGTTTGCATACTTCTGTGTCTGCATGGGGGCTTGTTGCGACTGCCCTTGCAGTGGATTAATTTGCACTCGCTCTGGTTTCTGTACCTGTTGCACTTGCGGCACTTGTGTCTGATACGACGTCTGATCTTGGGCAAACCCTTCCCTAGTTTGTGTGCAATATGGTGGAGGATAAGCTGTCCCCCTATTGAAAATGGGCAATTCTATACATTACCTTTGCTCCCACACATGTGTTCAATGTGCCCTGTCATCCTGCAAGTCCAACATATTGGGGGTGCTCTTCTGAGAAGTCCCCCATGGTTATATCCTCCCTGGGTGCTCTGATTCTCATTCTGTTTATTCTAAGACCCACCTTGATTATTTTGGAATCATCCTCTTTCTCTATATCCCATACCGCTGCCTTGTGGCACAAACCCATACTCACCTTGGTCCATTGGGCACTGATTGTTCGCCTTTGATGTACCCACTGCTTCCTGCATTCCCAATCCTTCTCCGCTTGTCAATAACCTCCCTTCTATGGCAAATGGTCACAATTATTTCTGGACTAACTTGGTTTCCCCGATTTTCCTAATTTCATCTTTCTTCCTATTTTTCTCTTGTAACAACTGACAGTGATGCACTATCATCAGCTGTATCTCAGCCCACGGTTTTGCTTCCATCCCCAGTTGTTTCATCATCTGCCTCTGCATTGGCACAGGCAGCCCCTGACATAAAATGTAGTTAAATAATGGTACTGCTTTTCCTACGGCCCGTGAGTTTCAGTCTGCTGACTGTCCTGAATGTAAGCAATAGGGTCTTCCTCTTCCTTCATCTTACGTGTCATAATTGCACCCATATCTGATGTGTCAGGATACTGTACCCTAAGAGTCCTCCATACATTTGCTCTGCAATTATTAAACAGCGTTCCGTCGTGCACTGTGTTTTCTGCTGTCATACATGAATACCCTGCTCTCCTCCATATGTCATCAGCTCTTTCCCCAAGAATAGCTGCCAGGAGACCCTTTATGTCCCGAATTGCCAGTTTGTTTCCTCCTGTTATTTTTTCTAGTTCGTATACCAATTTCCCAGCGCCCGAAGTCAAACTCGGGAGCTTACACCTTAAATTATCCTTGTCCATCTGAAACCATGGAATATACTGTGGTCTGGCTCCCCCTTTTTTCAATAAGGGAAACTGCTTAAACCCTAACCCACAGTCGGCTCCCATCGTTAGTCTATTCATGGCAGGGATGATCGTCCCTGTCCGTCTCCTTGACTGTAGCAACCTTAACCTGCTCACATATGGCGGCGATTCTCCAGTCCCACTATACGATCGTCCTCAGGGACGCTCTGGATATGCTATGGGATCTGGCGTCCTATTCTTAGGTTGTTCCATATCTGACCATCTTACTTTTTTATCTTATTGCAGGCTTCCTTCGGGGGAGCATGCACTCCCTCCTTCTACCCCGACGATGGAGTCTCTTTCCTCGCCTGACATGTCTTCTCCCCAACTAGTGTGACTATCACCCCCTTCCCCTTTGTCTAAGATTAGTCTGCTTAAGGGCAATGCTCTATGTTCGTGATTGAAAAGAGTTTCTTTTTCGCTTTGTGATTGAAATGTTGGGGATTGATACCCTCCTCCCTCGACTCCCATAGTTTCTACCTTGCTTTAATTCTTGATAGGCCTTATCGATCCTGTCTCCGATGCTCCCTGCATCAAATCTTTCTTCATCTATCACAACTCTAGATGCCCCTGGTGTTACTTCCTTTATCGGAAGGAACTCTCCTGTTCTGTCCCATCGTATTTCTGGGCTTGGCCCTACTGGTTCCTTGTGAATGAGAATGATACCAAGACCCTGCTGTCTCCTTCTTCATAATATTTCTTCATCTAGTTCTCTGTCATGATGCCTACCTCCAAGGAGCCAGGTCCGACCCAGCAACCCCAGAGGCAGGCATCATTTTCTCCAGGGGAGTGCCAGCGGGCCCAAGCTGGGGCCCTTTGGACGCAGTCCGGGCGCCTTAGGCGCCAGGCTCATGTTGGACCTCTGTCCTGGCGCCTTAGGCGCCAGGCTCATAAAGCTAGACATGTGTTCAAGTGTTTTAATGTGCACTTACCTGATGCAGACCATGCTGCCACATCCAGGCCCTCTTGAGGCCTGAATGGAACTACTTTACCTGTGGGACTACTTTCCACCCGGGTGTGGTCGGGGAAGGATACATACCTGATCGGAGGAAGGATACGCACTTGGGACTTCTTCCAAAGCTATTTAAACCACACCCGATCAGCAACTCACGCTTCGCGTTGTTCTGCTCCTCGCAGCTTGACGCTCACCGTGTCAGCTCCTGCATCTGGACTTCAGCCACGCCTGTCAGCATCCTGGGTCACCTGCAAAGGGAGACAAGAGACCTTACCAGCTAAATCTGCACCACGGAGACATCACCGACGATCCTGAAAGGGAAGACATTATTTTTAAAAGCATTTCGTTACGATCGTTGCAGCGCTGCATTTCACTCACCTTTCCTGGGTTCCTCCATCTTCAGCAGCGATCATCCGGATACACAGCCACTTCCCAGAGCCTAGAGAAAAAGACAAGAATAAGAGGTGAGAGAAGGAAGGGAATAAGACTTACCTGTTGGGTCATTCCCATTTCATTTCGGGTCTTGCCGCTTCCAGGCATTTTCCGGACCCCGGCCCCTATGGGGAAAAAAGACAAATACATTGAATGAGCGTATGCAAAGACAGTTCCCGAGCGCTCATCCAGAACTAACCTGCCATTTACTGGAACTGCACGTTTCAGTTCGGGTCGGCGCCATATCTCCAGCATTCCGAACCCCGGCCCCTAAGGGGAAAAAAGACATAAGCATTAGCGCTTGCTGCAAAAAGACAATTAACATTATTATTAGGCTTGGACTTTTGAACTTGCAACAGAACTTTTACAGAGCCTTACCTGAATAGTCAAGCTTACCTGAACTCCCATCAATCCTCAATCCAGTGAAGTAACTGGGTTTCAACGCGCCCCTGCATCAGAAGCAGGATGGAGAGCTCATCCTTCCTCACCCTAAGGTGAGACTTCACGGGGAATCGTGGAAGGGTATCGTGGAGGGTTGGAAAAGAGTGGGAGGCTTGAGCATAACTCAGTCAGTAGGTAATACTCCCTTTTCACGCACAGGGGAATATTCCTGCGAGCCGGAGAAGCCAGAGTAGAGGGCCCTTCCTGTCCATCTTCAGAGTCCTGCGCTTCACCATTGAAGAAGCATCAGCACTCGAAGCCAGACCTGCGCCTCCGTGGGAATCAGGTGAGCGTTAAAGAACGCGAAGCCTACCCACAATTTCCCACCCGGGCACTATGGAGACTTCCGAGACTGAGCAGCTGGCCCAGCGTTTGGGGGAATTACGGGCAGAGGTGCACTCAGCCCGCCAGGAGACTAACGCTCTCAAAAGAGAACTGATCTTATCCAAGGAAAGAACAGATGACATAGCCAAAAGGTTATTACAGGCCCAGGCAGGGCACACTCCTTTACCTAATTCCAGAGACATTTCCACATCAATGGGTTTGAGTAACCCGGTACAAATTAATCTACCTGGACACATGGCTTTGGCCCCGCCTGAACGTTTTGCGGGGGATCCCAAGAAATATGCCGTCTTTATGAACCAATGTCGTTTACACTTTCTATGCAGACCCGGAGCCTTCCCTAACGACCAGACCAAGGTAGCCTTTATACTATCTTACCTCAGTGGCAGTGCTGCCGATTGGTCTATTCCATTGGTAAATCAGGATGATTACATTCTCCAGAATTTTCAGGGCTTCCAGGCCAGCATGGAAAGATTGTTCGCTCGACACTCTCAAGGACAGGCCCTTGATAACGAACTGCTATCCTTACGACAAGGTAATCAGGATCTTCTGTCCTACATAGCCACCTTTAACAGACTGGTTGTGGAAATTGGATGGCCAGAAAGCAAAAGGATCACATTGTTTCATCGAGGCCTGCGCGGAGAGCTTAAGGATGTTCTAGCTCAGATAGTAAACCCACTCCAGGTATGTGCAGACTACATTGACTTGGTGGTTCAACTTGATCACAGACTTCAAAATAGAAAACCAGATCGGTTCAAGTATGAAAACCGAGCACCGATCAAAACCCACGCTAACTCCAAGAGTACCGACGTATCTGAACCTATGCAAATCGGTGGTGTTAAAGGACCATTAACGCAGAAAGAATGAGAGAGAAGGCGGCAAATGCAACTTTGTCTGTATTGCGGGACTTCCGGTCACTTTCTTAGAAATTGTCCAGTTAAACCACTTAAGAAGGTGGTTGGAGCTACTGATAACGAATTAGTGACACCTGATTCGGGAAACGACCTAGCCCGGCAAGCGTAGGGGTCCGCTTGCCGAGCTTGAAAACTAACTCTTTGACCTCGCATTTTGTCATGCCAATGGTGCTCGTGGACCCAAAACAGCCTCAGCATTTGCATGCTATAAAAGCATACATCGACAGTGGAGCTATTGGAAATTACATAGACCGTGAATTGGCTTCCAGGATTAAGCTTCCTCTCCGCCCGAAAGTAACCCAAGATGTCATTACTACAGTAGATGGAACCGAAATAGCCTCAGGGCCTGTAACGCATTCCACTGTTGAAGTGACACTGGTGGGTCAGGATGGACATCGGGAAGCAATCGTGTTTGATGTGATCAAGGCCCCACAATTTCAAGTAATTCTTGGAATTCCTTGGTTAGAAACACATAATCCCAGAATTGACTGGCGAGCAAAGAAGATATGTTTTCCTGATTGTGAGCCAACTTGTTATCCAAGAAATCCAGCTATGGGTCTAGCCTCAGCAACTTCCACCCCTGTACAGCTACCGTCAGAATACCAAGAATTCCAAGACGTTTTTCAGAAAGAACAGGCTAACACGTTACCTCCCCATCGGTCTTATGATTGCCAAATCGATCTGGTACCCAATGCTCAACTACCTTGTAGTAGGATTTATGCTCTTACGGAACCTGAGAACCTGCATTTGCGTCAATATTTAGATCAGTACCTAGCCAATGGTTTTATTCGCCCGTCCAAGTCTCCTGTCTCTTCAGCTCTGTTCTTCGTGCCGAAAAAAGAAGGCGACCTTAGAACGTGTATAGACTATCGCGCCCTAAATCAAATAACGATTAAGAATCGTTATCCTCTGCCCTTGATCCCTGAGCTTATCGACCAGGTGAAAGACGCTTGTGTGTACACCAAGTTAGATCTCCGAGGAGCTTATCACCTAGTGCGTATAAAAGAAGGCGACGAATGGAAGACTGCATTCCGCACCAAGTTTGGGCTCTTCGAATATCAGGTGATGCCCTTCGGTTTGTGCAATGCACCTGCCGCCTTTCAGTACTTTATGAATGATGTTCTTCGGGAACTTATCGATGTCTGTGTCATTGTTTACATTGACGACATCCTGGTGTACCCTTATTCAGAATCTGATCACAGAAAACATGTTAGGGCAGTTCTTGAGAAACTGCGCCAGCACAGACTATTTGCAAAACTCGAAAAATGCGTTTTTCATACCACAGAAGTTGAGTTTCTCGGATTCATCCTGACACCTCAAGGAGTCCGAATGGACTCGCGAAAGGTGGACGCCATCCTCAAATGGCCATCTCCAAGCTCGGTGAAGGGAGTTCAGAGCATGCTCGGCTTTGCCAATTTCTATCGAAGATTCATCCCGGAATTTTCCCGAACAGTCCAACCCATCACCGCTCTCCTAAAGAAAAACAAACGCTTCGAATGGACTCTTGAGGCCGCACAAGCATTCCAGGACCTGAAAACCAAATTCACCTCTGCACCTGTATTGAAGCACCCGCACCCAGATCTCCCGTACATAGTGGAAACCGATGCATCCAGTTCGGCCATGGGAGCTGTCCTGTCGCAAAGAGACCCAAAAACTAACCAACTACACCCAGTGGCCTTTTGGTCCAGAAAATGTTCTCCTCCTGAAATCAACTACGCAATTACCGATAAAGAGTTACTGGCCATCAAATCTGCTTTCAAGGTTTGGCGTCACTACCTTCTCGGGGCAAGACACACCATCAACGTAATTACGGACCACAGAAACTTACAGTATTTAAAAACGGCCAAAGCTCAATCTTCACGACAACTCTGATGGGCTCTATTCTTTGCGGAATTTGATTTTGTAATTACCTATCGCCCTGGCTGCAAGAATGGAAAAGCGGACACCTTATCCCGGATTGGCATGGAAGAACCTAATTCGAGCTTAGAACCTGTGCCCATCATACCGGAGCAAAGAATCTTAGGCTTAACTTCATTGCAAACTATTGAGGATATCCAAACGCAAGTAAAACAACTTCTAGACTCTTCATCCTTACTGGAATGGAGTCAAAAGGGTCCTCATTACACCGTTAAGGATGACTTACCCTACTTCCAGGAGCGGTTGTTTCTGCCAAGTAAAGAATTGCAAGAACTTGTTATTGCCCATCATCATGAATCTTTAATGGAAGGACACCCTGGTATCGCTAAAACGGAGGAAAAAATCAAACGCCACTTCTGGTGGCCTTCTTGGAGAAAAGACATGAAGTCTTTTGTACTGTCTTGTGGAATTTGCGCCCAAAACAAGGCTCAAAAGAAAAGGCCAGCCGGCCTACTTCAACCCTTGTATATTCCACCGGCACCATGGCACACCCTGTCAGTGGACTTTATAACAGATCTGCCTCCTTGTGCTGGTTACAACTCAATCCTTGTAATTGTGGACCTATTCTCCAAAATGGCCCACTTTATCCCTTTAAAGGGTTTGCCTTCAGCTTCCAACTTGGCCAAGGAATTCCTGGAGAATATAGTTTGCATACATGGTTTCCCTTCCATATTAGTCTCGGATCGTGGAAGTCAATTTATCTCACATTTTTGGAAGAAGTGTTGCCAACTAGCACAAATAGATGTGCGGTTATCCACCAGCCACCACCCCCAGACCGACGGACAAACCGAGAGAACCAATCAGACTCTCGAGCAATATCTTCGGTGCATGTTACACCAATCCAAGTTAAATTGGAAAGACATCCTTTGGATCGCAGAATATGCATACAACAATTCAGTGCATTCTGGAACCGGACAAACCCCCTTTTATACTTTGTATGGTCACCATCCTCTGACCTCTGACCTAGATCCACCTCTGACCCTGGAAATGCCCGCAGTAAATCATCTGCATTCCACAATAACCCGAGCCTTCAAAGAAGCTGCAACTCATTTACAGCAAGCCAAGAAAAGGTATAAAGAAAACGCTGATTTGCACCGAAGTAAAACTCCTCCTTACCAAGTAGGAGACCAGGTTTGGCTAGCAACTAAACATTTACCCCTCAAGGGCCCGCGAACCTTCAATCCCAGATTCATAGGACCTTATCCCATCAAAGCTATAATCAACCCAGTGGCCTTTAAACTGGATCTACCGTCCAACATGCGTATTCATCCAGTTTTTCATGCATCACTTTTGAAGCCAGTACAACCAGGAACCCGATTATCCAAGCCTCCAGATCCAGTTCAAATTGAAGGGGAATTAGAATTCGAAGTTAAAGACATCTTAGATTCCAAGGTGGTAAAGTCGAAACTCTTCTATCTTGTTGACTGGAAGGGATATGGACCTCAGGAGAGATCGTGGGAGCCTAGTAACCATGTCCACGCACCTCGATTAGTACAAAGGTTTCACTGGAGATTTCCGAACAAGCCCAAACCCCCGGAGGGAAGAACCTTGGGAGGGGCCTTGAGGGGGGGTACTGTCATGATGCCTACCTCCAAGGAGCCAGGTCCGACCCAGCAACCCCAGAGGCAGGCATCATTTTCCCCAGGGGAGTGCCAGCGGGCCCAAGCTGGGGCCCTTTGGACGCAGTCCTGGCGCCTTAGGCGCCAGGCTCATGTTGGACCTCTGACATGGCGCCTTAGGCACCAGGCTCATAAAGCTAGACATCTGTTCAAGTGTTTTAATGTGCACTTACGTGATGCAGACCATGCTGCCACATCCAGGCCCTCTTGAGGCCTGAATGGAACTACTTTACCTGTGGGACTACTTTCCACCCGGGTGTGGTCGGGGAAGGATACATACCTGATCGGAGGAAGGATACACACTTGGGACTTCTTCCAAAGCAATTTAAACCACACCCGATCAGCAACTCACGCTTCGCGTTGTTCTGCTCCTCGCAGCTTGACGCTCACCGTGTCAGCTCCTGCATCTGGACTTCAGCCACGCCTGTCAGCATCCTGGGTCACTTGCAAAGGGAGACAAGAGACCTTACCAGCTAAATCTGCACCACGGAGACATCACCGACGATCCTGAAAGGGAAGACATTATTTTTAAAAGCATTTTGTTATGATCGCTGCAGCGCTGCATTTCACTCACCTTTCCTGGGTTCCTCCATCTTCAGCAGCGATCATCCGGATACACAGCCACTTCCCAGATCCTAGAGAAAAAGACAAGAATAAGAGGTGAGAGAAGGAAGGGAATAAGACTTACCTGTTGGGTCATTCCCATTTCATTTCGGGTCTTGCCGCTTCCAGGCATTTTCCGGACCCCGGCCCCTATGGGGAAAAAAGACAAAGACATTGAATGAGCGTATGCAAAGACAGTTCCCGAGCGCTCATCCAGAACTAACCTGCCATTTACTGGAACTGGAACTGCACGTTTCACTTCGGGTCGGCGCCATATCTCCGGCATTCCGAACCCCGGCCCCTAAGGGGAAAAAAGACATAAGCATTAGCGCTTGCTGCAAAAAGACAATGAACATTATTATTAGGCTTGGACTTTTGAACTTGCAACAGAACTTTTACAGAGCCTTACCTGAATAGTCAAGCTTACCTGAACTCCCATCAATCCTCAATCCAGTGAAGTAACTGGGTTTCAACGCGCCCCTGCATCAGAAGCAGGATGGAGAGCTCATCCTTCCTGACCCTAAGGTGGGACTTCACGGGGAATCGTGGAAGGGTATCGTGGAGGGTTGGAAAAGAGTTGGAGGCTTGAGCATAACTCAGTCAGTAGGTAATACTCCCTTTTCACGCACAGGGGAATATTCTTGCGAGCCGGAGAAGCCAGAGTAGAGGGCCCTTCCTGTCCATCTTCAGAGTCCTGCGCTTCACCATTGAAGAAGCATCAGCACTCGAAGCCAGACCTGCGCCTCCGTGGGAATCAGGTGAGCGTTACATTCTCTTTGTTTTCGCGCATCCTTTTTAGTTCTTCCTTCCTCTTGCCTTTGTTCTTCCCTCCTTACTCCTTCCCTTCTTTCCTCTTCTTCCCTTTGTCTCTGTATTATTTAGTCTATTAATTTTTGTGCTTCCTCCTCTTCTCTCTACCTTTCTCTTCTATCCCTGTCTGCTATCGCTCTCTGTCTGTTGTCATACTCTTGCTCCTCCTGATAGATCTGCTCTCGTTGCTCCCTGCTCTTCCTTTTCTGCTCGTCTTCTTTCAATCTCTTCTCTCGTTCCTTATCCCCTCTGTCTTCTTCGTCTTTATCTTCTCTTTGCCTAACGTCCTCAATGCTTTTCCCATCAATTTTAAGTGAATCTGTCCTCCCATCCATTTGTTCTGCACGAGCGCTATCTCGTCAGCTTTATCCTTCTCTCCTTTTCATCTCTTAATCTCGCTTTCTATTTCTGTCGACAGATTTGACCGCTCACTCGTTTCTTCTTTGTCTTGCATGACCTTACAGAGCTCTTCTTTTCTCTTATTCTCCTCTGGACTATCATCACTGCTATAAGCGGGAGGTTCATATATTGGATTACTATACCCCGTCACCACTTTTAATTCCTTTAAAGGATACAACCCTATTTCTTCTGTGCTAGTGCCTTTTACTTCGGGCAACTTTCTCCTTATGCTGACTAAGTATCCACTTCACAGGTGGCGGATCTTCCCTCTCTTCCTGATACATTTTCCAGAGCTCTAGAATCGCTAACCTTTTCTCTAATTTCTTCCCTCTGTGCTCAGTGTGAAAGTATGTGGTCATGTGTTGCAATACCGCCTTTGGCAACAATCCCCCTTGTACCTTTCACCCATTCCGCACTATACGCACAACATTTTTAACACAACAAATCTGAGTGCACCTGGCCACCATCTCGGTTCTTCTTGCAAGTTTATTTCTATTCGGCTGCTCTCCATAGGAAACCCTGCTATCTTCCGGCTAATGGCGGAGGATGACAGATCATCCAAAACTCTGGAGACAAACTAGTTTGGATCTTGAACCATCTGCAGTGCTACCACGTGAGCTTATAGCCCTTTGGATAGCATGTATGCAATGGATGGGGATGCAGAATAACTCTGACACCAAATAATCGGACCAACTCAGGAAGATGGCAAAGGTTTCTGTTTTAATATCAATTATCTAAAACTGGAAGTTACAACAGACATCAATAGACGCTCTCTCGAGCTCTCAGTACATTTCATAGAAAAACAATTTATATACAAACAAATGTGTCGTGACGTCATACTACGTGGCAAATAAGAAAAACCTATGAGGGGTTGTAATTGGTTCAAGGGGAACATTGAAGTATACTTTCAGGTGCCAGTGTTACACTACGGCCTGCATTTAGGGGGGCTCCCGTGTCTGTGTCTTCACATAATAAGGTCAAACCCAGGTTTTGCAGGCGTCGCATTGCACTTCACCGCGGCATAAGGAATGTCGCGGCTCCATTCCTGAACCGCTGGCGGTTTCCCTGGAGGAAAAGACTTGGTTCACTTTTGCGGACTACAACTCCCATGATCCCTAGACACTAGGTGTAGTCCTGTGGAGGCAGACACCTGAGCCTCGTTTTCGCCGGGTCACTCCTCTTTCCTGATATAGTGAATGGCAGCTCAGTGAATGCTGCTTCTGTTTGTAGTTGCTACCGGCGCTGTTTTGACCTCCGTGTCAACTTCCTTTTCAAAGTGACTTTTGTGTACCAAACCCTGCCTTTCACGTACGGACTGCTTTTGGATTCGATTCTGTTCAACTTTGCTTCGTGTGTACCAAACTCTGCCTTTCACGTACGGACTGCTTTTGGATCCGATTCTGTTCAACTTTGCTCCGTGTGTACCAGACCCTACTCATTGTACGGACTGCCTTTGGATCCCCCTCGAGCTGATTGCCTCCAGCAATCCTTTGCCCTGTTTATTCCACTTCATTACCTGGACTTCCTACCTTTCAGTGCACATTGGGACGCTCTGCTGAAGTGCACCATCCCGTCCCTAGTGCGCTCCTCGTGTCGCCCGGGCAAAAGCTACCCTACTAACATTCCCTTTTTTTATTTTATACTTTCGTTGTTTTCCTCTTGGATTTTCGTCATTCTTATGCTCCAACAGTGGTAAGAGAAAAACACCATCTTACTTATCTCCAGTTCTTTAAAGGGTTCATTATCTGATTCTGATCTCTGTTCCTAGGGGGGTGGCTGTGATCCAGTTCCTGTTTTTTCAGTATAGGATAGTGGGGAGAGACTTAAAGGTAATTCTAGTAGATCATTAATAATTAGGAAGGTGCTCTAAATCCTTGGTGACTCACCACTATTCCTTTCTTTACAGCTGGGTCCGTGGCGGTGCAGTTCTCCCAGCTCTTTTATGTGATCAGTTTCTCTGTTAGTAATACAGTACTACAGAGGGTCATATCGCAGAAAAGGTCTTTCTTTCCCTCGCAGATAGGAGGCTTGGTTGGAGGCCCCAACCAGACTCCTTCAAGCAAGTCCCTGAGAAATCCAGGCATCCTGTCTTTTGGCACTCTCCGTCCGGTGAGTAACAAAAACAGAAGCCATGGAAGAAGGTGATCCCCTTAACACTTTAGTCCATTTAGTGTCTGAATTACGGAATGATATGACTGCAGCACACCATGCTCTTCATCAGAGGATTGATGATATCCAGAGGTTTCCAACTCCGCAGTCTTTGGGTGTTAATGTGTCTGACCCTCCTGCCTCCGGCTCTGGAGCCTCTACGGCGGCTGCTTCTGGCTTTTCCGCAGCACCGGTTCTTATGGCCACTCAATTTCCGTTGGCTCCTCCAGAAAGGTACACTGGGGACCCAAAACAGTATCGAACTTTCATTAACCAATGTAAATTACACTTTCTTTGCCGTCCTACGGCTTTTCCTAATTCCACCACTAAGGCCGCCTTTATTCTGTCGCATCTAGGGGGAACAACAGCCACCTGGGCTAACCCTCTTCTTGAATCAAATAGCTATGTATTATATGATTGTGATGCTCTCATCTCAGCCCTGAATAGGGTATTTGATACGCGGTATAAATCCCAGGCTACGGATCTAGAATTCCTAAACCTACGCCAGGGTTCTTCATCTGTATTTTCATATCTTACTCGTTTCAATCAACTGGCCGCTGAAACAGACTGGCCGGAGGAGAAAAAGTCAGCTGTATTTACAAAGGTCTGTCTGAGGAGTTAAAGGATGTCCTGGCTACAGTCCCGGTGGTTCCTACCACATTTGGTGAACTGTTGGATTTGGTTTTACAAATAGATCCCAGAAGAGCCGAAAGACGGGGCGAACGTAGGACACCTACGCAGGCTACTCCTCTTCCAGATGCCACTGGTTCACCTGCCTCCATCCCAGAACCTATGCAGGTAGGGGCTGTGAGGGGGCCTTTAACACCCGCACAACGTGAGTACAGACGTTCTCACAGTTTATGCATGTATTGCGGATCGGCCGAACACCAATTAAAAGAATGCCCTAAGAAGCCCGTCAAGAAGGCGGGAAACGCCAGAACCCGGCGATAGGTGGAGTCCCTGCGCCGGGGGTACTCTCTTTGGACTCCCATGGTATAAATTCTGCTCCCGTCAGTTTGCCAGTTTTTTTTACTACGGCATCTGACAGCTCTTTCTCTTCTTTGGCCATCATTGATTCTGGGGCAACCGGAAATTACATGGATTATGATTACGCAGCCAGTAATAATATTCCGGTATCCACCAAGGCACACCCGGAAACCGTTCAAGTTGTAGACGGCACGTCCTTGATTTCTGGGCTGGTAACCCATAATACGTCTCTGGTACGGATGCAAACAGAAGAGGGGCATGTAGAATCTATTTCCTTCGATTTAATCAAGGCCCCTCAGTTCTGAGTCATTTTAGGCATCCCCTGGTTGCAACATCATAATCCTGCTATTGATTCGACCAAAAAAGTCGTTCAATTCCCTTCTTCATTATGTAATGAAAAGTGTTTTCAGAATACCAGTGTATGTCCTGAATCATCTTGTCAAGCTTTAGTAGCCTCTGTGGCGTTAATATGGGCCATATCTGCTGTTTCTGATAACCCGATTCCTACAGAATATCAGTCTTTCCAGGATGTGTTTGATGAAGGGGGTGCTGATCATTTGCCACCACATAGACCATAAGACTGCCCCATCGATCTCGTGCCTGGTGCCAAGATTCCTGCCGGCAGGGTCTATTCACTCACCTTGCCAGAAGACAAGATATTAAAGGAGTACATAGATAAGGCCTTACAAACTGGTTTTATTAGACCATCCAAATCTCCAGCGGCATCTCCCCTCTTTTTTGTCCCTAAGAAAGAGGGCGATCTTCGCCCTTGTATTGATTACAGGGCACTCAATGCCATTACAGTAAAAAACCAATACCCTCTTCCATTGATATCGGTCTTATTAGATCAGCTGGGTTCCTCAGTGATAGTCACTAAGTTAGACCTACGGGGTGCGTATAATCTTGTCCGTATCAGAGAGGGGGACGAGTGGAAAACGGCCTTCAAGACATGTTATGGCCTGTTCGAATATCTCTTCATGCCATTTGGCTTGTGTAATGCCCCAGCCACGTTTCAGGCATTTATGAATGATGTGTTCCATGACTGCCTTGATCAATTTGTCATTGTCTATTTAGACGACATATTGATCTACTCGACCTTTACTGATTCACACAGAGAACATGTGCGTTTTGTCTTGCAGAGGTTAAGAGAAAACCATCTTTTTGTTAAAGCGGAAAAATGCGTCTTTAATGCCACATAGGTGGAATTCCTTGGTTACGACCTTACAAATCATGGAACTAGAATGAGCCGTTCCAAAGTCAAGGCGATTCTGGACTGGCCTGTTCCATCTTCCATCAAAGCCTTGCAGTCCTTTTTAGGTTTCTCAAACTTCTATAGACGTTTTATCCATTAATTTTCCGCCATTTCCGCTCCCTTGACTGCCTTAACTAGTTCCAAAAAGCCCTACCGTTGGTCTTCCGACGCACAATCGGCTTTCGATGCCCTGAAGGCATCATTTTCTACGGCCCCGGTGTTACAACACCCTAATCCGCTCCTTCCGTTTTTTGTGGAAGCTGACGCCTCTGGAGTGGCAATTGGAGCAGTACTGTCACAACGGTGTCCGGACTCAGGGGAGATACATCCAGTTGCATATTTCTCAAGAAAACTTACCCAGTATGAACGCAACTACCCGATCACCGAACGGGAACTCCTGGCCATCAAAGATGCCTTCTCTGAATGGCGCCATCACCTACTTGGTGCGCGTCATCCGGTAACAGTCTTTTCAGACCATAGAAGTCTCCTAGCCTTTAGGTCGATGAAGTGTCTTACCGCCCGACAAGCACGCTGGCATCTTTTTTTCTCTCAATTCAATTTCACTATTACTTACCGTCCGGCGCGTCTCAACACTTGTGCTGATGCTCTGTCTCGTCTGTCTTCGGGTCCTTGTGATGCTCCACTGGAACGGCCCCTTTTGCTACCTTGTCAAGTTGTCTGTGGATGCACCGTCCAACCCTCATTGCGGTCTCTGATCTCTAATTGGGTGTCCTCCCATTGTGATGATTGTAGGGACCTTCAGTTGGACATTATACATGGCATGCCTTATATCCAAGGTCGTTTATTCATTCCTCCGGGACAGGCTTGTCTTCGTGCATTAGCTTGGGCTCATGATTCTTTGATTGCAGGCCATCTGGGACAACAAAAGACCTTGGAGGCTCTGCGTCGTTGGGCCTGGTGGCCTCGTATGTCTCGGGACGTGATAGACTACGTGGCTACCTGTTTGATTTGCTCACAATGTAAAGTATCCCGTTCTAAACCTGTGGGTCTTTTACAGCCACTTCCAGTTCCACACAAGCCTTGGTATATGTTGTCTATGGACTTTATTGTTGAATTACCGCCTGTTGACGGTTTTGACACAATCTGGGTTGTCGTTGACTATTTCACCAAGATGTCTCTGTTCATTCCATGTAAAGGACTGCCTTCGGCACCTGTTCTGGCTTCTCTTTTTCTGAGTAATGTTTTCCGTTTCTTTGGACTTCCTTCTATTCTGATCTCTGATCGTGGACCTCAGTTCACTTCACATTTTGGAGAGCCCTGACAACTTCTCTCCACATCGATGACCGTTTCAGTTTGGCCTATCACCCTCAAACGGATGGGCAGACGGAGAGGGCCAACGCCACGCTTGGACAGTACCTCCGTTGTCTTTGCCTACGGTTCCAGTCCACCTGGTTGACTATGCTTCCGTCCGCTGAATTTGCTTATAATAACTCACTGCATTCGGCTTCGGGGGTCTCTCCTTTTTTTGCTCTCTACGGACAACATCCGCCTACATCGCCTTTTGACCCTTCGCTGCCTTTGGACAAATCGGCAGCCCGGGCTTGTATGCGTGATCTTTGTACTGTCCGTAGGTCTGTCCGGACCCAACTCTTGCGTGCCCAAGCCAGAGCCAAGAAATGTGCGGATCGCCACAGGGTCCCTGCTCCGGAGTATCGACGCGGTATGAAAGTCTGGTTGTCAACTTGCAACTTGCGGATTCCGGGGAAGCGTATGCTCCTTCCCAGGTACGTGGGACCTTTTCCGATCGCCAAGGTTATTAATCCTGTGGCTATGCGTCTTTCCCTGCCCTCCTCATGGAAATTGCATCCTGTTTTCCATGTATGCCTTCTCAAACCTTGTCTTTTATCTACCCGTCTACCTCGTCGCCCCCCTCCAGTCCGAGTGGTGGGTGGTAGTGAGTATGAAGTTGCTGCTATTCTGGACTACAAACTCCGTAGGGGCCGTCCCTTCTATTTGATTGACTGGAAGGGATACGGTCCGGAGGATAGGACCTGGGAACCTCTGGTTAATATTCACGCTCCTGCCCTGCTACGCCGCTTTCATGCCAGCAGGGGGTTGGCGCCGCCTTTGGGGGTGGATGCTGTTACACTACGGCCTACATTTAGGGGGGCTCCCGTGTCTGTGTCTTCACATAATAAGGTCAAACCCAGGTTTTGCAGGCGTCGCATTGCACTTCACCGCGGCATAAGGAATGTCGCGGCTCCATTCCTGAACCGCTGGCGGTTTCCCTGGAGGAAAAGACTTGGTTCACTTTTGCGGACTACAACTCCCATGATCCCTAGACTAGGTGTAGTCCTGTGTAGGCAGACACCTGAGCCTCGTTTTCGCCGGGTCACTCCTCCTTCCTGATATAGTGAATGGCAGCTCAGTGAACGCTGCTTCTGTTTGTAGTTGCTACCGGCGCTATTTTGACCCCGTGTCAACTTCCTTTTCAAAGTGACTTTTGTGTACCAAACCCTGCTTTTCACGTACGGACTGCTTTTGGATTCAATTCTGTTCAACTTTGCTTCGTGTGTACCAAACTCTGCCTTCCACGTACGGACTGCTTTTGTATTCGATTCTGTTCAACTTTGCTTCGGGTGTACCAAACTCTGCCTTTCACGTACGGACTGCTTTTGGATTCGATTCTGTTCAACTTTGCTCCGTGTGTACCAGACCCTGCTCATTGTACGGACTGCCTTTGGATCCCCCTCGAGCTGATTGCCTCCAGCGATCCTTTGCCCTGTTTATTCCTCTTCATTACCTGGACTTCCTACCTTTCAGTGCACATTGGGACGCTCTGCTGTAGTGCACCATCCCGTCCCTAGTTCGCTCCTCGTGTCGCCCGGGCAAAAGCTATCCTACTAACATTCCCTTTTTTTATTTTATACTTTCGTTGTTTTCCTCTTGGATTTTCGTCATTCTTATGCTCCAACAGTGGTAAGAGAAAAACACCATCTTACTTATCTCCAGTTCTTTAAAGGGTTCATTATCTGATTCTGATCTCTGTTCCTAGGGGGGTGGCTGTGATCCAGTTCCGGTTTTTTCAGTATAGGATAGTGGGGAGAGACTTAAAGGTAATTGTAGTAGATTATTAATAATTAGGAAGGTGCTCTAAATCCTTGGTGACTCACCACTATTTCTTTTTTTACAACTGGGTCCGTGGCGGTGCAGTTCTCCCCGCTCTTTTATGTGATCAGTTTCTTTGTTAGTAATACAGTACTACAGAGGGTCATATCGCAGAAAAGGTCTTTCTTTCCCTCGCAGAGAGGAGGCTTGGTTGGAGGCCCCAACCAGGCTCCTTCAAGCAAGTCCCTGAGAAATCCAGGCATCCTGTCTTTTGGCACTCTCCGTCCGATGAGTAACAGCCAGGAGATGGACTTGACTTTTCCTCCCCACCCAATTAGCCCAACGTCTCTCATCACCCATGCCTTCTGCCATGAAGATTGTCTTTGAACTTGCAGAGTATTCTTGTCTCTTGGAGGATGAGGGAGTGCAAGCTTGCACTATCGTCGTTCTAGAACTCCATGTTCAACTCTATTTCCATCCTTGGCTCACGTGACAGGAGACCATGATTTGCTCCAATTTGCAGAATTTAAATGTCTTAAATGAATAAAACTTGGCATGGTTGGTGTTCTTTCTTTGCACCTTAACAAGGGATGATTCAGCTTCTCACATTCACTGCCTTCAAGAATAACCAGTCTTGGCTGCTTCAGCTTTGATGCCAGGCCAAACAGCTCTGCTATTCGTGGCCTTATCTCAGCTAATTCTTGCTGCGACACAGCTCTTGGCTTTTCCTCTCCATGGGTCCGGGCTTACTAAATTCATGACATTGATGGCCAGTCTCTATACAATGGCGGCTCCGCCTGCAGTCTATTCACTACTTAATCTACTTGCTTTACAGCATCTGTAAATTTATTGAACGGCTTGCATTTTCTGCAGTGCTTCTCACATGGGCAATGTTCTCTTCACATGTGATAGTTTACTCGATTCTTAACTTCATCATCATTTTCTATAAGGTCCATACGTTTTCTTCAGCCAGTCTTTTCAGGGTGTCACGTTCAACTCTCGTGGCGTCACCAGCTCCTCTTTCACTTTTTTCGTATTCCTTCAGGGAGTTTCTCCCTCAGATTGGCGTCTCTTCAGGATACATTTGATAGGGTTTTCTCATTGGATACCCTCTTTCGAATATTCTGTATGGTCACAACTGCTGGTGTCAAGCATGGCACAATCTCAGGCTTCCAACATGCAGGTGGTAGGGGGGGCGGGATTTCCTGCGGGGGCATGCAGCTGCTCCTCTACATTCGTCCCACAATGCAGGCCACCAGGAATACCTTCAATGATGTGCGAAAATATTTGCGGGATAGGCAAGTGGCATATGCAATGCTATTCCCTGCAAAACTTAAAATTATCCATGCCGACAAGTCTCACTTATTTCCTTTTCTGACCGACGCAATAGGTTTTGGGGTTGCTACTATTGGCGTGACTCGTGCACATCGCTGGGGTCTCTTGGTAGGAAGCATCTCTCCATGGGCAAACAGTTAGCCATACCAATATGGCAGTTCTCACGATAATTGACATGCCAACACAGGCATGTTTTGGTTAATGTTGGGGGGTTTTGCTGGTAAGCTGGGGATGCCAGCATGGGTAAGGGAAGGATTTAAAATCAAAATTGCCATTATCATTAAGTATGAGTGTCCCATTGCCTCAACTTTCTTTCTTTATCATGATCTATATATTTGGCATCAATGTAATTGTGATATGTTTGTATTAAACAGTGTGTATAATGGTACCATATGCATTGTAACTGGAAATGATGTCCGCAGTTAGGTACATTACTTGGAATGTGCGAGGACTAAACAACCCCATCAAAACCTGCAAGCTTTTCTCCTATCTCCGCCGACTTGTCACTGAAATTATACTATTACAAGAAACATATCTCACTAAACACACACATACTGGAGTTACAAGAGTGTGGGGGGAGCAAAGTTGGTTTGCCTGCTACTCTACCTGTTTGAGAGGGGTGTTAACTTTGATGCATACAAATGTAGACTTTAAACTAAATGGGTTTGTGGCCAATATGGAAGGTAGATATGTTATGGTAATGGGTCGTCTATCTGGGATGGATACGGTTATACTGAATATTTATGCACCCAATGTGGATGACCCCGGCTTCTTTCAGGAATTGTTTGATAAATGTACTCTGTATGTTGACCATGAAATATTGATAGGAGTAGACTATAACACAACCCTGTATGATAGCTTGGACAGGTCCTCTCTGCTGGGGTGAAGACATCCTAACACTGGGCGAGTTATCCAGGATCCATGTTGTACTCTACACTTGGTGGATATTTGGCGTACACTACATGTAACTGCAAGGGACTATACATTTTATTCTTTGGTACACAATTCAAACTCCCGACTTGATATGTGGTTGGGTTGAGTGGGCATTTTTAACAGAACAGTTAAATGTGAGATGTTAGCACAGACCCTTTCTGGCCATGTTCCGGTTCTCCTAGAGGTCTGATCACACTGTAGGGCTCTCTGGGCGTCCACCTGGAGATTTAAATCTGAATATCTGATTGACTTGGTGTTCAGAACTGAAGTGCGGGAGGAGATTACAAATTACTTCCCTATTGATATGTCTTCATGGAAAACTATGCTGAGGTATGAGAGGTGTTTAAAGCATATATTATGGGTGGCATTTGAAGCATATATATGGGGTGTTTGCGTAACGGAGGAATTTGGGATTTTGAAATGAATATGCAGGAAACTACACAACACCTACCAATCATATCTTCCCAGATTAATAATGACAACTGTGAGGGGGATAAGTCCTCATCTCCCCATCCGTAAGAACACTTTATCCAGGACTGGCCCACTATTAAGCTGCCCCTTCTTAACACTCACTCATTGAACAAACATGCAATTAATGTGCATGACTATATACAGGAAAAAAACCTTGATGTCATGTGTATAACGGAAACCTGGCCGAATGTTAGTCTAGCTATTCCATCTGACTACAGCTTTTATGGTAAGAATCGAGAACAAGGAATAGGGGGAGGAGTGGCTCTCCTGGCCAAATCACACCTGCACCTCTTTGAGGCACCTATTGTCTGCCCGGGATGTGAGAACATCCCTCTTAAATTCCTTCCGAATGCCAACTTCTGCGTTAACTTCATCCTGGTATATCAACCTCCAGATAAGATGTCAGAGTTTAATGAAGATCTACTTCATATCCTGGCTCCTCTTAATAAACCCAACAGTGCCACCATCCTGCTAGGAGACTTGAACAGATGGCTGGCCAATTCTGAAGACAAGGATGCTAAAGAATTGGCAAGACATCTGAAAAACTAAAATGTTCACATCCTAAATACAAAGCCCATACAATTAGAGGAAAGATCATGGATTAGATTGCTAGCAGGAATATCACTTTGAACATCACGAAGACTAGACCATGTGATTGGTCTGATTCGTAGAAGGACATATGCAATACCCAGAAAGACCCATAATCTACCTAAAACAGTCATCAATAGGAATTTGAAAAAGATTGTCTCCGACGATCTGCATCAATGCTTAGCACAGGTAATGGAAACTACCTCAGACCTAGGACCCCCCCAGAAGCTCTAGCAAATACATACAACAAACAATTAACCAACCTTCTAGCAAAGTTGTCCCAATGAAAAACATGATAGTCAGGGACAAAAACTGCAAGCAAGTTCAGTTCTCAAATGATTTGATAACACTGAAAAGGAAAAAAGGCAAGCTGAACGCCTTTGGGAAAAAAATCAAACAGAAGAAAATACAACATCTTGGAAAACTCTACAAACAAGATATAAAAAGAACATTCTAGAGGCAAAACAAACATTTTACAGTAAAGAAATAGAACAAGCAGAGAATAAATCCACAAAAACTGTTTGAAATATATCACAATCTAGAAAAACTGCTACTTCAACCAAAGGCCTCCACACGATTTATGGAAGATTGCATCAAGATACAACAGGCGTTTGCCAAAAAAATCACCTCAGCTAGGGCTAAAAGTTCAGAGATACCATAGAATGAAATAGGTAGTAACCCCAAGCCGGAAAAAAGAGAAACCTGCAGGCTCCTTTCATTTCCAACCAATAACAAGCACTGATATGTACGCCTTCCTCAGAACTATGCACCCTACCTACTGTCATGGTGAAATTCCTGCCCTCTAAATTCATCTTAAGCGACCATACCATTTTTGCTTCTTTTTTTGGTTCGATTTGTGAACTCCTCTATTTATCATGGTTTGGTCCCAGACTGAATTAAACAGGTAGCAATCCCAACCCTGTTAAAAAAAAACTTAACTCAAATGATCCTAATAATCTTCATCCCATCACAAACTCCCTCTTTCTCCTAAAGGTGGTTGACAAAGTGGCTTCTGCACAATTCCAACGACATTTGGAACAGATGGGCATTCTACACCCCATACAATCAGTTTTCATCCTCATCATGGTACAGAAAGCGCCCTATTAGACCTGCAGTCGCACATGCTGAACCTCTTGGAAAAAGGTGAAGTGGGTCTTCTAGTACTTTTAGATTCATCCGCTGCATTCGATTTGCTTGATCATGATCGCTTACTGGATGTCTTGATCACGACTGGGAAATACTCTAAAGAGGCCAGAGATTGGATCCACTCCTTCTTGAACAACATGGAATCTCGAGTAAGTTGCGGAAGAGCATGCTCAACTCAGAGAAAATACTATATGGCGTCCCACAGAGAGCGTGTCTATCACCTGCTCTCTTAAACCTATACATGAAATCATTCTGTGACTTGTTATTCAGCATGGGCGTGTATTTTGCTAACTATGCCGATGACACCAAGCTAGTGGTCGAGTTATGCGGGGATCACAAGAGCGATTCAGATCGGCTGAACTCCATCTATTATTCAATAAAAGAGGGGATGTGCAGGAACTGGATTGCCTCAATCCTGCGTAGACGGAACTTATGATCTGTGGATCTGCGCAAGCGAGGGCTAAACTAAGCTTTAAATACAAATCCATGACTCTGGAGGGAAACTATATAAACATCCTCG
The DNA here is from genome assembly GCF_040938575.1 of Ambystoma mexicanum. Lineage (NCBI taxonomy): Eukaryota > Metazoa > Chordata > Amphibia > Caudata > Ambystomatidae > Ambystoma > Ambystoma mexicanum. Next base: position 178,099,391 of record NC_090929.1, read on the forward strand.
CGAAATTTAAAACACTGGGCGTTTATATTGAAGCGTCCCTCAGTTCTAAGGATCATGTGGGTGGAGTTGTTAGCAACTCGCATTATCACCTTAGAGTGCTAAGACTCGCCAAACCCTTCATATCAAAATAAATTGTGAAGTACTGGTCCGAGCCATCATTATGCCCCGGCTGGACTACTGTAACACCCTTCTCCTAGGAGCGAATAAGCAACTTAACACCAAGCTCTAGATGATTCAAAAAGAAGCAGTGCGGATCATTTTTGATATTACTAAGAGGGAGCCTAATTCTGGAGCCAGAAGGAGACTGCACTGGCTACCAGTGTCAGCCAGAGCAAGTTTCAGGACCCTTTCGGTGGCACACCAATGCATACATGGAAAAGCTCCCAGCTACCTTAAGAAACCCCCATATATTCCCTCCAAGTACCTACGCTCAGGTACCCAAGGATAACTGGAAGTACCACGTGCTAAAAAGTCAGCCTTTCCCACATTTTTGTCCAGTCTGGCCATAGTGATCTTTTGTCTGCGTGTTTATGTTGACTGCACCCTGATGCCTGCGGGCTTTGGCGCTATATAAACAAATAAACACAAATAAAATAAAACTGAACAGCTGTGAAGCATGCTTGAAATCACTTCATGACAAACACGCCACTACTGGCCAGCCCGCTACTCTTTTGGATATTCATATGTGTCACGCCAAATTTCATTGGTTAGCAGATAGTGAATTTAAGATCTGTGCTCATAAACCAATGGAGAGATGATATGTAGAATCTCATAGACCAGTCAAAATGCTTGCCTGTCTGATCAAATGGGATAAAAGACATAAGAATATAGCCTCGGAAGTGGATCGGAATGGCGCCTGTATACCACGTGCAGAGGGTATTAACTCAGGTTTTCTACAGTAGCAATCTTCTTTATATTCATCTAAACATGACAAAACCAAGGCTCATTAGGTGCATACTTGGAGGGTGCCACCTTGATATGGCTCAGTGATGAACAAAGAGCCCCACTTAATGCTCCCCTGTCTTTAGAATAAATTAGAACTGCAATATCAGAACTGCAGTCCAGAAAGGCCACTGGGCTAGACGGCCGATGGCTGAGGGTTATAAGGAGTTTGCGGACATATTGGCCCGTAATTACTATCTATGTATGGTATGGCTTCAGAGCAAGGTGAACTCCCCCTTAACAAATGAAGTTAGCATAGTTGTGCTACTGAAGCCTAATAAGGATCTACAGGATCATAGGTCCTACCAACCTTTGTCGATGTTAAATCTGGACTATAAAATATACGCTACAGTGTTGGCCTGTACATTTCTCCCTAACCTGTCAGATATCATCATTGATGACCATCCAGGTCGATCTACATCACATCATTTAAGAATGCTCTTCAGTATCATGGCACTAATCGACCCCGCGATCTAGGCTGTTTCTGCTTTCCTGGATGCCGAGAATGCATTTGATTTATTAGAATGGTTGTTCATGTTAGAGGTGCTTACCAGAATGGGAGTGGGATCTTATTCATATCCACGATTACTATACACCAATCCCACTGCTCGGGTATATACAAATGGAGTAACATCAGAGCATTTTTCACTCTCCGGAGGTACACTCCAGGGATGTCCTCTTTCCCTAATACTATTTGCTTTAGCCATTGAACCGTTCACTGCTATCCTCAGAGAACATCATGCAGATAGGGGCCTTAAACAGTTCAATCAAACTGTGGTACTCCCGCTTTATGCGGATGATCTGGTCGTTTTTGTTACCAGAACGCTAACTTACACCGATTGTAGATAAGTCAGATTTGGAAGACACTCAGGGGTTACAAATTAATTGGAAAAAATTGGAATTGTTCCTTCTGACAGACACAGTGAAACCAGGGAGATTCTGTGTTCGCTTGAGGTGGTCACCGCAGAAAGTTTGATATTTAGGGATTAAGATAGCACCTACTGCGGCCCAACTGTGTATATATATATATATATATATATACAAATATATACCCATCCAACTTATCACCTCATTTCTTGTTACAATACGATTAGTGTTGACTGACCTCATCTGACTGGAAAAACACCACATATTAAATGGGAAGCTCTGATATTGCCATATAATCAGGGAGGGTGGAATATTCCAAATTTTTATGCATACTCTTTGGTCTGTATGCTTCATCATGCAATCTATTGGTAGCAGTTCCTCATGACACCTCATCATATTAAACTAGAAAAGATGCTTGCACAACCAACTGCGTTGGGAACTATCCCTACTACTACTGGCGCATGCCATAGTACCTCAAACGATCCAGTTGAAAGCATGAGTTATCACTGAAATTACATAATAAATATACATTGCCTTCCCTTTACATTCCGCTGCACGTTTTAGATAATTCGATGGGGATTCCATTTACTGCAGATGGAAGCATCATTTGCGAGCTACACAGGTAAGGGTTCACCAAGTTTGAGGATTTATTTAGTGATGGACAATTTATAAGTTTAGATGGGTTCAATTACCAAATTGTGAACATGCATTTATTTCAGGTTAGCCTTAAACTTTTCAGATTTTGTGTTATGCTCTTACTCCATCTTGCAAAATCTCCTATTTGGAGCTGCAAGAAATCACCGCACAAGAGTGCTGAGTTTGCTGTAGCAAAGAAATTAGCTCATTGTTATTTCAGCATTGGCTTGCACACACGCGAACAAAATGTTGTTGTCTGTTCTGTTCTGTCCTGTTTGTACCAGGAAAGGGTTACCCGAAACAAATTGTAAGAACATGCTGCTGCACAAGTAACCCTCGGTTATCAAAACAACAGATAATGTTGGTAGGAATGTTTTCCTTTCAGTACGAACAGTCTGTTGTCCTGCAAGGTCAGAAAGTTAGCATGTACAGAGCATGAAATCACTCACAGAAATGTATGTATATATGTATGTTTCACAGAAAACCCAGTACGTAGCATGGAGCTGTAAACTGTCTGTCATCTATCACAACATACTCGCAGCAGAACTCATGTAAACTGGAGAGCATAAAAGGATTTCATTTTCTTTCTGTAAATACACTTCTGCACAGCAGTTGCTGGGTGGAACCTGAGACCGCTTCGAGCAAATAAACATTTATTGTTTATGCTCATATTCGTCTCTGTTGGTCTCTTATCCTGTTTTGCAGTGCAGTTACCAAATTTTGGTTTCACAAAATGACTGCCTCCATGCCTAATACACTTCATTGTGAACGCATGAAAGGGGAACTGAGAGCCAGATACCCAACCATACCAGATGAGCCTAAAAGCAGCCCTTTCTTAAGATATTTAATGACAGCTTACTTATACTAGCACCAGAACCATCTACTCACTTTATAAGTTAGCAATGTCTAACTCCCATGTTGGTAGGGTGACATCCAAATTACGGTGGGAGCTCGCATTGGGAATTACAATCGAAGAGGGGAAATAGGAAAAGATATCCTCGCAGTATATCTCGCTCAATTACAAGCACTGAGCAGTACGATACTGTTTTTTACACCAGACATATTACATTCCTTTGGAGGTCAGGAAGTGTGCTCGCACAGTGTCCAGGGCTTTCCCTAAGTGTAAACAACTTGATATGGGGTTGTTTTACTGCGGTCGAAATGTTTAAGGGAGAAACGACTGAAGATTATTTGTTCTAAATAATCTTCGGTCTTTTCTCCCCTGAACATTCCCGAAGTGCCCAAAATCCTACCCACACCCCTACCCACACCTCTACCCACACCCCCGTCCTTCACCCCTTACTTACCTTGCATTCCGTCTCCCCATGTCCCTGCAACGCCTGTTCGCTTTCACCTCTGTGATGGGGAACCGGCGCTGAAGGGTCTTTTCCCTTTTTTTCTTTCTTTGGGTCAGCTGCAACCCCCGCTCACTACACTGTATAGTATAGTGAGCGGGGCATTGCGGGGGACACCCGCAGCCCAGCATCCCCTGCAGCCTTTTTTGTTTGTTGGTTGGGGGACTGCAGGACAGCTGCGGGGGACACCCCAGCAACTCCGCTCACAGTATAGTGAGCAGGGGTCCCAGGGGACACTCACAATAAAGTGAGCAAGGATGCAGGGAACACCCCTACAACCCCCAGCACCGAAAGCATGATCTGGTCAAACATTTCAGCCGTTGGGAATTTTTGAATGGATGAAAGTCAGCCAAACGACGCATTCAGCCATTGTTTTGCAAACATTTTGGCCTATACAAACAACTTGAGCCTGATTGTATACATATGACTTGGGCATGCCCCAAATTGCAGAATTCTGGTGCAAGGTTACTGATTCGTTATCTGCTGTTACCAATACTGAAGTCATAGAATGTCCTCTGACATGTCTCTTAGGTTTTCCCCCGCCTCTCCCGAAGTTCTTGGTAAATTCATTGTTTTAGCACTGTTTCTGGCTCCAAAATGTATTGCCTTACGATGGATGGACAGAAATACACCTTCGGCAAATCAGTGGTCACACAAATTGATCAAAGCTAATAAATCTGAAGAGATCTACCATGATCTGGTACATCCCTCTGCTAGACTATGAGACAGACATGATATCAAGGAGAGATGACACAGACAACAGAAGTGCAATTCTAAACAAAACTTTATTAATAATCAGAATTTGATGCCTAACTTGCCCTATACTATAGTGGGATTTTCCTTGCCTAAAGAAACTTAAGGGAAGTCTTTGTCTGTAAGTCAAAAATAAAAGTCTTTCTGTGTCAAAACCTATGCTTGTCCTCACAACCATAACAAAACATGATGTTGGCGTCTTATCAACAGAATATAAGTGTAACGCTCACCTGATTCCTGCAGAGGCGCCGGACTTGACTGGGTGAATGCCGTATCTTCAAAGGTGATGTGTAACACACGGTTGGCTCTTTGGGCTGGACCTCTGTGCACTGTTGTAGTGATAAGCTGCTAGGCGCTTGCAGTAACCTGCATTTGCACTAACCCACTGAGCTATCTTGTGTGTATTAGAGCCTATTCGAAGCGTGGAGGAAAATGCTGACATCAACCAGGACTCTCAAACTGGGTGAGCCTGCATGCTTGCAAGGGGTTAATTGCAAAGGCCTTTTTTGAAGACATAAAACATCGTGCTTTAGCAAGAGGCTCCATGCAGTTCGTGGGAGCCAGGCATTGCTTTGCCCGTCTTCGCTCTGCGAGTCAGGTGCACTGATAAGACAAGAATGCAAAGAAACAGTGCCCGAAGCCTGGGAGCCAAGACTGGCTGTTTCCAGTCTTGTAACTTTCCAAGCAAAAAACATGTTTACTGCCAGGAGGGAAGAGCCTAGAAGCTTCTCGAAGAGCTGACACGTCATGATGATTGACGTGCAGCTCCTAATAAGAGAACTATACTTGGACCAGGGAGGGGGGACTCATCCTGGACTGTTGGAAAGACGTGCGTATCAAGGACAGTGCCTGGACGACCAGCTGTGCGCTATCAGGGCCGAGGCTCCTAACATCACATCCCTGCTCTGGTGTAGGACTGTGGGGGCTTGGCCAGTCCTCCCCTCCTCTGCTGAGGAGTGCCGGGCACCAGATAGCGGCGAGGGTCCTGGATGTGATCAGATTGTATCTTCATCTACATTTCATTAGGAGCGTAAGACCAAATAATTGCATATTCATCTGTGATTGATAATTGGCATTATATAGCTTGCACTCTCTATTTCCACATTATTATAAATTGCTGCTTAGTTTGCTTTAGTCATTGTAGATAATAAATGCAAGCATCATATTCTGTGTGATTGGCTTTTTTCCAGACTGAGTTCATCGTGCTTCTTAAACCTTATTTGTGTGGGAAGGTAATTAGGAGTGATTTACTTTGCACAAAGGGCTGGATCCCAGGGAGGTGCGGGTACTGTTTATCACTACATTTGGCGCTGTGAGCAGGGTTTTTCGAGCACGATGCCCTTCTGGAAAAGAAATGCAAAAGATGAATGCAATGGGGAAGATAGTGCACTCTGTCACATTCCAGGATGGCCGGCATCAAATGCTTGGTCGGGTGTGGCAGATATTTTGCATCGGTACTCGGCACCGATGGCATGGGACATGCTTGAAAATGATGTTTCCCCGGCGGTAATTAGTAAGTGCTTGGAGAGTTTACCGCTTGAGAAATGCAGAAAGGAGCTCAAGGCAGCAGGAAATATAGGCTGGTTATTCCTGCAGGCGCTCAGAAAGGTGCATGAGAATGAATTGCTTAAAGATGCTAAAATTAGTAAATTAACAGACGAGATATCCCTGCTCCAAGAGCAACAAATTATTATGAGAGAGACCCTTGAATCGTCCGTTAAACGGGCTGATCAGATGGAGGACAGGTGTGCCTCTTTAGCTGTGCGTGTAGCCACGCACAAGCGCAGACAGCAGCGGGGCAATCCATCAAAGATAAGGATTCGCGCGCTAATTAGGAAAGATAACTGGGACCCAAATTTATGGTCGGGTGAAGTCAGTGATAGTGAAACTGAGCAAGCACATGACTGGAATGAGTCTGTTGAGATTAGACTTGCTGAATTAAATTGGTCTGATGGAGAAGAGCTGGAATGTGTTCCAGAGAAATGTGTTTATCCAGCACGGCCATTAATCACTAACAAATCAAAGGGCCAAGCTGGCGGTGCAAATATTCAAAATACAAGGATTGTCCGTGATTATACACAGACAGAGCTTTTAGAGATTGCTAAGTTATTTAGACAGAAGCTAGGTGAAGCACTTTTGACTTGGTTCCTTCGCATCTGGGACACGGGTGCCGATAGTATCTTCTTAACCCCAGAGGAATTGTTAAAGATGGGTTCACTCACTACTAATGTGATGTTGGGACAGATAGTGCGCGGTGCGCTTGGACAGCAAGGTTCTCATTCCTTGTTTAATTGGCTTCAGACTGCCCTAATGAATCTGTATGGGAGTCCAATGGATATGGAAGAGAGTTGGGGCTGTTGGCAATCACTAACTGAAGCAACAAACCAGCTTAGAGAGATGGGTTTGCAGTGTGCACTGTACAGTGCAAATTTTGCAGGGCCTGACATGGAGTTGTTTACAGCTGGCATGCGCGCACGTTTGTTAAGAAATGCACCGAGTCACATGAAGGGCGCATTGCTTTCATTGCTGGGTCCAGCGCAGGGCAAAGCCATTGGTGAAGTGGCACTTCTGTTAGGGCAACTAGAAGGGCTGGATGTACGCAAAGCAGCACGTCTAGTGGCTGCAAACAATGATTCAGAAAAAAAGCGTGGTAAAAATGTAAAGTATAAAGAGAAAGCTGATACTGTTGAGATCACACGCAAACAAATGTGGGTGGACCTGCTAAAGGCAGGAATTCCAAGAGATGAGATAGATGGTAAACCCACATCTGAGCTGCTTGAGAAATGGAAAAAAATTAAAAGACAGGGACGGGAAAAAACTAAGCCCTCTGCACCCTCTGAAGAGGAGGTGTTAAAGCCCAAAGTGCGAGCAAAGGGTTACCCTGATTTGGCAAAGAACAAGTGGGAGGTCCCAGACCCCATTTTTGATTGAAGGGCTGGCTCTGTCTTTGAGGTACGGTTAATAAAGAGAACTAGCCCCAGAGACAGACGCCCTTTTGTGCCACTTACCTTGTACTTGGATGAGAAAGTAAAACATGTTTTGGCTCTATTAGACACAGGAGCTGAGGTAACCATTCTGAATGGCAATCCCAGTAAATTGTCTGGTCCCAGAGTTTTGGTCAATGGTTATGGGGGAGCAGAAACTGTTGCAAAAGCCTTTAATGTAAAAATGTCAATTGGCGAGGGATTGCCTTTCACAGCAAATGTTTTGATTGCAGATATACCAGAGTACATCCTTGGCATGGATGTGTTGTTGGGCAAAAGTGTGACTACAGATTTAGGCGAATTTGTTTTTGGCAATCGAAAAATCCATGTGAGAGTTGTTAACCCTGTTGTGGTTGGGCATGCCAAATGGTCCCCCTTGCATTTACCTCCTCCTGCTGACCCAGTGTGTGTGAAACAGTACCGGTTGCCAGGAGGACATAAAGAGATTGGTGAAACTATTGAGTCATTGGTGAAAGCTGGCATAATGAGGCCGGCAGTCAGTCCATTCAACTCGCCGATCTGGCCTGTCCGCCGCCCGGATGGGGCATGGCGTCTGACAATTGATTACCGCATTTTGAACAAAAAGGTGCCGCCCTTAGCCGCGGCGGTGCCAGACATCATCACCCTGATTGAAAACCTTACGAGAGAAGTGGGTGAATGGCATGTGGTCCTTGACCTGGCCAATGCATTTTTCTCCATTGATATTGACACTGAATCACAAGACCAATTTGCTATTACTTGGGGAGACAGACAATTTACCTTTACTAAATTGCCCCAGGGGTATGTGCATAGTCCCACTCTGTGTCATGGATTGATTGCCAGAGACTTAAAGATGGTGCAATTGGATAATGTATTTATTGCTCATTACATTGATGACATCATGCTGACTAGTGTTGAGAAAGAACATGTAGAAAATGCTGCTGAAAAGTTGATCACACACATGCAAAATCGGGGGTGGGCCATAAATCCCAAAAAGGTACAGGGGCCTGCTCAAGAGGTGAAATTTCTAGGTGCAATCTGGTCTGGGTCAGTTAAGAAAATTCCCGACCCGGTAATTGATATGGTTCAGCAGATGGCTCCACCAGCAGATAAAAAAGAGGCACAAAGATTCATTGGGTTAATGGGGTTTTGGAGAAATCACATACCTCATTTAAGCCTGATACTGAAACCCATTTACAAAGTCACCAGAAAGAAACATGACTTTACATGGGGCCTAGAGCAACAGACTTCCTTCCAACAGGCTAAAGATGCATTGCAAAATTACATCACGCTGGGGCCCCTGACGAAAACTGATCCTTTTGAATTGGAAATTCTTGTCTACAATGACGTGGCTGTGTGGAGCTTGTGGCAAAAGCAAGGACATAAAAGAGTGCCACAGGGGTTCTGGTCAAGGAAACTCACAGATCCTATGACAAGATACACTCCTCTTGAGAAACAAGTTGCTGCAGTGTACTGGGCTCTAGTTGAAACTGAAAGAATCACAGGCGAGCAACCAGTGACAATTTGCACAGAAATTCCAATCATGGGCTGGGTGCGTGACACTGCTGCAAATGGGAAAAGTGGCAGAGCACAAGACGCCACTCATGTCAAATGGAAATGGTATTTACAGCAACGTGCGAAAGCTGGCCGCACAGGGGTTTCCAGACTGCAAGAACAAATGCTGGAGGCAGTAGATCTGGATGCGATGCCTGAACCAAACACCCATGTGGCGTTGCCAGAATCTCCCTTCAAAGTCGCACCAGCCTATGATACATTGACAGAAGAAGAACAAAAGTCTGCATGGTTCACGGACGGCACGGCAAAGTATGATAAAGGGCAAAGACACTGGCAAGCTGTCGCATTCCAGCCCCATCGAGAAACACTGCTAATGAGAGAAGGTGTGGGAGGATCAAGTCAGTATGCTGAACTGCAAGCAGTGGCCTCCGTGATTGAACAGGTGAAGGAAACAGAGACTGCATACATATACACAGACAGTTGGGCCACATATCAAGGCCTGACACATTGGGCACCGGCATGGAGAAGAGATGGTTGGCAAATCAAGAACACGCCGATCTGGGGAGGGCCAGACATCTGGGAAGAGATGTGGTGCAAAGGTGAGAGGTGCAAAATCTGCATTGGGCATGTCGATGCACACATGCCCCCTGACACCTCACTGGCTGCCCTGTTCAACAATGAAGTGGACCAAATGGCAAAGATTCGCCCAGTGACAACACCGCAAGAAGCTGAGGTGCTGCAAGGGATGGCGGATTGGGCACACCAAACCTCAGGGCATCTAGGGCAAACAGGAACTTATCAATGGGCAAAAAAGAGACAATTGCCCATTACCATGGATCAAGCCAGACAAGCTGCCTCCCAATGTTCCGTGTGCAGTGAAGTGAAGCACTACCCTCTGGAGAGGAAGCCACAAGGCCCTTTGAGAAGAGGTGAAAGAGCTGCTAGCGTATGGCAAGTTGACTACATTGGCCCTTTACCGCCCGAGAATGGAAAGCATTATGTGTTGACCATGGTAGACACATACTCTGGACTGTTATTAGCTTATCCAGCCGCCCATGCAGATCAAAGGGCTACCTTGCAAGGCATGGAATACCTCATCAGACACTATGGCATCCCGGATGAAATCCAATCAGACCAAGGCAGCCATTTTGCTGGACACAATGTGCAAGACTGGGCACTAGAGCAAGGCATAAAGTGGACACTGCACATCAGCCGATACCCAGAATCCTCTGCTCTGGTGGAACGTAGCAATGGGCTGCTCAAGCAACAAATAAAGAAGCTGACTAAGACTCACACTCTCAAGGGGTGGTCCAAACATCTGGCACATGCACTGTTTGAACTGAACAATCGTCCACTGGGAAATCGCCAGACACCCTTTGTGAGACTGACAAGTGAGAAAGTGGAATCTACAAAGACTCTTGTTGTGTGGAAAACTGACAAAGAAGCTAAGCTGCCTGTACAAGCCACTGCAGGCAGCATTGGACTTGATCTATCTACCTGTGAAGATGGTGTTATACCGGCGGGGCAAACCAAATCCATCTCGCTGGGTATTGGCATCAAATTGCCGGCTGGCACTTATGGACGCATTGCTGCACGATCCAGCCTGGCAAAACAAGGCATTGACATATTAGGAGGTGTGATTGATCCTGATTATAGAGGGACTGTTTCGGTACTTTTACATAATGCTGGTGCATCTGCAGTACCATTAACCAAATATGACCGAATTGCACAATTGATTTGTGAACAAGCAGTTGTCCCCCTAGTAGTAGAAAGCAAGCAATCTCCAGACACTACATTGAGGGGGGAAGGAGGCTTCGGTAGCACAGGAAAAAAGGTGTGGGTGCACCATCCTAACAAAAAGCCTGAGGCTGGGGAAGTGTTAAGTCAAGGTGTTGGAAGTACTTATGTTGTACTTTTGCATAATTCTGATGTGCCTGTTTATATTCCCGCTACTAGGCTCACACCACGAACGTAGAGCAGTATGAAGGGGATGGGACTTGCCTTGCTGTGGGTGCTCCTGGCCTGCCAAACCAACGCTTTCTCTGTAAAGAGTGGGTTATTGCAAGACACTACATGGACTCTGAGAATCGCATGCACTACACCTGATGCTCCAGTCCTGCGTGATAACTACAACCGCACCGTAACCTGTGAGAAAAGTGTTACAAATGAGTATCCACATGGAACTGCAAGAGTTCTAGATTGGCACATTGTTGGACACCTTTTATCACTAACTCATATGACTGGCGCCTACGAGATTTTAGGTCCAAAAGTTTCAGTGAATGGATCAAATAATTTGTTTGATGTTTCATGTTTCTTTTGTCCCAAGAACTGCAACGAGTGTACTCGCCAAGATTTTCTGGACTATAACTTATCCAAATGCCTTTTATACAATTGTACGTTGAAACAGCCTATACCAGATGGTAGTATGGTGTTTGTATCAAAAACCAATATTGTACATGGTAGGCATCCCACTTGGAGGATGGTGTTTTTCAAATCCCACAAAGTGGAGTTGGTAAAACTGCTAGATTTTCCAATAGTAAGACAACATTTAAATTGCAGACATGTGATGCACGCTTCCATTATTTCAGAGGTATACTTAGACATAGACTTGTCACGGGGCAATGTCTCCTTAGTACTACCAAGCTGCTATAAATGGAGTCAATTTCTATGGCCCATCACCAAATTGCGCGTAGCTAGGGGTTTAGATTCATTGATTGCGGGTGCAGCGGGAGTGGGAACGGGGGCTTTAAATGCTTTTGACATAGAAACTGTGCGCAACAAGTTAGCCACTATGGGTTCTGATGCCAGCGGCGCTATAAAACTTCTGGCTCAGTGGGGCCCATTGATAAGTCCTACCCTGCGCAACACTGCTACAAGTATTGGCAACCATTGGAAGTGGCAGAATTTCAGCTATGAAGACATTTTCTCTGCCATAGGACAGGTCAACAAAACTGCTAAAGACACACGATGTATTTTATGGCAAACTTTGCTAAATCAGCAGGTGTTAGCTTTCCGCTCCGAATGGGGGCGACTATCTTCAACCCACTGGCACACAGAGCTACAGTTACCAGCAGACATATGGATTAAGCCGCTTGCTTTTGATTGCATGAATAACACCTGCCATGCGTTAATGCAAGTGAGTAGGACCGCTTATGCTCTAGAAATATGGTGCCCTTTTATAGTACTGCCTATGAAAATCAATGGTTCCTGGTGGGTTCCGCAAATACGAGGGGAATGGTTAGACAGCCAAAACTACACCATCCACAGTCACACCTGCATGCCCTGGGATCAGGGGTGGGTGTGTCCCCTAACTGGGAGGGTTCCGGACCCATGTATACATCCCGTAGCAGGGGAGTGCACCTGGATGCAATACCACATAAATGGGACTGACATCTTTCAGATAGATCAGTATACAGCTTGCGTAGTTACTAATCATTCCTTGCTTATTAACAATTATAGGTTATTAGGGAATCCTCAAGTATTTTGTGTAGATCAAGTTGTGACTATCCTAGACATTGTTACTCATACCCTATATTCTCTAACCCAGTGGTCTCACACTACTCTGCATGCTGAGCTCACGCATTTGCTTAACTGGACTCTATCCTATGGAGTGATTACTGCCCGGCTTCAAGCTATTAGACAATTTGCTCAAACTGCTTGGAAAGATTTCCAGACGCTAGCTACCTCAGTTATTTCTGCAGAGTACAAGCTAATAATAGACAGAAATCAATTAATCAAAACTGCTGACCATCTGCAATCTGTTACTACTCACCACTGGTGGGATATATTCACTGGATGGTCTCCCTCCTCCACTAAACTGCTTAATATAATACTGCACCCATTGCTGTGGTTGCTGATTTCCCTAATATTCATACTTATCGTCTTCATTGGACTCTTGCGCAGAATGTCTTTCCTTTATACTAGAATGTCTGCGCTAGAGAAACGCTTAATTGGCCTACAGCACACTGTGCATGCTTCCAGATCATGGAACTGAGTCAGCATTTTCAGGCCTCACTTCGAAAGGGGTGGAATGTAGTGATAAGCTGCTAGGCGCTTGCAGTAACCTGCATTTGCACTAACCCACTGAGCTATCTTGTGTGTATTAGAGCCTATTCGAAGCGTGGAGGAAAATGCTGACATCAACCAGGACTCTCAAACTGGGTGAGCCTGCATGCTTGCAAGGGGTTAATTGCAAAGGCCTTTTTTGAAGACATAAAACATCGTGCTTTAGCAAGAGGCTCCATGCAGTTCGTGGGAGCCAGGCATTGCTTTGCCCGTCTTCGCTCTGCGAGTCAGGTGCACTGATAAGACAAGAATGCAAAGAAACAGTGCCCGAAGCCTGGGAGCCAAGACTGGCTGTTTCCAGTCTTGTAACTTTCCAAGCAAAAAACATGTTTACTGCCAGGAGGGAAGAGCCTAGAAGCTTCTCGAAGAGCTGACACGTCATGATGATTGACGTGCAGCTCCTAATAAGAGAACTATACTTGGACCAGGGAGGGGGGACTCATCCTGGACTGTTGGAAAGACGTGCGTATCAAGGACAGTGCCTGGACGACCAGCTGTGCGCTATCAGGGCCGAGGCTCCTAACATCACATCCCTGCTCTGGTGTAGGACTGTGGGGGCTTGGCCAGTCCTCCCCTCCTCTGCTGAGGAGTGCCGGGCACCAGATAGCGGCGAGGGTCCTGGATGTGATCAGATTGTATCTTCATCTACATTTCATTAGGAGCGTAAGACCAAATAATTGCATATTCATCTGTGATTGATAATTGGCATTATATAGCTTGCACTCTCTATTTCCACATTATTATAAATTGCTGCTTAGTTTGCTTTAGTCATTGTAGATAATAAATGCAAGCATCATATTCTGTGTGATTGGCTTTTTTCCAGACTGAGTTCATCGTGCTTCTTAAACCTTATTTGTGTGGGAAGGTAATTAGGAGTGATTTACTTTGCACAAAGGGCTGGATCCCAGGGAGGTGCGGGTACTGTTTATCACTACAACTGTATGTCTGACTCGAAGAGTAAGATGTCGGCAGATAGAAAATATGGGATTAATGAACTGGGGTTATTGGGTGCCTCTCTCCTCTTCCCTTTCTCTTCTCCTGTAGAACCCCAAAGGTTAACGCCCTCACCTTAGGTAAGTGAACGCCGAGCTCTCCATCTGCCTCGGGGCAGGGTGCCGTAACCAGTTTCTTCACTGGATAAGGGTGCAGGCCTCTTGACCTCAGAGGACTGCTGTCCGTCGTTAAATGCACGAACGGTAAGTTCTGGGCACTTCAAATGTCTTAAAAGTCTTTTGTAATGATATCTCTTGTTTTGCAGGGTTCCGGCGATGGCGGATGGCGGGCTGATGAGAGTTGAGGATCGAACCCGCGTGAGGAATAGAAGCACGTAAGTAAGCGCTTGTAGCCTGCTTCACGATGCGCACTAACTGTCCCTTTTATCTTGCAGGTACAAGTTCGGAGCTTTAGAGAAGCTGAAGGGTGCTGGAATACCCACTGGATTCGGCGTGGGAAGGAGTAATGGCACGTGAGTAATAAAGTTGCCCAATGTCTTTAAACGCACCTTCTTTTGTCTTTCAGATGCGGGATGCAGCGCCGAAGGCCTCCGGAGCGTGCGAAGAGCTGGTAAGCTTTTGTCTTTCAGATGCCGGAATGCAGTGCGAAGACCTCCGGAGCATGCGAAGAGTAGGTAAGCCTTTGTCTTTCAGATGCCGGAATGCAGCGCGAGGCGTTGGTGACAGCCGATGGACCAGGTAAGAGATGCGCTGCCACTGAAGACCGTAGTGCTAACCTGTTCTTTCTTTGTCTTTACAGGTGCTGCTGAAGACTGGATTCCAGGATGGTAAGCCTTTGTTCCCTTAGGCCCAGGATCAGAAGCAGAAGACACGATGAGCGTTCTGCTGCAGAGAATGCAGAATAACGCAAAGCAAGATTCATCCTTCGGGTGTGGTTTAAATAGCCTCCTGTAGTGCTTAGGTGTCTCCTTCCACAACCTCGCCTAGGTGAGAAAAGATTTCCTGCTTTCCAGAAGAGTTCCAGTGTTCTGAACCTAGGGAGTGGCTCCTGCCCCACCCAACATGAAAAGTAGTCCCAAACAGAAGAGGATCAGGGGCTCAACTGGCAGGTAAGTAAGCAGCATGGTCTGCTGCAGGTAAGTCCACCCAAGCATTATGAGCCCGGCGCTTCCAGCGCTGGGACTGGGCATCTTTATGAGCCTGGTGCCACTGGCGCCAGGACAGGGTCCAAAAGGTCCCAATTGGGACTGGCTGGCACTCGGAACCGGGGTTATGGGTCTGCTTCCAAGGGAGTCGGGCAAGTCCTGATCTTTTGGAAGCAGAGATCATGACAGCACCCCCCTCAAGGCCCCTCCCAAACCGGGCTTCTCCGGGGGTTTGGGCTTGTTAGGAAATGTTCGATGAAATCTTTTGATTAAACGAGGGGCGTGGACATATTCTGCAGGTTCCCAGGATCTTTCTTGGGGACCGTAGCCTTTCCAGTCAATCAGGTAAAATAGTTTAGATTTGGAGATCTTGGAATCCAGGATGCTTTTGACTTCAAACTCGAGTTCTCCATCAACTAGAATAGGTTTTGGAGATTTAGTTAGTCGGGTTTGAGGTTGCACGGGTTTTAATAGAGAGATGTGAAAGACCGGATGTATCTTCATGTGAGGGGGCAAGTCCAACTTGACCGCTACTGGATTTACTATGGTAGTGATGGAATAGGGACCAAGGTATCTTGGGTTGAATGTGCGTGGTCCTTTTAGAGGTAGATATTTGGTGGATAACCAGACTTGATCTCCTACTTGATATTGGGGGGCTTCCTTCCAATGTTGGTCTGCTCCTTTCTTGTATTGTTCTTTAGCCCTTTGAAGGTGAGAAACGGCTTCCTTAAAGGCTTGGGTGATTGTAGAATGCAGGTGGTCTACTGCTGGTGTTCCAAGATCTTGGAGTGTATCCAACTCCGAGGTTCGAGGGTGACTACCGTGTAAAAGAAAAAACAGGGTCTTCCCAGTTCCCGAGTGGACAGAGTTATTGTAGGCATATTCGGCTATCCAAAGGATATCTTTCCAAGTTTTTTCAGTTTGTTGTAGCATGCAGCGCAAATACTGTTCCAGAGTTTGATTGGTCCTCTCGGTTTGTCCGTCGGTTTGAGGGTAGTGGCTGGTCGAAAGTCTCACATCAATTTGAGCCGACCGACAGCAACTTCGCCAAAAATGAGAAATAAATTGACTACCTCGATCCGAAATGAGAACTGAAGGAAAACCGTGCAGTCGGACGATTTTTTCGAGAAATTCTCAGGCCAGAGTTGCTGCTGTTGGTAAGCCTTTGAGTGGAATGAAATGTGCCATCTTGGAGAATAGGTCCACGATTACTAGGATCGTATTGTATCCGGAGCATGGAGGTAGATCGGTGATGAAGTCCATAGAAAGCGTATGCCAAGGGCGAGGTGGGATGTCAATAGGGCGTAAGAGGCCGGCTGGTTTTTCCTTTTGACTCTTGTTTTGGGCGCATACTCCACAGGACATTATAAAGTCTCTGATATCTTTTTTCCAAGACGGCCACCAGAAGTAGCGCTTGATCTTTTCCGAGGTCTTGGTCATACCGGGATGTCCTTCCATTAAAGAATCGTGATAACAAGAGATTACCTTTTTCTGTAAATCTGTGCTGGGCAGGTATAACCGTTCTTGGAAATATAATAGGTTGTCCTTCACCGTAAAGTCCTTTCCCTGCAGATGCCAATTCTGTATGTCTGATGGAGTTACCAGTAGCCTGGCTTTATCCTTAACTTCCTCTATGGATTGTGTGGCGATTACACCTAGAATTCTTTGTTCGGGAATGATAGGTACAGGTTTAGGATTGATCAAATGTTCTTCCACTCCCATCCGAGAAAGGGCATCAGCTTTACCGTTTTTTGTACCAGGTCGATAGGTAATTATGAAGTCAAACTCGGCAAAGAATAGTGCCCAACGGAGTTGCCTAGAGGATTGAGCTTTTGCGGTTTTCAAATATTGCAGGTTTCGGTGATCTGTAATCACAGTAACGGTGTGTCGGCCCCCAGAAGATAATGCTGCCAAGCCTTAAAGGCGGACTTGATAGCTAGAAGTTCCTTATCAGTAATAGTGTAATTGATTTCAGGAGGCGAGAATTTGCGGGACCAAAATGCCACGGGATGCAAGTGATTGGTTACTGGGTCCTTTCGTGATAGAACTGCCCCCATGGCAAGGCTCGAAGCATCAGTTTCAACGATGTAGGGGAGTTCTGGGCGAGGATGTTTTAAGATCGGTGCAGAGATAAATCTAGTCTTCAAATTCTGGAAAGCTTGTTCCGCCTCGGTAGACCATTCAAAACGTTTGTTTTTCTTTAACAAGGCGATGATGGGCTGGACTATTCGAAAGAATTCGGGGATGAACCTGCGGTAAAAGTTAGCGAAGCCTAACATGCTTTGAACACCTTTTACGGAGGATGGCGATGGCCATTTGAGAATTGCATCGACCTTCTTTGAATCCATACGCACTCCGCTAGGTGATAATATGAATCCCAAGAATTCAACTTCAGTCACGTTGAAAACACATTTTTCCAATTTAGCGAAAAGTTTGTGTTGACGCAATCTCTCGAGGACCATTTTCACGTGTTTCCGATGTTCAGTTTCCGATGAAGAATAAACGAGGATGTCGTCAATGTAAACAACAACACACACATCTATGAGCTCTCTGAGGACATCGTTCATAAAATATTGAAAGGCGGCCGGGGCATTGCAAAGTCCGAAGGGCATGACCTGATATTCAAATAGCCCATACTTGGTGCGGAAGGCCGTCTTCCATTCATCGCCCTCTTTTACTCGTACCAAGTGGTAGGCTCCTCTAAGATCCAGCTTTGTATATATGTATGCTTTTCTGACTTGGTCCAGGAGTTCAGGGATCAAAGGTAACGGATATCTATTCTTAACGGTGATCTGGTTCAGGGCGCGATAATCTATACAAGTTCTAAGGTCCCCTTCCTTTTTTGGAACGAAGAACAAAGCTGAGGAAGCAGGGGACTTGGAAGGACGAATAAACCCATTCGCAAGGTATTGATCCAGGTATTGTCGGAGGTGAAAATTCTCAGGCTCGGTGAGGGCATAAATTCTACTACAAGGAGGAGTAGATCCAGGTATCAGGTCTATCTGGCAGTCATAAGACCTATGAGGATGTAGAGAGTTAGCCTGATCCTTCCGGAAAACATCTTGGAATTCTAGGTATTCAGGAGGTAACTGGGGAGCCTCCGAGGAAATTGCTGCCAGTGCAACACCAGGTCGAGGGTGACAAGTAGAGACACATTCTGGAAACTGAACCGTTCTTGCTCGCCAATCGATCTGAGGATTGTGCTTCTCTAACCAAGGAATTCCTAGAATAATCTGGAACTGAGGGGCCTTGATCACATCGAACACGATCTTCTCATGGTGTCCATCTTGACTTACTAGCGTCACTTCTTGGGTGGTATGCGTTACTGGTCCGGAGGCTTTCTCCGTACCATCCACCGTAGTAATGACGTCCTTTACAGCCTTTGGACAAAGATTCATCCTCAAAACCATTTCATGATCCACATAATTGCCGATGGCACCGCTGTCGACGTAAGCTTCAATGGCATGTAATCGATCCGGATGTTCAGGGCTAATGAGGACCATAGGTATCACGAAATGCGAGGTCACGGAACTGGTTTTAACGCTCGGCAAGAGGACCTCTATTCTTGTCGGGCGAGGTCGTTTCCCTGCTCAGAGTTTGTGACCCTGGTAACTGCAGCTCCTACTGCCTTCTTGGCTGGTTTCACCGGACAGTCTCGAAGAAAGTGCCCCGAGTTTCCGCAATAGAGGCATAATTGCAGCTGTTTTCTCCTTTCCCGCTCCTTTTGTGTTAGTGGTCCTTTCAGGCCCCCTATTTGCATGGGTTCCCCGGAGTCTACTCCTTTGGTAGGAGTTGGTGGTTTGGAAAATACTCGAGCATCAAACTTGGAACGATCGGCCTTCCTGTTCTGCAGTCTGTGGTCAATTTGAACGACTAAGTCAATATAGTCCGAACAGTCTTGCGGGGGATTCACTACTTGGGCTAACACATCTTTGAGCTCTCCACGTAGACCTCTATAAAACAGCGTAATCCTTTTGTCCTCAGGCCATCGAGTTTCCACTATCACTCTGTTGAAAGACGCAATATAAGCCAAAAGGTCTTGATTACCCTGTCGCAATGAAAGGAGCTCATTGTCCAAGGCCTGCCCCTGTGAATGTCTTGCAAACAGTTTTTCCATACTGAGCTGAAAAGCTTGAAAATCATGGAGAACCGGATCATCTTGATTAACTAGAGGGATCGACCAGTCTGCCGCATTGCCACTAAGGTACGAAAGCACGAAAGCTACCTTAGCTTGATCAGTTGGAAAGGCTGCTGGCCGGCATAAGAAGTGCAACCGGCACTGATTAATAAATACGGCAAACCTCTTTGGGTCACCAGAAAATCGTTCGGGCGGAGCCAGAGGTACATTCCCAGGTAGGTTGATCTGCACTGGGTTCGTAGAGGATGTTGAAGGAAGATTTGCCCCTGATGCGGGTAACGGAGTTTGTCCGGCTTGTGACTGTAGCAATTGTCTAGCGAGATCGTCTGTTCGCTCCTTGGAAATAATCAGTTCCCTTCTTAGAGCATTCGTTTCCTGACGGGCTGCATGCACTTCTGCTCTTAGTTCCCCAAGTAACTGGGCTAGCTGGTCGGTATCCGAGGTTTCCATAGCGCCTGGGTGGGAGTTTTGCGGTTGGCTTTGCGTTCTGTAACGCTCACCTGATTCCCGCAGAGGCGCCAGACTTGACTGGGTGAATGCCGTATCTTCAAAGGTGATGTGTAACACACGGTTGGCTCTTTGGGCTGGACCTCTGTGCACTGTATGTCTGACTCGAAGAGTAAGATGTCTGCAGATAGAAAATATGGGATTAATGAACTGGGGTTATTGGGTGCCTCTCTCCTCATCCCTTTCTCTTCTCCTGTAGAACCCCAAAGGTTAACGCCCTCATCTTAGGTAAGTGAACGCCGAGCTCTCCATCTGCCTCGGGGCAGGGTGCCGTAACCAGTTTCTTCACTGGATAAGGGTGCAGGCCTCTTGACCTCAGAGGACTGCTGTCCGTCGTTAACTGCACGAACGGTAAGTTCTGGGCACTTCAAATGTCTTAAAAGTCTTTTGTAATGATATCTCTTGTTTTGCAGGGTTCCGGCGATGGCGGATGGCGGGCTGATGAGAGTTGAGGATCGAACCCGCGTGAGGAATAGAAGCGCCTGTAAGCACGTAAGTAAGCGCTTGTAGCCTGCTTCACGATGCGCACTAACTGTCCCTTTTATCTTGCAGGTACAAGTTCGGAGCTTTAGAGAAGCTGAAGGGTGCTGGAATACCCACTGGATTTGGCGTGGGAAGGAGTAATGGCACGTGAGTAATAAAGTTGCCCAATGTCTTTAAACGCACCTTCTTTTGTCTTTCAGATGCGGGATGCAGCGCCCAAGGCCTCCGGAGCGTGCGAAGAGCTGGTAAGCTTTTGTCTTTCAGATGCCGGAATGCAGTGCGAAGACCTCCGGAGCATGCGAAGAGTAGGTAAGCCTTTGTCTTTCAGATGCCGGAATGCAGCGCGAGGCGTTGGTGACAGCCGATGGACCAGGTAAGAGATGCGCTGCCACTGAAGACCGTAGTGCTAACCTGTTCTTTCTTTGTCTTTACAGGTGCTGCTGAAGACTGGATTCCAGGATGGTAAGCCTTTGTTCCCTTAGGCCCAGGATCAGAAGCAGAAGACACGATGAGTGTTCTGCTGCAGAGAATGCAGAATAACGCAAAGCAAGATTCATCCTTCGGGTGTGGTTTAAATAGCCTCCTGTAGTGCTTAGGTGTCTCCTTCCACAGCCTTGCCTAGGTGAGAAAAGAGTTCCTGCTTTCCAGAAGAGTTCCAGTGTTCGGAACCTAGGGAGTGGCTCCTGCCCCACCCAACAGGAAAAGTAGTCCCAAACAGAAGAGGATCAGGGGCTCAACTGGCAAGTAAGTAAGCAGCATGGTCTGCTGCAGGTAAGTCCACCCAAGCATTATGAGCCTGGCGCTTCCAGCGCTGGGACTGGGCATCTTTATGAGCTTGGTGCCACTGGCGCCAGGACAGGGTCCAAAAGGTCCCAATTGGGACTGGCTGGCACTCAGAACCGGGGTTATGGGTCTGCTTCCAAGGGAGTCGGGCAAGTCCTGATCTTTTGGAAGCAGAGATCATGACAATAAGTGTTCAAAAGTAAAGATTAAGCTAGTTTCAGCTGTTTCAAGTTCAACACAGTTCCAATAAATGTTCAATTCAAATAGTGTTTGGTCAAGTTTGAAATTACCTTCTCCAAGTTCAAATGTACAACTACTTACACGAAACAAAAGTCTGGGACTTCTCCTTCCCAAGGTTCAAATGTAGTACAGTTCACACAAAACAAAGGTCCTGGGCTTCTCTTTCCCAAGTTCAAAGGTAGCACAATACACACAAAACGGAGATCCTCGGTTTCCCTTCCCCAAGATAGCATTCTTCGGTAGCACAGCTCACACAAAACAGACTTCCTGGGGCTCCCTTCCCCAAGACAGCATTCTCTGTTGTTTGTCTCTCAGGGTCTCTTTCCCCAAGACTTTAACATAACATTCACGTTGGTTTCACTTGCTCAAAGTTCATAAAGAAAACACTGGGTCTGTTTGACCCTCCTTCAGGTTTGCTTCACCAATTGTTTCACAGTTTGTTACATCTTATTCACTGTTAAGGGTTTGCTGGTCTAGGAGTAGTTGTTAGACTACACAGTCCTCCCATCACAGGTTGCGCAACCAGCAACCCTTCATATTAGGAAACATGCTGGTCTAGGCGCAGATGCCGGACCGCACGGTCCACCCATCACACGTTGCACAACCATAAGTCTCCTCAAAGCTCCTGGGCCCCTTGTAGACTGTTCTGCCTTGGGTTTTCACTTTCCACATGTATATTCCGTGTAACACCCTTTGATCTCAGTTCTTGGCTTGTAATATACTTGTGACTCTTTCTCACGCTTGTAGTTCTAATTGACAGACTTTCTTGCCTTTGCACATACAATGCTCGCCCCAACTCTTCAATCCTTCATATGCCTTTAATTCTGTTAATACTGCTCTTTTTGTTAGTAGTGCTGGATGACATGTCTATTGAAGTGTTCATTCACCATTCAGCACATCGTAGTTCACTCAATTTGCAGCTTTCTTTCAGTGCGGCATTCATTATAGGTAGCATTTACTTGTATTCTCCTAAATGACAACTTTCTTTCAGTTCGATGTTCAAAGTGGGTAGCATTTACTTGGGTTTGCTTATTTAGCGGCATTCTTTCAGTTCAGCGTTTAATATGGGTAGCATTTGCTTTATTAGCGGCTTTGGGTTCAGTATTCAATATGGGTAGCATTTGCTCAAATGCAGGGATCGTTACTTGTTTCAACGCTTCATTCAGAGCGCTCTGGTCTCCGAAGTGTCTTCTGACACCGGTTTTTACGGCTCTCACTGAGCGGGAAAGCACCTGCAAGCTCGCCGGGCAGATCTCCATATGCGCCCCAGCACCTCTGCTCTGCTTCACACACGGTCCGTGTCCCTGGCGTCTTTTGCAGCTCCAGCTGCACCCAGGCTTCGGCACAGATGGCTCTTCTCTCTTGCCTGCTGACTGCCTTACAATGAGAGGATTCCCAGTCCTGTAAAGTCCCTCTGGCAGGTCTCTGGTAATCGTTGCCAGCGTCTCTGCTTCTTAGCTGGGTCCCAACATGGCGGCCTCTCTCCCCTCTCTCATTGACTGCTTTTTTGCTCCACCTTTTATACTCTTTAACATTGTTAACAGGCTGGCCACCTGAATAGAAGATCCACGTGGAGTAGGTGTGTGAGTACCTTCTCTCACAAGACCCAGAGACATTTGGTGTTACCTGAGATGCTACCTAGCAGAGAGGGATTCAAATACTGCGGACTCTATAGGCTAAAGGCCATTATTGAGGCTGGGTACTATAAAAAGTATGTGTTGCTTGGGGGACGGTCTTAATGCTGTTTGTTTTGTCAGATATAGCCAGGCTATGACAGTGACTTTCACAGGGAATGGAAGGATTGTGATATATACAAAGACCATGGGCCTCATTCCGAGGTTGGTGGTAGTCATGGCGCTATTTGCACCATTACTGCCACCAATAACGGGTCCGGCACCGGTCTAGTTCAATGGGGACTTACCTGTGTAGTCCGACCTTTGCAGGACCGGTAAGTCCCCATTGAAAATGCCATTGCCCATTCCCATTTGAGCCCCCGTAGAGCTCAATGGGAATGGGGAGGGCGCAAATAACGGGCTGGTGTATGTCAAGCCCATTATTTGCGCCCTGGTCCCTTAACGGGTCCCGTCCATAACGCCAGGTCAGACCAGGCATTAAAGGAGGGACCCGCTAAGGGACCTTGTAGTCGGGCGGTAAGGGATTACCGGCACCGGTCTCCTTACCGGTGCCCGGTATCCCTTACCGCCCAACTTGGAATGAGGCCCCATGTGTATGTTCTGTTTGAGATGGGACACTGATACTCTGCTAATATATGGAAACCCTGTTCTTGTTGTAATGCCAATATGAATAAAGAAGGTTCAACAAAAAAAGATTGACTATACATTCATTGTTAAAATCTATCTTGCACCTCTACAAGAACATCTTTATGATAAATTCCTTTCTGAATGTAGCATATGAACTATAATATGAATTTACATTCACATATAATTGTCCAACAGGTTTCTGTCCTCTACTGTCACTTTGGGACATTCATCATGGAAATGCAGATTAAGAAAATGTGTCTTCAAAACCTATATTCTGCGTATTGCTTCTGTATATTCTTCCCATTTTATACTGCTTCTGTTCTTATTTTGTTTCTTGTCGTACCACTGTATTCGTCACCACTTAATAATTTTCTTGTATAGTGGGTCACGGAATGAATCTTCCAATCCCATATGTATAGAGGCAACAACAACAGCAATTTTCTTGCCTCACCATTGGTTGGTGTTTTCTTTTATCCAGGTCTTTCACAACATAGGGCCTGATTTACAGAAGTGGTTTATAAAGGCACAATCCTATAGCAAAACACTGTGTGAATCAGTCCCATAGTCGCCTAATGCTCCTCATGGTATAAAGAAAGTTTGGCTAGAGTATTATTTGCGTTTTGGTTCTCTGTACTATTTTGGCTCGTTATTGAGGGAATCAATTTTATCAGGTTCTGTTTTGAATGCCTCCTATTACACTGGATACAGCCAGCATGAAAATGTGCTCTGACGGTGACATACAGAAATATATTGGAAACAGTCAGCATGAACATGTTTTACATTGGCAATGCTGGCAAATATTGGGTATAGCCAGCATGAAAGTATGTGCTTACAGGGGTGTGCTGCCATAGATTGGGTACAATAATAATCAACATGCTGTCATGTTTTGAACCTGGGTATACTGGTATATACTGGGCAAGACCCACATGAAAACGTGTTCTTACAGTGCCATTCTGGCAAATATTTGGTGCCGGTAGCATGACAATGTTTATAGTAGTGGCAATACTGGGATATAATGGGCACAACAAGTATGCAAGTATGTTTTTATAATGTGGGACGAAGTCTCCTGCCTTAACTTGGGAAGTGACAGTGCGGTTGTCAAAGGGACCGGGTGCCACCTCAAACTAGTGTATGTCGGGCCAGGTGGAGCATTACGGGGGATTCCTAGGTCAGCCCATCACTGGGGAAGAGGCCAGTCATAGTGGACCACATTTATATTCGGGCCCCATAACATCTATGGACAGTGGCTTGGTCCCCTTATCATAGAGGACATCAGTGGTATACTGGGGACAATCTCTATTGTAGAAGGAGAGCCACAACTACTGCAACTCACTTCCCTGGTCGAGCCTGAAAACCATTGTTGAAATAGAAAGGTTCCCTTTGAAGGAAATCCATTGGCAGAAATACACATCTACAAACGAGTGTGTAAAGAAAGTCTCTGCTCAAGCATGAGGGTTGAAAACGAAGACAACTCATACATTTCTTCAGTATCCAGACTGAGGACATTATCTGGCAGAAAAAAACAATACTAGCCCGTGCTACGTGAGTGTTGACTGTCACCTGCCGAGAGAATCCTCCAGGGTGGAAAATGCTCTTTCTCAGTGAGCACTGCCAGCAGAGCCATTGCTAGGGGGGCTGAGAGGGCTGTAGCCCTGGATAGAACTCAGGGGCTACAACCAAAAGGCTAGCTAGCCCTGAGTCTTGACAGTCCCGACATTAGCCTAGCCCCAGATCTTTTCCAGACCTAGCAATTGACCTGCCAGTCAAATGGGAAAGGACTGCTTCGTCATTTAGAATGACCATGTTTGCTGCGGAAGTCCAGTAAAGAAAACCCTGCATAAAGTGAGATTCACGCACAGAGAATGTGCAGGCTCCCAAACAAACAAGCACAAATCTCATGCTATAGGCAAGGGAGATTGAAAAAGTGCAACGTCTTCCCTTCTGACACTCTGGTACCAATGAGTCACAATACCCCACCCCCTCCCTTCCCCCCTCTTTCTCTCCCCTCGCCCCCATCCCCCGCCCGCTTACCAACACAAAACAGGAGGGCTCTTTGCCACTCTGTTAATGCAAGAACTGTTCCAGGGATGTGAAAGCCATACCATCACCATTACCAAGAGAAAATAGAAACCAAAATGGCCACCATCTTTCAAATAACCATAGGCCAGTCCCCTGCCTTCTCAAATGCCCCTTTCAAAGAAGCCAATCACAAAATGTCCCTGCCCAGATTACACCAGATTACACAGCTGCAGACTATTCCATACTTGCCAACATTCTGTGACCAAAAAGATGTAGGATTTTTCAAGTTTCAAATATAATAATTCCCATAACAATGACGTCACAGGAAAATACAAAACATACAAACAGCACAACATGGAAAGATGTTGATATGTTAAAATGTATAATTCTGAATGCTAACACCAAATTGTCGGGAGATGCTGTGTGATGGTGTTACACTCTGCCACTTGCTTTCACTGGTGCTTCACCTAAGGGTTGTCCCAGCAAGAGTGCAGGACAGAGTCACGCAGCTGTCGGGTCAGTGGATTGGTCTGAGTGAAATCAAAGTAATAACCTACCAGCCCAATGTACAGACAGACTAATTCATGTGTTGCATGCTCTGTCCTGGAGCCTGCCTTAGAATCAGATACATTACTTGCCACTGTAAAAAGCAGTAGGATCTGTCACTGAAAACTGTAGGCGGTAGGGCTGCTTCAAAAGAAGTAGCCTACTTCTTAAATCTGTAGGGTTGGCAAGTATGCTATTCCCTTAAGCACCACCAAAGGTGAGGGGAGACACAACTATAAAATGCAACCTGCTCAGTCAGAAGGTGTGGGTGGTTCAGGAAAGAGTGGTAGGAAGGAATTTGGAGAGCAGTGCTATGTCAGAGGTTTACCGCAGAGAATTGGAGGTTGGGAGAAGAGAGAACTATTGGAGGATTGGTGGTGTTTTCCAAAGAGGACGTTTGAGAGGAGAAGGGGAGATTTGGACGACAGCAATTGGAGGATTGGTTGTGTCATCTAGAGAGAAACCTGGAAATGAATTAGAGCTTTGGCAGGGTAAGAGCTATTGGAGTGTTTGAGGTGCCATAGAAAGGGGGTTGGAGAGGAGAATTGGAGATTGGGAAGCAAAGGCAAAGGATGAGAGGAAGTTCCGACTGGAGAAGTGTGAGAGGAGAGGCTGGAACGAAAAAGAGTTGTGGATAATTGAATTGAATTGATATTTTATTTCTATCGCGCTCGTACACAAGTGTTTCAGAGCACGAAAAGGCAAAGGAGGGGAACAGGGGAGAACAAAACAACGATCTTACTAGGCCCAGTGACACTGAGAACACGCAGGTGCATGGAAGAGGGGGAGGGAAAAAGTGCATGGAAGGAAGGAGAAGTTGAAAGTGCGGAACAAAGGAGAAACAGATAAATAATAATAAATATATAATAAATAAAGGCAACAAACAGTGGTAGTGCAGCCATCAGTTGGACAAGTGCTGGGTTTAAGGCAGCAGACAGGGTAGGTCTGATAAGTGCAGGAAGAAAAAGGGGGGACTGTATGGGTACAGATACAGACCCCAGTGCAAGGGGTGTCCCAGAGGCAGTGCGGGAAGGTGGCAGGGTGAGCAGGTACCTTGGCTCGGAGGGCAGAGGGTGGCCATGTGCACAGTGCCAAGAGAGAACAGATCAGCAGGCAAGAGGGGGAGCGAAGGCAGAAGCAAAAAGGAAGGTCTTGAGGTGCTTCCGGAGATGGTTCTCCTCAGGTTTTAGAGTGGCAGAGAGGCTGTTCCAGAGGGAGGTCCCAGCCAAAGAAAGAGATCTTCCCCCATATCGTTTCCTTGAAAAACGACTGACCCTGAAGGAGTTAGAGCTAGAGGAGCAAAGAGCTCGAAAGAGGAGGTATTTGCGGAGGGAGAGCTGAAGGTATTTTGGAGAAGGAGAAGAGTTCACATCTGCAAAAACAGTTGCGGGAGAAGGAGAGTCATCATCTATACGGGGAGTTAGCCCTACACCAATCAAGGTGGAGGTGGGGGGAAGGGTGACACGAATAGTCAGCCAGGCTACAGAGCTTTCAGGGTACCAGCCTGGTTCAGGGCAGACACTAGATGTGAATTAAGATATGAGACAGTGCTGCCACACCAGGAGTCACAGAGCTTACGAAAGTAGTAGAGAGGAGGGGGGAAGACTTGGGTGGAGGATTTCTATCCAGCAGCCTAGTCTGGGAGACCAGTCCCAGTTAAGGAGACCTGAGAACCTGTGAAGAGGCAGGTTGACCTTGCCAAGATCCTCTGTTATCAAGGGCTCCTTGACGAAGCCCTGCGATTGTGCCAGAGCTGGTGTGCTCAACCAGGCTACCTGGGCCCAGACAGACGATGGAGTAAAGATGATTTGGGTACACAAAAACCACAACCTCAAAACAAAGTCCAACATGCTCAGGTGCTCTGTGTATTGGGTTCTAAGAGAGCAGAACTCAAGAACATTGTGAAAGACTCTTGTTGCATCTTTCTCGTTTGGAGAATTATCACTTTTGTTTTGTGTATAAATGCATATACAGTAGTCAGATCTTTCTGCATGTGTCCCCCACTTTGTGACTTCCAGTTGTGCCCTTGTGACAAGTGGCATGTCCACATATATTTGCCACAGTCAGCATGAACACATTTTTACAGTTTTAATACTTTTTTCCAGTTGCATGCTGGCATATATAAGGAAGAGCCAGCATGGACATGTTTTAAATTGGCAAAGAATAGTATGTGCAGGAAACAGACAGCATGAAAATGTGTTCTTCAGTTGTAATAGTGTTCAATATTGTGCACATCCATAATTTAAGTGTGTTCTTACAAGGGTATGCTGCATTATATTGGGCATGACCAGCATCTAAGCGTGATCCCTCAGTAACACACTGGCACATTTTGGGCACAGCCATCATGAAGATATGTTCTTACACTGTCATGCAGGTATACATTGAATGCAGCCATCATGAACATGGGGCTCATAACAAGTATGGAGGTGCGGGGAAAAATTGTTGGTAACTGAATTACTGCCACTTTTTCCACACCGCCATAATACGAGTATGGCTCTGGAGAGAGGGATTTACCTCCAGCATCATGCTGGAGGTAAATCCTCCCACTGACCGCCCAAAAATGTGAAAAATCAGCAGAATTACAGCAGCTGCAATTCCAACAGCGGTAATTCTGCCGAAAAAGCCTCATAGAGTCGAATGGACTCTGAAAAACTGGGGATTTACTCCACCACCGCCCCTTGTAATCCAGCGGTAACTCCACTGGACCAAGTGGCGGTAACAGTAATTCTGTTGGGTGGTATTCCGATGGAATATACCCAACTCGTAATGAGGTCCCACGTTTTTACAGTGGCATCACTGGCATATATTGCTAGGCACGAGCTGCATGAAAATCTGATTTTACAGGGAAAAAGAGGGCATATATTGGCATACACTTTTTGGCATCGGCGGCGAGAAAATGCACTTGACAGAGCAACGCTGGCATATTTGTTTGAGCTAGGTCACATGTTTTTCCTTGGTAACAGCCAGTGTTGCAAAATGTTCCTGTGAACTGTTGGTGACCTGGCATAGTTTTCAGATGTCCCCCTACAGAATCGATTGTAAATTGTATGGCTTTTGAACCCAATGTTTCTGAAATTAGGGCTCTAACATGTTCCATTTCAAACGATAATGTAAAACGAATTCCCCACTCAATGGTGTAGGCTTGGCTCATTGTGTTTGCACCAGCTCGGAGAAAATATTCATGCAGCTCCGCTTTCAAAATCCACCAGCAGTCACTTCCAGATTTAAAAGCATGTATACAATAGAATAGGGCATGTTGGCATTACAACCGAACTGAGAAAAACATCCCTTGCTTCGCCGAGCCTTCTACCGAACAGAAAAATACTGGATTCGGACATATAACAACAGATTGCTGAGGTTGGGTGAATTCACCCTCTAACCCAAAAAGCGAGTAAAAATGCGGCTGTAACTGCAAGGTGAGCAGATGAAACTACTAAAATGCGAGTGATGCCCGGCCAGCATGGGTTAGTCAATCGGTTTAATGAACCATAACTCCCCCTCAGGGCTGCTGTGAAGAATAATGTCGCTCCAGACGAAATGCCATATTGGTGATTGTAGCTCTGGCCCTCTGGTCACCATTGCCACATGACTTCCGGACCCAGGCCCGTAAAACCACACCTTGGATAATTACGCAGTGGGTCTCTTTTTCCAGTTAGTTATGGCCTAGGGAGTGACCTGTTAATTATTTCTGCTACGTGTTCGAAAACATTTTCTCCCGGTTGTTGGCCACACCTGTGTTTGTTTGAGTTGGCGATGCTTATTGTAAAGTCTCTCGTTGACGTTGTCTGTTCAAATCCCAATTGAAAGTTTAACTTTCGTTAACCTTTCAAAGGCCTGCTGCTGGGTCAAAACTCAAAGTGGCTGCAAACCCTTTAATGGTATGTTCTGGGGGTGTATGGAGTACGCAATTGTCATTCACGGGACCTTCTGGAACGTTTGCAGACACAAGTCTTTTACTGTTGCTTGACAGCCTCAAATAGTCATTGTTGTTGTTCTTTAATAGCCTAGCCACGCTAATCTCAGATAATTGCACTTTCTTAATTACTTTTTTTCACTGCGCGCAACATGACGACTTACATCCTTTTAATATTTCCACCATTTTAGGGACTGTCTTTCTAAATGGAAAGAAGGACACCATGCTTTAGCTTACCATTCTATCTTGGTTCCATGTAATAATGTTGCTGGGAAAAAGTCTCCAGGTGCGCGACTTTCTTTTCCTGACCCCTAAAATACGTTCCCCAAATATTGTAGGAGGGGTATAATTATATAATAATATGATGGGTTATTTATAACGCGCTTAATACCCAGAGGTTTCTAAGCGCGGACCGGGGATCAAACCTGTGTTGCGCCGTGTCTTGCTTCCAAGGCGAGCACGTTGCCCCTGAGCTACCCTCCCGAGACAATTACCTCAAATCCCAAAATATTTGGGGAAAGTGTTCGATTGTCTGGTGGGTGCATTTTTAGGGAAAGGTCATCACCTAGCGCCCATTTTCACAGCGACATTATGATATGATATGATATGGCATTCATAACGCACCTATACACAAGTGTTTCAAGGCGCGATGAGGCAAGGGAGGGGAAAGAGAGGGAAGACAAACAACGATCCTACTAGGCCAGGTGACATTGAGATTTCACAAGTGCAGGGGAAGGGGAAAAGTGCGGGGGAAAGGGGAGGGGGCAGTGCAGTACATATGATAACAGTAAAATAAATAAAGACAATAAATAAAAGTGCAGCCAGCTGTGGCAAGTGCAAGCTTAAGAAATCAGGGGTCAAGTGCTAGTAGGGCTGTAGGGATACAAAACAGTCCCCGAGTGCAAGGATTGCCAGGGGGCAATGCAGATGTGCAACTGGCGGGCAGGTGGAGGGACCTGGGCCTGAGATCAGAGGGTAGCCAGGTAACCAGTGCAGTTTCAGATACAGTCAGGAGATTAGCAGGGGAGAGGAGGAGAGAAAGCAGAAGCAAATAGGAAGGTCTTGATGCGCTTCCGGAACCGGAGGTGGTGCTCCTCAAGTTTCAGAGAGGCAGAGGGAGGCCCCAGCAGAAGAAAGAGATCTACCACCAACTTGTTGCTTGGAGAAGTGACTGACCCCGAGGGAGTTGGAGGCGGATGAGCGAAGAGCTCGAAAGGGAAGATATTTAGGAAGAGAGAGTTGGAGGTATTGAGGTCCCATGCCCCAGAAGGTCTTGTGGACAATTCAGAGGGTTTTGAACTTAATCCCCGCTGCCACTGGGAGCCAGTGCAGAGATTTCAGTGCTGGAGAGATACAATCCCTGGGCTTGAGGCCAAGGACAAGTCTTGCAGTCCTGTTTTGGATGAGTTGCAGAGGGCAGAGAGTAGAGGCAGGCCGATTTAGAAAGAGGCTGTTACAGTAGTCCAGCCTAGAAAGAACCAGAGTTCTGGAGACAGTGAGCTTCTGGGGGAAGGAGAGGAAAGGAAGAATACCTCCGAGGAGGTTGTTAGGGAGAATTCTCTGTTTAGGCTGAATTTCCTAACCTAGTGAGTCCCCCAGCAGCTTTGCTGGATTTTTGGGGTTTATTTATTTTCTCCTGCCAAGAGTGAGAATCTTTTACCCTCACTCTTGGACATGAATTGAGAGTGTTTCTGTGACTTGCTATGTGCTTATGGGCTATGGGGTATTTTTCCCCATAGGCTATCATTGGTTTTTGAATGTGTGTTACACAGCACCCTCAGTGCAGTAACACAGGGGTGTCATAGTGACCCCCAAACATAGACTCCACACCCTGGGACTGACTACTGTCTCCCTGGGTCTGTAAAGTCACCATTGACTTTACTAGTCTTAACTTAGGAACTTAACCAGTACAAACCATCATACTGTGGAAGTACTGGTAGGGGCAATTAGATTGCCCCTGGGTCTGTTGTCGAGGGGGTACTGTCCCGTCCCCCCTCGCCGAGTTTCTGGCTGGTGGCAGTGGATACCACGGAAATATTCCACCGGAATATTTCCCAATGGGATTTCCCATTGATTTTAATGCACCACATTTTGGTGCAATGTTAAAGATACCGCCGGTTTATTTATTTCATATAAATTCACCGGTTGGGATTTTTTGACAGAACTCGCCGCCAAAATGGCATCTAGGTTCACTTCAGTAACCCTGAACCCGAGTCGAGCCTTTGTTCCACTTTTGGCGGGCTTCTGCACAGAAGCCCTCCAAAGTGGTGCCATTCTGTCTGGGTACCACAGGGGGTGTGGGAGGGGGCTTAGGCACGCTGGACTGAGTTGCCTTGCCAACTCATGTCGCACTCTGGTGTGATTGGCCCAAGTGGTGAGCTGCCCCGCTCACCACTTAGCATGTTTGAGTGACAGCTAGGCTGTATGAATGGGGGTTTGCTGCATAAAAGCAGGGTTTTTGGGACTGGTTCTTCAGAAGTCGCCACAGGACCTAAGAAGCCGAAGAGGGAGAAGCCGAGCCGACATGCCAAGACGACACCACTGGTGGAGCCCTGCGGAACCGTCTCACCACTTTTCCCAACGACAGAGGAGATCTCCAGCCGGGAGAGTCTTCTTCCCTTGACTGGTGGGGACAACCAGTTTCTGCCTTCTTTTCGCCTCCCTGAAGCATCTCGTGGCCGCCTTGCCTGTGCCAAACACCCCGGCAACCGGGATACCACTTTTTACCTCAACCGCGAAAGAGGGGTAACATCCTTTTAACCGGAAAACTCCACGGCTGGTTTCTTCCCTGGTAGTGCAACGACCTTCAGCTTTCCTCCACGTCGAGATCTTCTCTTCCCTCTGGACGACGACGCGACTTGCACCCACTACCAGGAACAACTGCCACCGCTGGAGGATCTTTTCCATTTTAAAGGTACCATGTTCCGCCCGGCTTCCCTTGCCACCGATTGTACGGGGTAGATTTAGCCCTCGGCTCTCGAACCTGGGTAAGCCCGGGACACCCTAACTAACTTTTCTAAACTTAGTAAAACCTTTCCTACTCACCTGTAAAGACTTGTGACATTGTGTGATCTTGGACATCTTTTCGCCTGGCTTTCCCTAGAGTGGGCCTGGCAACCGAACTTCCTTGCTCCGCAATAGACTGCCTTTCTAAACTTACTGTGAATCTCTGAAAAGTGTTTTACCTTGCTGTTTTCATTACTTCTGCCTTTTCCCTCCCTTTTTAACTAACTTGTTGGAGTGCCATCTAATGTTAAGCGCTCACCTCTGTTTGGAAATAAGTGGTGTTAACTTAGACTTGTCCAACAAATAACTAGGGATGTACATATAAGTAATAGTGACTGTGTTTTGACTTACTTACCTTTTCTGTGCTAGTGTAATTTATGAGTGTGTCTTTTAAATAAATAATTATATACTTTTACACCTAGCTCTGGTCAGTGTTTGCTTGTACTACTGTGCCTCTGTACCTATTATGTATGCTCTATATACTGCCTAACTCTTCTTGAGGGAAGTCTGACTGCTCAGCCACAGCTACCAGGTAAATCTGGGTGGTACAGACTGCTACCAAGTGGGTTTACTGCAAAACACCTGTAGTCTTAAATCTTTTGCAGTGGTCCCAAAGGGAACTGCACAGGTTTCTGCCTAACAGAGGTGCAGCTGGTAGTGTGACTTCTTAGAGATGTCAGAGTTGTGAGGAGAGAAGGAAAGTCTGGCATCGAAGATGACCCCAAGGTTTTTAGCCTCACAGGTGGGAGAAGGAAGAGGGCCAAGAGAGGCCAGCCAGAGAGTGACAGGAAAAGAGGGAGCAGGTGTGCCGATGAGGAGAATCTCGGTCTTACTGGCATTAAGGCAGAGATCATTGGCGGTACACCACTCCGGGATGGCGGACAGACAGTCAGAGATGAGAGGAGAACAGGTGACGGAATGGAGTCTGAAAATGAGTTGAGTGTTATCCGTATAGCACTGAAAGTTGAGGCAGAGAGCGGCAAGGCAGTGGGCAAGAAGAGCCAGATATTGGTTGAACAGCCAGGGAGAGAGGTTAGACCCCTGGGAAACACCACAGATAGAGATAGAGATAGGGGAGAGGAAGGAGCCAAGTTGGACCTGGGAGGGCCGATCAGAGAGGAAGGAGGTCAGCCAAGACAGGGCCTTATCAGTGATACCCAGATTATCACGGAGACGGTTGAACTGGATGGCTTTTTTTTTTTTTAACCAAAGATTTTATTGATTTTAAACATAAAACAACATTACACTTATCTCTCTGCAATAACGGGTAGGGACGTGGGAAAGAAGGGGTAAAGTTTGGGGCAATAGCGGAAGGGAAGGAAAGGGGTGGACTGGAGGGGAGAGGAACATATGCAAACTCTACATTTTCAGGTACATGTGATAGGATGTGGAGAGAGAAAGACAATCAAGAAACAAAAAACATTCAAAAACTCAACTTCCGGGACCATGGTCCGACAGACCGTCAACTTGACAACAGATGACCTCGTGGCATAGGCTATTCTCGGCAGAGGCATTTCCCCCACTTTCCCGGGGCAACTCTCAGTCACAGAGGCTGTGGAGCCATCCTTGTCCTTTAGCTAGCCTCTTCCCATCTTCTCCATATTTTGTCCGCTTTCTGCGTGCAACCCCTCGCCACGTACACTCTATGTTCCATTATAGCGCATATGTCCACATCCGTGACCCACTGTTCAAAGCTTGGTGTACGTTCCGATCCCCACAGTTGCGCAATGTTCCGCCTGAGAACTGCCACCGCAGTCGACCAGAACAATTTCTCATAACAGGAAAGGTCAGTGTCACTGGAGATCCCCAGGAGAAGGAGTTTTGGGCATCTCTGTATCTCTTTACCTATAACGCTAGACAGTTTTTCACAGCATCTCTGCCAGAGCCGCTGTATCCTACTACATTCCCACAAAATATGGAAAAAGGTACCTTCTTCACTTTTGCAGCGTAGGCATTGTGCGTCCGAGGATTTGCCCCAGCGGAAGAGAGCCACTCTTGGGTAATAGGTGCGGTGCAGGATCTTCAGTTGGACCAGTCTAAGTCTTGAGGAAATGGTCGTTTCTCGCGGGTACATCAGGGCCTCCACCCAGTCCTCCGGTTGAAGGGGACCCACATCCCGTTCCCACTTTGCCTTCAAGCTGGTTAGTTCCGGTGTCGCAAAGGATGTTATCACATTGTACATGGTAGAGGCGACTTTCCGGTCCACCCGGTCCAAAACTATGTTTCTCTCTAATGGGGAGCTTTCCGGCATGTCTCGTGTTATGTGTCTGTGGGTCGTCCAATCGTGTTTCAGCTGCATATAGTGGTACCTCTCTGTGTCTGGGAGGGATAACTTTTCATGCAATGTCTCGAATGGTACCAGGTTGTCCTCGTGAACCACATCTCCTATACTGGCGATTCCTCGCTGGGCCCACTCAGGCCATCTGGGCAGCTTTCTTATTTCGGGAAGGTTGCAGTTGTTCCACAGGGGTTGTGCCAGCGTTAGCTTCCCGCCCCATCCTAGGTACCGATGTGTTTCTTTCAATATTCTCACTATATGCGTTGCCATATCCGTATGTGATGTGCGGTTCAGGCCTCCATTCAGATGCTCTAGAGGCGTGGTCGTGGTATTACAGATAAAACCTTTGATATGTGGGAGGCTTCCGTCTCTGTGGAGCATATCCTTTACTACCGCCATCTGGCTGGCCCAGTAATATGACTGTATCCTGGGCAGTCCAATGCCTCCTTCCCAGATAGACCTTTGGAGCGTGGCGAGAGCAATTCGTGGGTGTCCTCCCCCCCATAGCAGCTTCCGAAGGATGAACTCTATTTTGTGAAATTCTCGCTGGTGAATGTATAATGGCGCATTTTGCAGGATATATAAGAATTTAGGAAGGGCAATCATTTTGAACAGGGCCGCTCTGCCCATCAAATTCGAGAAGGACCCTATACAGAAGAAGTGTTTAGGGCCCTTAAGAAGCGTATTGATCTCTGGGATTGGCTTGAAAATTTCGAACATCTAAGGAATCTAAAAACCTATAAATTTGTTCAATATAGACTTTATGAATTCAAGAAACCCCAGAGCTATCTGAACATCTGTCCATCTGTTAGGCTCAGACGATTTATTCTATTACTTAGATTAGAGCAATTACCAACGTTTTCGACTACTGGGCGCAAAGATAAGATAGCCGCTGAACTGCGCACATGTCGATTATGTAAAAATAAAGAACAGCAGGAAACGGCAAAACATCTTTTAACTGGCTGCCCCGAAATGACTATAACAATCTCCATCCTATTGGGACCATTTACCCATGATATTAATTACATCAAAGATGATTTATTCTGGCACCACTGTGTAAATTCTAATAGTATGCGATTATTGACAGCATTATATACCATCTGGCTGAGTGTGGAATCCAGATTGGGTATAAAGCTGTAGCATACTAAATAAGAGCGATTTTAGCTAAGTAGAGATTACTGTGAATTGAAGTACTGGGATTTAAGCCTATATAAAATCCCCTCTGCTTACTCCTAACTTCATATGTTTCATCAGAAATCTGATTTTAAGAGATTATTAATTGTTGAGTGATATGCTGACTGTGTATTTTTCTAATTATTGATATATGTTTATTTGTATTTGTGTAAAGTTTAATTAGAA
Organism: Ambystoma mexicanum; assembly: GCF_040938575.1. Lineage (NCBI taxonomy): Eukaryota > Metazoa > Chordata > Amphibia > Caudata > Ambystomatidae > Ambystoma > Ambystoma mexicanum. The sequence goes on from NC_090929.1 coordinate 178,136,118, forward strand.
CTGTAACACAATAAATATTATTATTATAGTGTTAATGCAAGGAGATCCAATGGCGAGTATCTTCTGCAAATCTTGTTATGAGGGGGGGAGAGATTCAGGGTTGTGTATTCAGTCAAATGCTTCGTGATACGTATCCCCAGATACTTGAACTGTTCTCTTTCGATCTGGTAAGGACCAGCCGTCAAGTTTGCCAACGAGGTGTCCCCTAGAGGGAAGAGGATGGATTTGGACCAGTTCACTCGCAATCCGCTGAATGCCTCATATTGCTCTAACAGGTGCATGACTCTGGGACAGGCATTGCTCGGGTCTTTCAGATATATGAGAAGGTCGTCTGCATAGAGAGATATTCTGTCTTCCCAGGTCTCGGACCAACGGAAGCCTTCCCAGGTTGGCGTGTTTCGCAAGAGGATTGCCAGTGGTTCGATGGCGATAGCAAAAATCATGGCCGACAACGGGCAGCCCTGTCTCGTGCCCCTCCCCAGATTGAAGAGGTCCGAACGCCAGCCATTAACTCTGGTCCTGGCCACTGGGAATTCGTACAACAGGCGCACCAACTTCATAAAGTTCTCACCAAAGCCCATGCGTTGCATTATGGTCCAGATGGCCTCCCATCTCACTGAGTCGAAGGCCTTCTCGAAGTCAATTGCTAGCAGGGCTAGCGGGCCCTGTATGCTGTTGGCCCTTTCCAGGGCTGAATATAGCCTGTGGAGGTTCATACGTGTTGATCTCTGGGGCATGAAGCCGCACTGGTCCGGATGTATCAGGGTGGGAATAACCTGTTGCAGGCGGTCGGCAAGTAATTTCACCAGAATTTTAGTTTCGCTATTGATGAGTGAGATGGGCCTATATGAGCTGCATCTTTCCTGGGGCTTGTCCGGCTTGGGTATCACTATTATTGTTGCTTCTCGCAGATCTGGTGGGAGAATGCCCTCTTCTAGCGCATGTTGGTACATTTGGAGTAGCTGGGGGGCCACCACATTGGTCCCCACCTTTCGCCATAGCTCAACCGGGAAGCTGTTAGGTCCTGGGGATTTACCGGATCGGAGGCTCGACATGGACTTAGGATCTCCTCTTCTGTGATCTCCCTCTCCAGCAGTTGCAGTTGCGTTTCCGTTACGGTGGGGATGTTAATTTGTTCCATGATTGTGACGTCCATCTGTGTCGTGGGCTTTCTGTACAACTCAGCGTAATAATCCGCGAAGCCTTGGCTTATTTCCTGATCGGTCACCCCTGGATTCGGTCCTCCTGTCTCGAGCCTTCGGACATGACTGCGCCCCTGCTCCATCCTTTCCAGCCAAGCCAGCATCTTGCCAGCCTTGTCACCTGTTTCATAAATTCTCTCCCGCATTGCAGTATGCGCTTGTTTCGCATTGTCCATCGCTATGTTTTGCAGCTTTTTCTGTGCCAGTAGCAACGACCGATTCGAGGCCGATGTGTCCTCAATTAAGTGCCTACCTCTGCTTGCTTGACCTGTTGTTCGGCCTCAAGAGTCTTGCTCCAGTGCTGTCTTTTTTTCACGGTCGTCCACGATATCAGGCCTCCCACAGTGTTCCTGGGTTCATTGCCGTCTGTGAGTTGAGCTCGAAGTATGTATTGGTCGTCTCCTGTAGCTTGTCCACAAGCTCAGGGTCACCCAGGTAGTAGCTATTTAGGCGCCAGCTCGGCGGTGGAATCCGCCTGGATGTTATGAGTGTCAGTTCTAATGGGGAGTGGTCAGAGATGCCTCGGGGAAGAATGTTTATTTCTTGTGCCCTATGTAAATCAGTTGCTGGGATGAAGAAATAATCTAGCCTGGAGAGTGAGGCATGTGCCCCTGAGTGGAAAGAGTATGCTCTTGTGTCCTGGTGGAGTTCTCTCCACACGTCACATAGGCCTAGTGCGTTGGCAAACGTGGCAAGTCTGGTGGGAACATTGGGGTTTCTATTCCTTAAGTGTGATCTATCAAGGGTTATGTTCATGACTTCATTAAAGTCACCTCCCAGGATCATGAGGTTGGATGTGTTGTTTGCGATTAACGGGGCAATGTTAGTAAGCAGCGGCTCAAGCAGGGTAGGGGGTACGTAGGTAGCTATCAGAGCGATGGAGTGATCCCATAGCTTGCCTGTCGTCTACACATATCTGCCGCCTGTGTCATGGGTCACTGTCGTGAGGTGGAAGGGGAGGTTTTTGTGTACCAGGATCATGACCCCTCTTGAGCCCATCACGAAACCTGAGTGAAGTGCCAGCTTGTAGTTTGTGCGTCTGAATAGGGTACAGTCTGTGCCCGCAAGATGGGTCTCAGACAGGAACACTATGTCAGCCCCCCGCCTGTTGAGAAATTGCCACACCAGCCAACGCTTGACTGCACTGCCCAGCCCATTAACGTTCCAAGTCATGAGCCTCAGTGTTCTGAGAGCGTCGCTACTACCACTATGTGATGCCATGGGTGCTCGTGATGGTCACTGCCTGTGTTGCCACTGACGGTGTTATACGCCAGCTGCAGATACGCCCGTAGGCGAACTCTGTTTTATCTAGCCTTATCATCCTATGCGTTTGACGGGTCCTGTCTGTAACTTAACTTAACAAATCCCCAACCCCCCTCCCCATACTCCTCCCAACCAGAAGCATCGGTTGCCCGAACAAAAAACCACTGGTGTCAACTGGACACCTTACATGCATTTAACTTAACTTCAAGTACAGGTAGCCTCCCCCGGCTTGGATCCCAGGGGGAGAGAGCCCTCTCTTGGGGGGGTGGCTAGGGGGGAACCGCCACGAATAATACCCGTGGAGGGGGCTCTCCTTGCGTCGCGGTGTTGGGGCATACCGCGACCGCATCAGGTAAGTGTGTATAGCCTACTGTTGCAAATGTGCGTGTAGACAGAGTAAAACAGCAGCTCAACCTGGGTGACCCAACGGGACGTCGGGCATCTGGCAGGCCTCGGTGCAGTGGTCAGCCTCCCAGCTCTTCCGGTGGGTCCTGCGCTGGTGGTTGGCGGACCTCCCGCTCTTGGTCTGGTGGAGGCCTTCGGTTCCTTCCCCTGTTGTCGCGGGGGGTCGACCAGTCTCCGTCTATGTTTTGTTCAGCCCAGCGCCAAACCTCCTTGGAATCATTGAAGTGGACTGTTGTCCCTTTATGGTAAATCTTGAGTTGCACAGGGAAGAGCAGGCCATACTTCACCCCCATTGTTTGCAGTTGTTTTTTGAGGTGGTCGAAGGAATGTCTCGCCTTTTGCACTTCCCTGGTGTAGTCGGGAAAAAAGGCAATTTTGGAACCGTTGAATGTGACGGCGCCTTTTGCGCGCGCATGTTGCAGTAGGGCATCTCGATCCCTGTAATTTAAGAATTTTGCAATTATCGTGCATGGAGGTGCACCGAGTGGAGGTCTGCCCGTGGGCACTCTGTGTGCCCTCTCAATGGAGAAGAACATGGAGAAGGCATCTGGCTCGTACAGATCAGTCAGCCATTGTTCTAGAAAAAGTTCCATGCAGGGGCCTTCGGCCTATTCTGGTATTTTTTTCTTTTTTAAAAGTATTTTATTGACATTTATATAAGTACATAATAACCATCAAACGGTAACATAACAAACGCACAACAACCAATTAACTACCACAGTCTTCATAGCTCAACGTATTGTTCTTAGTTGTGGTGAGGGGGAGGGGGGCCGGTGGTCGGTGTACCCAAGGTCACGGGGGTTGAGTTTCCGGGTTGTCCATTCTTGGGGGTAAACCCCAGGCAAGTCTCTGGTAGGGGTGAGAGCTCAGGGGGGTTTGTGATCCGTAGCGTATTGGATGTTGCGCAACAGGGCCCTCCATGATTCTAGGGTGTCATTGGAGTTATCATTGCTTGAGTTGATTCCATCTTGCCAGGCTCTGGTCTCTGCCTCTGCCCACTTTTCCAGGTCCTTAAGCCAACGTCCATGTCTCGGGCCCCCTGGTGATTTCCATGCCATAGCTATGGACCTTTTTGCAAGGATGCAGGCTACGTCCATTAGTTTGACCAGGTGTTTGTATTTGCTCAGTCTGGGATGGGCTCCCAGTAAGCATTCCTTTGGGTTCCATTCATATCTTGTGAGTCCCGCTTTGGTGCAGGTGCTTTCTACCATGGACCAGAATTTCGCCGTTTTGGTGCAGGTCCAGAACATGTGGATCATGTCCGCATTATCATTTCCGCACCAGGGGCAGTTCGGAGATGCTTGTTTGTTAAAGGTAGCAACTCTTAGTGGGGTCATGTATGTTCTGTATAGCACATTCAGTTGAACCTGTTTGAATCTAATGTTCCTCGACACCTCTTTGGGGTATAGTAATATTCACTCCCATTCACTGTCAGATAGTGTGATCCCCAATTCGGTTTCCCATTTTTGTCTCAGGGATGCGCTTTTTGGATTGGATCTATCATTCAGTTTGATGTATAAGTGGGAGACCGGCTTACAACCATCTGCTAGTTCGTACATTTCCTGGAAGAGGGGGTCCGGTGGGGGTTCCTCTGGCCAGACAGGCCATTGTGCCCTAGCTGTCCTCTTGAGACGGTGGTACCACAGGAATTGGGTGTTCGAGATGCCTTCATTAGCTTATAGCGATTCAAGTTCTCTGAACATGCCGTCTTCAAACAGGTCTCCCCATGTGTAGATTCCGGCTCTCTCCCATTTCCTGGCTGTCGCTAGGTCCGCCTGAGTTTTGCATACATCTGCCAGAATGTGGGTGTTGGGATTGTAGGGATGTTTTAATTGTCGAAGGAAGCCAGTTCTGGCCCATATCTGCCTGCCCAGGGTAACAATCATGGGAACTTCAGATGTTTGTTTCGTCGGGTTCCAAAGCATTTCTTTGGGGAATAGCTTGGAGGTCGCATGTCGCAGGAGCCCCACTTCAGCTGACGGGTCATCGGAGAGCCATTTCGTCACGTGGCTGAGCTGTGCAGCTGGATAGTACCTTTGCAGATCGGGTAGTTGTATCCCTCCTTCCTTGTACGGGAATGTAAGTGTAGGTAAAGAGCGCTTGTGTCTGGATGACCCTCATATGAAGTCCTTGATTAGAGAGTCCAGTTTTATGAAGAAGGGAGGTCTGATGTAGGAGCAGACGTTTGTGAAGTGATATAAAAAACGGGGGAGAACTATCATCTTGACTATTGCCGCTCTGCCCATCACTGCCAGTGGTAGCTTCGACCAAAAGTTCATGGATTTGTGGAGGGCACCCACTGCTTTTTCAGTGTTGTGTTCATGCGTGAGTGCAGGGGTATGACACACATCGACTCCTAGGTACTTAAACTTCTCTAATTGCCATTTTATCCCGACGTCTGGTAGATCGGACTTATCCAGACCCCTGAGTCTGGCCAGTGGAAACGCACACGACTTTAGCTTGCTAAATGTTATCCCAGAGTATCGGGCATTGTTGTCTAGGATGTCCAACGCGACTTGTGCATTGAGCTGAGGGTTATTTTAATACAGGAGGATGTCGTCCGCGTACATGGATATTATGGAATGGTCACTACCCAGCTCAATGCCCGCGTCAAAGTGTTGTTTCCTGAAATAGGCGGCTACTGGCTCCAGGCCCAGTATGTATAACATCGGGGACAGCGGGCATCCTTGCCTCGTGCCCCGCTGTATCGCCTAGGCTTTGGACACCGTCCCTCCAGTCTTCACTCTCGCTGCCGGTGAATTATACAGTACCTCGACCCATTTTACAATACCCTCGCCAAAGCCGAATTCCCTTAGTACTTCGATCAGCCACTCCCAGTAGATGGAATCGAAGGCTTTTATGGCGTCTAGCGATAGCACCGCTAGGTCCTCGTCCCGATCATAGGTCTCTGCCATGATGTGCTGGAGCCTCCTCAGGTTTGCGGTAGTATTGCGTCCTGGAACGAAACCATTCTGGTCCTCGTGAATCAGGGTTCCTACCACCCGCGCCAGCCTCTTAGACAGTATTGTGGTCAGGATCTTGCAGTCATAGTTTAGCATGGCGATTGGGCGGTATGATTCACAGTTGTCGACAGGTTTATTGGGTTTAAGTATAGGGATGATAATTGTTTCTTTCATGGAGTTGGGTAGGATTCCGTTTTCTTATGCCTCCATATACACCTTGTGTAGTATCGGGGTGAGGGTCGCTTCATACGCTTTATAGAATTCTGGCGGAAGTCCATCACTCCCGGGGGTCTTGCAGGTGGCTAGCGATCTAATCGCCTCCGTCACGTCTTCTGGAGTGATTTCCGCATCCAGTAGCTCACTTTGGGCCTCTATCGGTCTTGGGAGCTCAATCTCTGCCAGTGTAGCCCTTATGTCCTCCACTGGTATTTTGGTGTCGTGGGCATACAGTTTGGAGTAGAAGGCCGCAAACTAGTTAATATCTTGTTCCGTCCTGTGGGTTATCCCCCTTTCATCAGTTATTTCGGTTGAGAGGTGTCTTGGGAACTTGTGTTTACACAGCCAGGCCAACATTCTACCAGGTTTATCTGCTTCTTTGTGCGCCCTGGCTATGTAGGTCGTGTAGTCGAATTTAGACAGTCTATTCCAGGCCAAAAGGCATTCCTCCCGGGTGCCTTTCAGTTCTGTTTCAGCGTCCGGCATGATGTCGGTTTCGGATTCCAGGTGTGTAATCTTATTCTCCAGATCCTCCAGTTCCGACTTCAGATGCTTGAGGATGCCACCAGCTCCGGATATGACTTCTCCCGGTGTCACAACCTTCATGGCCTCCCATAGTGTGCTCCAACTTGACACTGAGCCTGTGTTAATGTCTAGGTATTCCTCGAGTTTAGCACCAAGTTCCTCCTTAAATGCGTGGTCTGTGAGTGCTGCCGGTGGCATTCTCCATAATGGGATTGGCGGTCTGGGTCCTCTAGGAGCCCATTGCATAATCAGCGGAGAGTGATCGGATATGGTTCTGCCTAGATACATTGTGGAGTCTACTTGTTGAGTCAGCTCACAATCTATGAACAAATAGTCTATCCTCGTATGGACCTTGTGCGGGGCTGAGTAATAAGAATAGCTCCTCTCGGTGTGATGTTGTTCCCTCCAGATGTCCACTAGGTCGAGTTGCTCTATTGTGGTGTTTAGCACGTTAGATGCAGGGCTATTTAAAAGACGGGTGGGATCTGATCTGTCCATAGCTCCGTTCCTGATGCAATTGAAGTCACCACCCCATATGAACGCACTCTCTCTGCGAAGAATCATTTTAGCACTAAGCATTTCGAGGTGTGAGGGTATTCCGTGTTGTGGTAAGTATGAGTTCACCAAGCACACTGGCGTGGATTCGATAGTTCCCCATAGTATTAGATATCTAGATATTAGCTCTTTGTCGGCTTCATAGTCCAGTAGCTGGAAGGGCACTGTCGGGTTTACCCACGTGAACACTCCTCTAGCAAATTTGGAGTATGGCGCCCCTCTTCCGATCCCACCCCATCTTTCGGATAATTTGGCTGTGGATTCTTCCGTGAGATGGGTCTCTTGAAGCATCACTATCGATACCTTTTTCCTGCGCAGGTAAGAGTGGATCCGATTCCTTCTCAGGTACGTGCCCATACCCCTCACATTCCACGTCATCACCTTAAGTTGGAGTGCCATTGAGTTGGTGTCTTGGTTTCATCTTTCCGGTCGCCCCAGATTTCACGGGGCGGCCCCTTCTCCAGGTGATGAGGCTCTCCTCCTGGGTTCCGGTGTTTTCTCATCCTCGGCCCCCAAGGACCTCTGGTCCCGTGCTTCCCCTTTCTTAATATTTCGAGTACTGTGGTGTGAACGAAACGATTAACAAAACTGGAGCTGGTGCGCCCAGCAACGACAAGTTCCTGCTGGTGCTCAGGCGCTCTCGTACCGTCAGGACCCATCTGGGTGTCAGGCACGAGGGAGGTCGGTCAGGCAACTGGCCTGTCCTGAACTGTTCGTGGGGGTAGGGCTCTGTGCCTGGCGTGGGCCGAGCGAGGGCCGCATCTATGTAGCTGACTGTTGGGTGATTTTACTTTCTCTTTGGTCATTTGCCTTGCGTCTGAGTTAGCTTTGTGAGTCATGGATCCGTCCATGTCTCAAGCGCAGGTGATTCTTCAGTTTTCCGTGGGTTGAGGATCCTTATCTGCAGCTAGATTGTTGTCTTCCAGCCACATGTTGGCAGCTGCTGGGGATTCCGTGAAAATCGCCCTCCCCTTGTGGATCACTTTCAGTCTGGAGGGGTATAATAGCATGTACTTCAGGTTCAGTTGCCTGAGCCGGGCTTTAATCGGCACAAATGAGTTCCTCTCTCGTTGGACCTTTGGGGTGTAATCGGGGTAGATTGTTATCCTGGAGCTCCCACGTTCAATGGGGCCCTCTTCTCTGGAGTGCCGGAGGATGGTCTCTCTATCCTGGAAGTTGAGTACTTTAGCGATTATAGGGCGAGGATGCGAGCCCGGCGGGGGTCTCTTCTGAAGTGATTTATGCGCCCTTTCGATCGAGAATCCTTGCGTTAGTCTTCCAGCGCCCACCTCCTGTTGTATCAGGGATTCTATATAGGCTGTCGGATTCGAGCCCTCGCTTCCTTCCGGGACCCCAGGTATTCTGATGTTGGCGTGTCTGGCCCGGCCCTCAGCCTCCTCAGCTCTGGCCTCAAGTGTGACCACCTTTCGTTCCAGGTCCAGCACCTTAGCTTTCAGCTCCGGTGTGTCGTCTGACGTTTCTTTTATGGTTGTTTCGGCAGTGGTCACTCTTTCTGTTAAGTTGCGGGCATCCTGGCGCATGAGTTGTAGCTCGGATTTGAACTCCCCGATTCTGGAATCTATAAATGAGCGCAGCGATGCAATTGCCTCCAGTACCTGGGCTTGATTTTCGTGGGAGTCCGGCGGTTTTGCTTGGGGAGGTTCGGGGGTGGAAGTGCGTGGCTGCGGAGGAGTTTTCGCTTTAGCGGATACATATGTGTCCATGGTGCTTGTTTTCGACTTATTCCTGGCCGCCATGATGAGGGACGTTCAGAGACACCACTCGGTTATGTGTGGGTAGATGATAGTGGACGTCGCCTCCTCAGCAATGCCCCCACCAGCCCGGTGATTTTAGTGTGCGTGCTGGGGGAGTTTATGGTTCCGGGGGTGGGGTGGTCAGCATGCAGCGTGTGGGGACTGTTTTTCGCGGGTCTCCAGGGATCAAAAGGGAGGCAGCGGAAGGTCCATACCCAGGAGAAAACCACAGGATCGTGTCCGGGGTCGGTTCTCCTTCCCTCGGAACCGGTTCTTTCTGTCTCAGATGTAATTTCAGGCAGGCAAAAGGATCGAGATACGGCATCTCGGCCGGAGCACAGCGACTCAGCTTCCACTCGCCATGAGCTCTAGGCCACGCCCCCTCCGGCCTATTCTGGTATACCTAGTATACGCACGTTGTTACACCTTGATCTGCCCTCTCCATCTTCAATTCTGTCCTCCAGTACCTTCAGTTTGGTTGTTACGTTTTGGAGCTGCTGTTGCATATTATGCATTCTATCCTCTGTGTTGGATATGCGATGTTCCGCTTCCCCGGTGCGTGCTGTTAGCTTTTGAAGATCGTGTCGGAGGAGGGATACATCCATGCTTATCTCGTCCATTTTCTGCTCCATTGATGTGCGGGAATCGGCTATCGCGGCCATAATGTCCTTCAATGAAATTCCCTGGTCCGTTTCCATCTCGTCCGCGGATTGCGGATGGGGGTCTGCCGCCAGGGGCGGTTGGATGGTATACTGATCCATCCTGCTTTGTGTGGGAAGTTTCCTTGCCTTGTCTTTCCCCATGGTACTGATATCACTAGCTGCGTATGGGGCTGCGTGCTTGGCCTGTCTTGCACGCCGTCGCCTCCTGGAGCAGATCTCAGGGGGGGAACACTCGCCTCCTGGAGCAGGTCTCGGGGGGGGGAACACTCGCCCACGCCGCCCAGCCGCTCCGGCACCTCTTCCCCGTCCGTGGCTCACAGGTTTGCCTCACACGCTGGGTCGCACGGAAAGGGTGCCCCTCGTTCTCGAGTAGCAGTGCTGTCGGCGGGGGTCGTGGCATCCCATGCAGGTGGATGCGCGCTCCGCTCTCGCCTCCGCACTGGTCTGCTATAGTCTGCCTGTTGGGAGGGACACCGCCCCGCCGGGACCACTCTCTTCCTCCTATGTCGACTGCGGAACAGTAACAGGCTGGATTCCGATGCCGCACGGACTCACTTCAGGGCGTTCGTCCATGCGCGCCGGCGGCCATTTTGGAAGCTGGATGTCGATCGCCTCGAAACTTCTCGTGGTTGTATTTCTTGGAATCGGCTGCGGTTTCCTCTGCTCTATGCCTCGTTTGTGCCCAAGGGTATCCGACACCCTACGGGGTTGTTATCAGCTCTTATGTCGTTGAATTTCAGGATATTTTATCAGGATATTTGCTGCGGTCGCGGGAGCCGAGGAGACCTACGTCTTTCTCATCCCGCAGCTAGCCACGCCCCCCAGGATGGAATGGTTGATTGTGTCAAAGGCAGAAGAGAGATCAAGTAAGATGAGGACACAGGGGGTGTTGGAATCAAGGTTGGAGAGCAGGTCTTCACGGATGTTCAGGAGAGCAGTTTCCATGCTTCTGGCAGCTCTGAATCCAGACTGATGGTCATGGAGACAACCAACAGATTCAGTGTGAAGATTCAGGGGTGGAGAGGGTGCGATGGCAGGAAAGGAGAAAGTGTTCACTCCAGGAGAAAGGAGTGGTAAGAGGGGTAGAAAGGGGAAGATCTGAAGGGATCAGAACATCCGGTGTGTGGCCTGCAGTGTGAGTCTGGCCAGAGGGGAGAGTAGAGAGAGAGAGAAAGAGAGAGAGTCACAGAGGTCACTAAAGAGTCCATTGGAGGGACAGGAAGCATCCAGGTGGATGTTGAAGTCTCCAAGAAGAAGTTGAGTGGTTGAGACCAGAAGGGAAGAGGAGCGGTCCGCCCATTCAGAGAGGAAGGAGGAGATCTGACCAGTTGGGTGATAGATAGTAGCCACAGTAAGGGAATGACCAGGAGAGAGAGAGAGAGAGCCTGCAGACGAGGCATTCGAAAGAGCAGTAGGCCTGCGTAGGAATGAAGGAGGCAGGAATTCACTCAGGGAAGATCAGGGCTACACCCCCTCCTGAACGGTTGGCTCTGGGCGCATAGAGGATCTTGTAAGCATAGGTGAGGAGAGTGTCAAAGCTCTTGACAGAGCTGGCCATGAACCATGTCTTGGTGAGACCGAGGACATCAAGGTCATGTTCCTCCAGGAGGCAGCAGATGTCGGAAGAGTGTTTGACAGCTGAGCAGGGGTTTAGAGTGGCATTGTGGAGAAGGTTGCCATCCTTGAAAGACTTCTGGGGAGGGGTACAAATCGGAGGTATGCCCTGCGGAGGTGGAGAGGCAACCTGAGTCAGGGTAGAAGAGGAAGGAGGCAAGGACAAGGTAGCTAAGGAGGAGACAGCAGGGGGCAAGGAATCCGTGGAGGGAGGAGGGGGGACAGCAGCAGAAGAAAGGAAATTGATGAGGTGCAGGAAGACTCTATCAAAGAGGCAAAGGTTGGCTTGAGGGCCTTGGACCAAGACAGTACCATTCAAGTAAACATTAATGATGACCTTAAGGAGTGGAAGGAGGACCTCCCACCGGATGCAACCATTAATGGGAGAGGAAGAGAAGGGAGAGAGCACAGAGACCATATGATGAGTCCATAGGTCTGGCGAAGGAATGACAAAGAGGATGTTGGTGAAAGATTGCCTGGAGGCCTAGGTTGGAGACCAGGATGTCCTTTTTAAACTTCTTCCTACCAGATTTAGTGAGGAGAGCAGGATAGTTGATAGAGAAGCAGTTAGAAAAGATAGAGACAGAGAGCACCATAGAGTCGGTGGGGAGAGGAGAGAAGAGGAGGGGAGTAGCAAGGGGTAGGGGAGAAAACTAGGGAAGGACACAGGGCATGGTGTAAGCAGACAAGACAGGGACGTGACAAGTAGGCAATTGGACAAGACACCGGGCACTTATATAGTGGTAGAAAGGTTCACTAGTTGAGTGCTTTGCTAGGAGGCAAAGCCACAGACGGCACAACTATCACAATGCAATTTTTGAAACAGGAGAAAAACACACCTAAGTTTGAGAGTCTGCTGTATGTACCGGTTTGGCGGGTAGAGTGAGGTTCTAAACCTAAACCGGGCCACTCCTACCTTCCTAAGTCGCTGCTGGTGGACAGGTGGCCACTGGCTTCCCCTGCTGACACTGCAGACACTAGGTGGAGCCGCCTCTGTAGGAGCCGCCCTTTGCGTAGGGGCCCTTAGCCACAGGGGCTGCTGGGCAGGGGGCTGCCCTGGGAAGGTCAGTTAAGAACAAAACTGTCCACCAATCGGAGGTGGGGGCAGGTTGGGAGGAAGGGAACAACACGGAAGGAACAGGGGGAACTAGGACACAAACAACGGCACAGAGGCCCAGTAATTCAAATTAAGCAAAAACCGCAGGTGGAGCGGAGCGCAGAGAAAGGGCACACAGCACCTACCTCATGCAGCAGCCAGATGGAATGACGGCTGCTGTAGGGACACGGGCCTAGGCAGGCACAGAAGCTGTCCAATCAAGGGTGGGGTGGGCTGAGAGGCGGGGCACAACATGGAGGGAACAGGGGGAACGAGGACACAATCAACGGCACAGAGGTCCAGTAATTCAAATTAAGCAAAAACCGCTGGTGGAGGGGAGCGCAAAGAAAGGGCACAAATCACTTACCTCACGCAGCAGCCAGATGGAATGGTGGCTGCTGCAGGGACACAGGCTTAGGCAAGCACAGAAGCTGTCCAGTCAGGGGTGGGGGCGGGCTGGGAACAACACGGAAGGAACAGGGGGAACGAGGACACCATCAACAGCACAGAGGCCCAGTAATTCAAATTAAGCAAAAACCGCAGGTGGAGCGGAGCGCAGAGAAAGGGCACAAAGCACCTACCTCACACTGCAACCAGATGGAATGGTGGCTGCTGCAGGAACACAGGCTTAGGCAGGCACAGAAGCTGTCAAATCAGGTGTGGGGGCCGGCTGGGAGGCAGGGAACAACATGGAAGGAACAGGGGGAACGAGGACACCATCAACGGCACAGAGGCCCAATAATTCAATTTAAGCAAAAACTGCAGGTGGAGCATAGCGCCGAGAAAGGACACAAATCACCTACCTCACGCAGCAGCCAGATGGAATGCCGGCTGCTGCAGGAACACGGGCCTAAGCAGGCACAGACGCTGTCTAATTAGGGGTGTTGGGGCATGTTGGGAGGAGGGGAACAACACGGTAGGAACAGGGGGAACTAGGGCACAATCCACAGAACACAGGCCCAGTAATTCAAATTAAGCAAAAACTGCAAATGGCGCAAAGCGCGGAGAGAGGGCACAAAGCACCTACCTCACGCAGCAGCCAGATGGAATGGCGGCTGCTGCAGGGACACAGGCCTAGGCAGGCACAGAAACTGTCCAATCAGGGGTGGGGGCGGGCTGGGAGGCTGGGAACAACACAGAAGGAACAGGGGGAACTAGGGCACAATCAACGGCACAGAGGCCCAGTAATTCAAATTAAGCAAAAACCGCAGGTGGAGCGGAGCGCAGAGAAAGGGCACAAAGCACCTACCTCACGCAGCAGCCAGATGGAATGGCGGCTGCTGCAGGAACACGGGCCTAAGCAGGCACAGACGCTGTCTAATTAGGGGTGTTGGGGCATGTTGGGAGAAGGGGAACAACACGGTAGGAACAGGGGGAACTCGGGCACAATCCACAGCACACAGGCCCAGTAATTCAAATTAAGCAAAAACTGCAAATGGCGCAAAGCGTGGAGAGAGGGCACAAAGCACCTACCTCATGCAGCAGCCAGATGGAATGGCGGCTGCTGCAGTTACACGGCCCTAGGCAGGCACAGAAACTGTCCAATCAGGGGTGGGGGCGGGCTGGGAGCAACACAGAAGGAACAGGGGGAACTACGACACAATCAACGGCACAGAGGCCCAGTAATTCAAATTAAGCAAAAACCGCAGGTGGAGCGAAGCGCAGAGAAAGGGCACAAAGCACCTACCTCACACAGCAGCCAGATGGAATGGTGGCTTCTGCAGGGACACAGGCTTAGGCAGGCACAGAAGCTGTCCAATCAGGGGTGGGGGCCGGCTGGGAGGCAGGGAACAACACGGAAGGAACAGGGGGAACGAGGACACCACCAACGGCACAGAGGCCGAATAATTCAAATTAAGCAAAAACTGCAGGTGGAGCATAGCGCCGAGAAAGGACACAAATCACCTACCTCACGCAGCAGCCAGATGGAATGGCGGCTGCTGCAGGAACACGGGCCTAAGCAGGCACAGACGCTGTCTAATTAGGGGTGTTGGGGCATGTTGGGAGGAGGGGAACAACGCGGTAGGAACAGGGGGAACGAGGACACAATCAACAGCACACAGGCCCAGTAATTCAAATTAAGCAAAAACTGCAAATGGCGCAAAGCGCAGAGAGAGGGCACAAAGCACCTACCTCACGCAGCAGCCAGATGGAATGGCGGCTGCTGCAGGTACACTGCCCTAGGCAGGCACAGAAACTGTCCAATCAGGGGTGGGGGCGGACTGGGAGGCTGGGAACAACACAGAAGGAACAGGGGGAACTACGACACAATCAACGCCACAGAGGCCCAGTAATTCAAATTAAGCAAAAACCGCAGGTGGAGCGGAGCGCAGAGAAAGGGCACAAAGCACCTACCTCACACAGCAGCCAGATGGAAAAGTCACTGGATAAATCTACCTTCTTGTTCTAGAAGATGGTGAAAGTTACACAACTGTCAACACATATGGCCTCATTACGAGTACAGTGGTAAAATAGGTGCTAATTTCGCTTTACTGAATTACCCTTACAGCCAGGGTTTATGCCGGAATTAGCACCAAATTATGAGTGTGCCACAGCCATTGGAGGTAATGGTCTTTACTGTCCAGTGGAACTAGCACCAAACAGAAGTACTGTTCTTTGGGCCTCATTATGAGTATGGCTGTAAGTGGTCAAATTGGAGGTAACTGAGTTACCTCCCATTTTAACACTAGGCCAAATTATGAGTTTTGGTGTTGAGTGGAGGATTTACCTCCAGCAAAACCCTGGAGGTAAATCTTCCCACTCAAGGCCAGAAAATTGGCAGAATTGGCGGAATTCCCATGGCAGTAATTCCACAACGGTAATTCGGGGAAAAAAGCCCCATTGGGTCCAATGGACCTAAAATAAATGGGGATTTACACCACTACCAGCCCTCGTAATCAGGCGAAAATATTTTGCCTGACCAAGTGACGGTAACGATAATACGTTTTCTGCGGATTTACTGTGGAATTAACACCATACTCGTAATGAAGTTCTTTAAATCTCCCTCTTTTCAGGGGAAATAGCGTTGTTGCCGGAAAAGTGACAGAAATACTGAAAAGTAATTCTGCCAGCTGAAATAGGGCCAAGCAGAAATACGCTCATGCCACAGAAGGGAAGCTCAACTGCAGCCATCTTTAAAACTCAATCCATTCTGAATCACCAATTTTTTGTTGCCGTTCAACCACAGGAACAGTTCCAAACAGACCTGATGAAAAAGGCAAAGGGAAGGTGCCTGAAATGCAGGTTAGAAAGCCCAAATTCAGTGAGGTGGATCTGCCAGCACTTATGGACGAGGTAGTCCACCATGCTGAAGAGCTATTTGGGGTACAACAAAGAAAAACCTCTGTCCAGAAGAAAAAATATCATTTGGACAGAGAAACATGTCAAGACTGTAGCAGTTGGCACTGTACGTTGGAACAAGGAAGATTGTAGAAAGCATTGCAATGTCTTGAAGGCCAGGGTAGTAAGCTGACTCTGCATCCACCATTGTGAGACAGCTGCCAGAGGAAATGGCCCAGTGTAACCACTCACCCTCACACACTGAGAGGAAAAGGCCAGCAATTTTCTCCAAAATGCAGGCATTGAGTGAATTGGAAGAGCAGATGAGCAGCCAGTCAACGTGAGGCTGATGAGTAGTGTAAGGGTGCAGAAGTACGAGTCTGACACAAAGGTGGCATGGTGGTTGGCAAAGACTTCTATTAGATGAAAATAAAGGAGGAAAAACCCCAACTATTGCTAATACTAAGAGGGGTTTCTCTGCCTCGACTAAATATAGTATGGAGTCTGTTAGGATGTTGTTGGGATGCATGTTCAGACCACTGCCCCTCCTAGACGATTTAGATTGCGAAAAATATGTTAAAATATGGTAATGAGAACAGGAGGGTGTAGGGGGAGGTGTTGTGTTATGGCTGGGGATAATTGGCGGGAGTGGGAAATCATACAGGGGAAAGTTATTCAATTTGAAGTACATAGGATATAGTACACATATTTACATGACAGTTATAACTTGAACTAACATTGCGTTTATGAATAGGCCTGAATCCTCACAGGCCATGTTTTCACAGAAACACAGAACAACAAAGCTTTATCCCTCGCTTCACTATTGCATCCCAATTCATAGGCGCGGCAATGGAATATGCATATGCCGCGACATCAGTTAGGCCGTTGGACTAATTAGGTAGGAATGTTTGCAGCCAAAGAACTGAAAGACTGCGGTACCAGCACCAACCTGCTCGGCCTCCGGCAGTCGGGATTCCGTCCGGGGCACAGCACCAAAACTGCACTCCTAGACCTAAAAAATAAAATGGACGATTTGAGAGATGCGGGCAAACCCCCCCTCCTACTGCTCCTTGATTTGTCTGCAGCATTTGACTTTGTGGATCATAACACCCTTTGCCACCATCTCTCCTCCGCTGCCATTTTCTCACCCAAGGCCATTGCTTGGATCACCTCGTTTCTCCAAGAAGGGTTATGAAAGTCTTCTCTGGCTCAGCCTGTGCCCACCCAAGCATCATTAAATGCGGGGTCATGCATTTCACCTACCCTGTATAACCTGTTTACCTAGCCATTGTTACACATCCTAAGTGCCTTGGGCATCACATACACTAACTATGCTGATGATACACAGGTCCTCATCCCCCTTATGGGTGACTATGAAGCCGACATGGCCACCATTAGGTCCATTTATTGCACTATCCAAACCTGGATGGCAGAAAACTGGTTATGCCTTAATGGCGACAAAACCAAACATCTACTAATTGGATCTCCTGCCACCCTCGGGAAACTGGACAAACAATACAGCTCGTTCACAATTGACAACATGCCAATTCCGGTATCACAAGTTGTGAAGACCCTTGGGGTCTACCTGGACTCTGACCTTTCCATGAACAGGCAGGTCAATGCCATTGCCTTGACCTCAGCCTACCACTCTAAATTGATTAACGCAGCCAGACCCTTTCTGTCAGAACAGAACTGTATTACTATTGCAAGAGCAATAATAGGATCGCGGCTGGACTACTTCAATGCCCTCTTTCTGGGGACCTCTTCTAAAAACCTCACCAAACTCCAGACGGTCCAGAACAATGCCCCGAGAGCTGCCACTGGCATCACCAAAAGGGAACATATCTCTGAAACCAGGAAACAGGTTAATTGACTCCCCATTAAAGAGAAAAGAGAGGATAGTCGTTAAAGCTCTCGCCTTAACCCATAAAAGTGTCCACAATCTAGGCACCATTATACCTGGCTCAAAGAGTTCTCAAGCCCGTCTCAACCAGACCCACGAGAATTGCCTATACTAACAGGATATCCGTTCCTAAGACCTTGAGAATGCGTGCAGAGGAACTAGTTTCCCAGTCTTGGCAGCGACACATTGGAACACCCTACCCCATTATGTTAGAAGTTTTGAGTCGCATTTAGCATTCAGGAAAGCAATTAAAACCATGTTGTTTGTATAATGAAGTATCGTTGGCACCACTGTCCTATTTAGACTGCCTACCGCAGTCTTACTGTTCCTATAAGCCTTCATTGTAACCATAATGCTAACCAAATGCAATCACCTGTATGATCATGATCCAGTACTATTGCGAGGCTACATGCTCACTGTAACCAAGAACCAAGTATCCCTATGTAACTAAGAAAACCTCATGTAACTAAGACAATTTCATGCAGCAGCGCCTCGATGCCTTTGGGCTGCTAGTGCGCTTTACAAATCCAAATAAACAAGGTCATATTCCTGGAAGCAAAGGCAGAGGTCTTAAGATTCAGAACATGAACCAAGATTTAAGATATTAGCACCCCCACCCCAGAATGATGGTGACGTTATTTGTACTACCAGATGTGCAGGAAAATGGGCTCTAAATCCTTAGCGGATTAGATTGATTAGTGGGACACTAGGATCACCCATGGGAAGGGGAACTGATAAAGGGGAAAGCAGAGAACGCCATGATCTATGTTTTGTGTCAAGGGGAGCTAAGAATGATGCCCATACAGTGGGGAGTGCACGGTGGGGACGCCAATGTCTCAGGGATGAAAAAAGAGCTGATTTGTTATTAAGGCTAACCTCAAAGTTTCCCACTGAGTTCACGTTGCTGACCAGGTTAATGCCACGTGGTTAGGATCAAAGGCAGGGTGGTGCTAATTGATGTGAACCAATTGCTTTTTAGCATTCCATGATGGACAAGGACGTTACTCACGTCCGGTGAAGAGGAGCGAGAAGACAGTGGAACCAATTGGAGGATGGGCTATATGTAATACTTAGCATGTATATAGGTGGTAGCAAATGAGGGTGGGGATTAACACTGTATATTGAGTGCGTCATGAGTGACGATTTTTGTGTTTATAACCTGAATTTTGTATGAAAGACATCAGAGAGCTCTTTGGCAGTGGATTTGTAATACCCTGTCACCGTTTCCCTTTTGTGTACAAAATAAAGCTCTTGTCTTTCTCAAAAAAGGGTGCACCTTGCTTTTTTCCCTAGCAGGTTATATTTTCTTGGTCTGATCGCTGGGAGTTGCCCAACAATGTCCAAAGTAAATAGTCCACCGTCCTGTGTCAAAATCCTTTTTCCTTCGATTACACTTTGTTATCAGCGGCTCCACGTTGAAACTCTGGTCTGAGGCGATGCCTCTCCTCCTCAGGTTATAGTGCTGTTTGTAAACAATGTAAAGTTCCACGTTTACCAGGTTTCTCCAAAACATAGTTTACAAGGAATGTTCCTTTTCTATCACAGTTGTCTTCACTGTGATTTCTTTGGCATATAAACATCTTCAGCTCTTTGGCCCGGGGGATAGCTCCCTCCCCTCTGGTCCCAGCTTGTGGTGTTAGGGGAATAGCCCCCTCCCCCTAAACTTTCTCAGTTTTCCGGTTGCTCAAGTCTCTGCAGCGGGAATATCTCCCTTCCCCGGCCTTCCTCAGGCTTCTTGACAGTTTGTCATGTCAGGGATAATGGCTTCCTCCACTGGTTTCCTTTCATTTTAGTTATGCCCATCCCACCTGGCTTATTACTCTGCCACGTCCTGTGACTAGGTTTTGAGGATCCTTCTTACTTTTATACAGGTGCAGGTCCCAGGCCCACCTTGCTTGTGTGGCCCTCCATCTTGGTTCACTCTCTTGTCAAGTACTATCATGCAGCGCAAGGTATGCAAATGTCTCTTCCCCCTTGATTAGTGTCCCAGACCATATGTCTTCAGCTTTCTTGTGCGTGTGAATCCCAGACTCCCTTTGCTTGTCTGGCTCTTCCTTCTGATAGACTTGCTTCACTCTCCTGCTAAGTGCTATTGTGTGACACAAGGTAAGCCAACACCTCTTCCCCTTGGTTCTCAGGGCTCCAGCACCTTCCCAGCGATGTGCATACCTTCTCTATCCCAGTCGACGACCGTCCTGTGCCTTCCCTGGCATCTGCGATGAGCTGTGGGGCTTCCCCAACCCTTGTGATTCCTCTTCAGGCTGCGGCCGCTCGACAGCTGTACATTTCCTTTGGGTGGTGCAGGTCTTCCTTCTCGCACTGTCCCGCTGTAAGAAACACCTGGCGCTTCTCTTGATGGCACTGTCGAGTGGTTCTCCCACTCCAGACCGGGTCCGTAGCTTCCCGCTCCCTTCTCAGTGTCCCAGTCTGCTTTATTTATTTATTGTTTGTTTGTTAGCCGCTTATACAGCAAATTAATTCTGTTTCAAAGCGCCCACAGGGCAGCTTGGGGGACCAGAGGGAGGACATGGGAATGAAGTTCATTAAAAACACGAATATAAATACAGTGGAGAAGGAACGGACAACCCTACTATGCATTGTGAGTTTTCAGAACGTACTTTATTCTCTCTTCGGCCATGCTGACTCTCGCGGCTCCTCCTCTCTCCAGGGAGGACTGGACTCTCCATTTCATTTCGCCAGC
This sequence comes from Ambystoma mexicanum, assembly GCF_040938575.1. Taxonomy (NCBI): domain Eukaryota; kingdom Metazoa; phylum Chordata; class Amphibia; order Caudata; family Ambystomatidae; genus Ambystoma; species Ambystoma mexicanum. Next base: position 178,156,256 of record NC_090929.1, read on the forward strand.
AGAGTTTGAACCTCCCGTGCTGGAGATTCTCTGGTTCTACTGCACTCTCCGGCTGGTCTCGAGAACTTCCTCAGTCCTCTTTTATTTTGTATTGAATTTGGCCAATAAGAATTCTTGAATCACTAGACTGCTCATGTTGGCTCTGCGGGGCACACTGCATTCCTCTGTGCCTTTTCCTCATTTTTTGTAGGTTATCCCGGTTCTTCCTCGTCTCAGTACTTGTTACAGGAGTGGCTGTGTAACAACACATGACAAAGGATAACAAGGATGAGGAGTGTGGAGGTACAGGAGAGGTGTGAGTATGTTGTGAGTACCACGTTCTCCTTGGGTAGTCATCACTAGTCCCATAGAGGGGATCCCTCCGCACAAGATTCACCCGCTGAGTACCACCCCCAGGGGGACTATCGGGTAGTGGCCTCACCTGCCTGGCCTCACCCAAGGATTCGTCACAGTAGGAATTATACCTCCTCTAATGTGAAGGCATGACCTGACTCCCTAGCATAGGCATGTGCCAGGCTGCATATTCAGATGGCAAAAATGGTGAGTCCAACACCCTGCAAAATTACCATGGGACCAATGCAGGGGCAACAACATGCATGTGCTATCCATAGTGGGACACCATTTCCACATGACTTTGGAAATAGAAATGTACTATGGCATATATGGATATATGACCTCATACAATCTGGACATGCACATATCGGGGCAGGCCATGGCCATGCACTCAACTGAAACACATTATGGCCACTGTGACAAATCCCAGGATGTCATAACTGCTTCTATCGGGGAAGGCCCTTCCCATGAGGCCAGGGAGATGAGGCCACTAGTTGAGAGTCCCCCTGAGGGAGTACTCAGCGGGTGGATCTCTTGGGGATGGAAACCACCTATGGGATGAGGGATGGCACCTTGGGAGATATGCAGTATTATTCCCCTACACCCCAACCTCCCTCACCCTGTTACCCTGCACAAGACATACCCCACACACTTCCATGTATGTCTGCAGAGTAGACAGTGCCACCTCCTCAAGAAATACTAGGACGAGGACGAGCAACAACAACAACACAGTGAGGAGTGAGGACCTCATTACTGGGACGAGTAAGAGCAGCACCAACCTAGTGAAGAATGAAGGCCTCACTACTGCAACGAGGAAGAGGCATGGATCCACATGACAGGTGCTGAAAAACCAAGGTGTGTGGACTAGATGCCATAGAATGGCTAATGCTGTTCGTCTAATAAAAGGGAAGAAGGACTGCCATAAGAGAGAGAGGCCCTCCATGAGGAAGCGGGAGATTCGAATGCTGACAGCTGTAGTTGAGACGGGACCCAGAGAGCACTGAGAGCAGGATGTTTCCGCGAGAGGCAGAAGCATGAGCTCCGATTCAGTCAGGAACCTTGGAGCACGTGGGGAAACCGAGATGCACAGCCCAGAAGCCAGGAGTCAGCACAGAGCCCCCGGAAGCCGTGGAAGCAGTGAAGGGAATCTGTGGAAGCCTGAAGTACACGCAAATAACTAAGAAGCACTGGTAAGCTCGCCAGAGAGGTCGGGAGACCGTGACAGTTGGTGGGAAGGTTAGGAGAAGGCAGAATGATGAAACCGAGTCTGGGACCTGCACCCATATATCGAATAACAGCCTCCACACCAATTTCCATAGTAACAGTACCTGTTAGGAGAGTACACCAGTTTGGCTGTGACCGAAGAAGAAGTAGTAATAGTCATAGAAGCAAAACAAAAAGACCTTACCACATGAAGAGAGAGCCAAAGCAATCCTCATGCCCACAGTGTCTGGCAGGAGATTACACCAGTTTGGCTGTGACCGAAGAAGAAGTAATAGTAGTAGTAGAAGTAAACCAAGAAGGTCACATTTAAAGCCAAGGTGGGTCCAGGTCTTGCGCCCACTTGAAGAAAGAGCCAAAGCAATCTTCATACGCACAGCACCGGGCAGGAGAGTATACCGGGTTGGCTGTGACCAGCAAAGCAGTAGTGATCCAGCAAGAAAACCCAAGTGGAAAATAAAGAGAAGGCAAAGCTGAAGGCTCACTCACATATGAAGAGAGAGCAAGCATTCTTCAGACCTGGAAGGATAGTGTACCAGGTGGGCAGTAAAACCAATGACAAGGAAAGAGAAAAATACCCTTATTAAAAATTCAGAGGTCACGAAAACCTGGGAGTAAGGTTGTCCTTCCTTTTTGGAGTTTATTTGTTGCACCATTTTGGAACTTTGTTTTTGCGAGTGGAACAGAACTTTGAGCCTAAAGAAAATCCCCTTTTCACATCAGTTTAAGTTCTAAGTGTGAGCATGTCAGGGTAGTCAGGAAAGAGGGTTTCACGTTGCGCATGCCGTATTTGTGACTGGGGTTATAGTGAACTGGGCGTGATGTTGCAATTTCATATGTATCCAGTGTAGTTAAATGTGAATGGGATATGTTACTTTAGTGTTACTTTTTGTTTAAAGTTGATACATATTAGATTTGCGTGCATGTAGAAAGACATAATGCTAAAACTGCAAAATGAAATATAAACATGATTCAGACATAATGTGCTATGGAGTGCTTAGAAGTTGGCAACGAGGAGTTTCATAATGCGCATGCGAGGAAGGGGGCCTGTCATGAATGAGTCATTGTGGAGGAGAAACAACAGTTCTTAAACATGCCTACACACTGAGATACACATATAGGGAATTGACAAATCTACATGTGTTGGGCTTTCTTTATAAATGTATTAAAACTCTGCAGCTGGGAGTTCATGGGATGATTTCTGAGCATTTGGGAATAGCTAGTTTAGCAGGCTTGAAGGTTGTAGGAGAAGCAATGATTAACCGAGCAGATGGTTATCCGTTTAACAGGACAATGTTTATGGCTTAGTCGTTCTGCAGAGAGCAGATGCAATCTCCTTTTAAGTACATGGGAATTTGCAGAGGGACCTTGCCATTTGTTTTGACAGTAATAAAGATGGGGTGAAGTGACGCTCAAGGCCAAAGTGATTGATACCCAGGGGTTTCAATTGTATTCTCATATGTGCTGTGTGTGCTGAAATGGTAGTCATATAGATTAGAATGTTCCGGGACACCACTAAAATTGGGGTGGAAGAGATAGTTATCGTTAGTTCAAACAGAACATTTTAATTCAGCTTTCCTCAAGTTACTTGATGTATCCATGCAAACCATTTGCAATTACATTTAGGGTTAAAAGGTTTCAAGCCATTTGTGACCTGTAATGAATTATGTTTGCATATGAATGTGTAACCATGTGAGGATTTCATGACCGACCACAGATGAATCCCAAGAAAGGTTGTGCTATGAATACGATCTGAATATGGTAGTTAGGAAAACAAGTGCCCAATGAGACTGTAAGAATTGGAGAAAGATGGTATTTCATTGTATGGGTTTTGTCGAATCATGTGTGGGGGTGGATTGTGATAAAATATATGGAAGTGTTTTAACTGTTGCAAAAATGTATATACTGTGTCATTTCATGTGGTTCAGAGAGACCTGGGTTAGTTTGGCTCAGTAGGGTCATCTAGCTCCTCCCCAGACGATTGTACAGTAAACTTTCTTTACGTACAAATGTACTCTCGCTTCTTAAGTGGTGGGCCTGCTTGGGTTAAGGTGATTAGGGGCACATCCATACAAGGGCTGGAGAAAAGGAATGTTGGATACAAAGGTGGACTAGTTCATTTTGACTATCATGACAAACTCCTTAGAATATTATTTCGAGGCACGGAAGCCCTGCTTAATACTAGGGTCAGAAAGGTGTTTCTCCAACCCTTATCTATCTAATCTAACAATATAATAAAAGGCCAGATGTATTTCTGTCCCTGTGTGTTTGTCCAATGCAGTAGCTTCGCCGGTTGTCACTGCTAGAGGTTGCCTTAGGATATATAGAGACAATGCCAATTCGCATAGCTTCGCCTGTTGTTACCACTAGAGGGAGCCGTTGGCTTACGATATATAGTGGTCGTCCTGTCTCAATGAAAACCTGCACTTTGGCCCGTATACAAAGGCCTGTAAACTAGTTTGTTTATTAAAAGTCTCTCATTACCATCATGTCACCTGTGTGTCAATCTCCTCCTTCCAGACCCTTACACCACATAAATCCTAAAACACCCAAATGCCAATCAACTCATGTAAATTGAAAACACCAGCACCATTAGCAAGAAACGAGCCCAATCAAATCAAAGCAACCCACAACAACAGACCTCTGACACCCCTAGCCATACTAAAACGTTACATGTTCCTACAAACTCACCTTCAAACACCAATCAAAGCACACATATACCACTACAACAGCACAATCGTGAAAGCACACAGCAAACTGCACACCCCTCCAACACCTGGCACAAACCCAAAACACTAAACCTCCACAGAAAACTAGACCACAGACTTACAAAACAATCCCACACATACTCACACACCAGAACACCATACCCATACTTACTAGAAGCAAACCTAACACATAGTGAAAGTTTTGTTCTGAACTGAAGCTACCTACAGCAGAGCAAAAGCTCTCTTGCATTCTCCCTCTCTGTCCCACTTACTAACCCTCCCTATCCATCCTCCCTTTCCTGATCTGCATGAGATCCTGGTTTACCATGCAAATGACAGCAGTGTGCAGTATACATCTCAATAACCTAACAGGGGAGGTGGGAGGACACAGGAGTTGGGAATGAGGAAGGTGGGAGGGAACGGGTGTTGGGAATGAGCGAGGTGGAAGGGCAAGGGTGTTGGGATGAGGGAGGCTGGAGGGTACAGGTGTTGGGAATGAGGGAGGTCGGATTGCAAGGGAGATGGGAGGGCACATGTCTTCTTTGGAATGCAAATAAAATTACATATCCACTTGAACAGATGCAAGCACAGTAATCGTTGAGTAGGTTTGACAGATTTACTATGTACAATTGTCTGAGGTATGTGTATTCAAATGTCGTGAAAGGAAATTCCCAAGCAGTTCTTGCTGCACAAGGTGTCAGTCACTGCGTCCATCATGGTCACTGCATGAGGGCAAGTTGTTCCCGGCATGTGTCATTCTCCTCCTGAGGGGGTGCCATGTCCAAATCCGGGGGCTGAGGGACATGTAAAACACACGTTGTCCAGAATGGTACACACAACAAACATTTTGCCCACCTTGTCTGACTTGTACATCAGGGTTCCTCATGTCAGAGGGAGGCATCAGAATCGTCCCTTCATCAGGCCGAATGTACACTCGATGCAGAACCTCGTCCTTATAAGTGCCCCATTGTATGCCTCCTCCTTTGTTGTCTGTTGGTTGCGGACAGGTGTCATCAGCCACGGGAGCTGGGGTTAGCCATAGTCACCTGCAAAGGCAATGGGCATAGATGTTGGTTACTGAACTGTAAGCAGTTGTAACACTCAGTCACGACATGTACAAATGTCATATTTGAAATTCACAAGTTGTCTATCCTTATATTATACAAAGCCTCATGGAATAATTTGTATTGCATTCGTATTTTATTGTAATTATATACACCAATGCGCTAGACAATCAAAATATATAGTACAAAAAGGTATACATAAATAAATGATAAATCAATCAAATGGAGAGAAATGATCCTTAAGACAGGATTTGAAAAGAGGGAGAGAAGACAAGGAGCGAAGAGGCAAAGGGAGGGCTTTCCAGCCAGTGCTTTGGAACAAGTAGAGTAAAAGCGAAACCCAAATGAAGCACAGTAGGACAGATAAAAGAAATTGAGGCTGGGAATGGAGGGAACGAGCGGGATAAAAACAGACTAGAAGGCAGGTAGCGAGGGGCCAGGCACTTAAAAACAATGTAGCCGAAGTTAAACAATAGACGAGATTCAAAGGATAACCAGCTGAGAGAGAGCAAGACTGAGGTAATGGACTCACAAGGAGATGAGCAGAAAAGGAGATGGATAGAGGCAGGGCTTTAAGTGGGCCGGGGCCTGCCGGGGCTGGGCCCTAGCAGGCTCCGAAATTTCGTTTTGAGGCGGGGCCCTGCCGGAGCCCACTAATCTCCCCTGGCAGCCCTGGCCACTACACGAAAAGGCATTTTTTTCTACAGCCTGAAGCTCTCGCTCCCTTTAATCAAGTGATGCACATGGGCCGGCGCCACCATTATGGAGAAAACATGAGGCCGCTGGAAGCAGAGGCCTTGCTTTCTAAATACTGTTTGTCTTTAGGAAAAAGGCCTCTGCTTCCAGTGGCCTCACCTTTTCAGCCTTCATGGTGACGCTGCCCCTCCCCAGCTGGCGAGGGGCAGCACCACCATTAAGGCTGAAGAGGTGAGGCGCTGTCCCCTGCCAGGCAAGCCTATACAAAATAAATGCAGAGATCAGCACCCTCTCCTCCATAGGGGAGAGGGTGCTAATCTCTACAAAAGGCTGCCTGGCAGGGGTCCAGTAGCCCATTGAGCCAGGGCTCGTCAAGGGGCCGTGGCCTAACGGGCCATGAAGACCCCTGTTGTTAGGTCACGCCCCCTCGATGAGCCCCGGCTCGATTTGTAGTGCCACTTAAGGCACTGGATAGAGGAATTGCAAATTGAGCGAAGAGGAGCTTACTGATAGACTGGAAGACAAAGGAGGAGACGATAGCAGTCGAACGGAGGAGAGAAGACGAGAAGCAAGCAGAGTCTTTGTAGAATGAAAGGCGAGGAACTGACAACTCTTGTGAAAGTTAAAAAATGAAAACGACAAGAGCGTGTCGTAGAAATGTGAGAGGGAAAGGATGAGGATGAACACAGAAATATCTGGGGCGGGTAAAGGGGCAAAAAGTTAATGTCACAAAGGGAATCCTCATTTTACACATCACTGAACTACTAGAGGTAACAATCATAGGGCCTCATCACAAGTTGGGCGGTGTCCCAGCTGTAATACCGCCCAACTGTAAACGCGTTAGCTCCAACCTGTGCGGCAGTATTACCGCTGGATCACGGTTTGGCCGTTAACAGTAAATCCCCATTCCCCATTGGGTCCACAGGAACTTTCAGCGCAAATGCATGCACACCAATACAGCCGACAGTAATTATGCCGAAAACAGGGTGCTAAATGGGATTTTCACCTCCAGAAAAAAGCTGTAGGTAAAACAGCCCATTTAGCACCCAACTCGTTATAGAGCCAGCCCTTAAATGCGGCAGTAATACCTTTACCGCTGCATTTAAGGGCTATCACCCAACTCGTGATGAGCACCATACACTGTAACAGGATAGCCAATGAAGATGCTATGCCGTATGGGTACTCATGCATGTGCTCTGATGAGTTTTCTGGTTGCAGCCTTCATGCCATCACTGCCTGGTTGCAGCCTTCATGCCATCACTGCCTGCCAGTGTTGCACTGTCATCTTGCTGTGTCCTGTGTATGTGTGGTTTCCCTATGTATTGTGGAACCTGTAGTTCACCTTTAGTACATATGGGTTTCTTGCATTTTTGTCATGCCCTGATGTTCTGCAGTGCCACGTCTTGTGGGGTAGTGCTTCTTAGATGTGGTGTCAGATGGCAGGTCCTTCACACGTCAGTGACAGGTCATGAATGACATTGACATCAAGTAACTGATTTCCACCCCTACCCCATCGTTGCTGCCCTTCGTACTTAAGAAGCCTGCATGTACTGTTAGATGGTGATTGTATTAACCCATGATCCAGGCCTGTTGCCCTTTGGGGGTTTCCATATATGCCATCAGTATACTGTTACGCAGGTCCATGGCATCATGGGTGGAACCTAGGAAGCGAGCACAGCAGTGGGCCACTGTGAAGTCTGTCACAGGTATGTTAAGGAAATGCTATTTCATGTTGTGGAACACATCTTCCAATGCCTGGGGGACACCAATGTCACATGTGCGCACTTCAGAGCTGCAATGATGTTAGGGAAGTGGGCAGCTGCAAGGAACTGTGCCTTTGTTGCATTTACTTGTACAGCAGTGGTAGGCAGCGAGATGTGCTGGGGTGCATGCTGCATAAGCATGTCGAGCATCTGGCCTAGCAAAATAGAAAATGTCAGCTGAGACATGTGATGCAGCATGTCCACAGTGTGCTGGAAAGTGCCTGTGGCCAACAAGTGCAGCACTGATAACCACTTCAGCAGTGGTGGTATTACTGTTCGGATGTTGATCCTGCATTGTAGATCCTCCTGTATCAGGGAGAGTAACTCATCTGTGGTTTCCCACTGTTAAGGTGGCAGAGTGTTATCCGCTGCCCATCAGTTAGTGCCCAGAGTGATGGCCTGACCCGGTTAATGTAACAGTGGCAGAGTGTTATCCGCTGCCCATCAGTTAGTGCCCAGAGTGATGGCCTGACCCGGTTAATGGGTGCTTTGCTTGCTAGGCGTCTCATCCGCCTTTATTCTGCTTGTGCTCAGTGGTGCTGCTGTTCATGCCTCGATATCTCACTGTAGAGCAGGAGTTGCTGCACTTCGAGGTTTGCTAATGCTAGTGGATGCATGGCGTGGGGAAGGTGTGGGGGTTAATACCCTTTCAGGGACAATTTGGTGCACCTGTGGCTGCACGATTACCTGTATGTATTTACCTCCACCTTTTGGGTGATATGATATGACATGGCATTTATAACGCACCTATACACAAGTGCTTCAAGTGGCTGTAACTGATCTGTGTTTTTGGTGGAATTGGCACCTATTTTGGTGGTATTTTGAATTATAATGTGGTGGAGTTACCATTTCTGTTTCTGGTGCTAATTCCTCAGGCAGACCCATCTCTGGTGGAATTACCACCAGTTTTCAGCACCAATTCCACCAGCGCTAATTCCGCCTGAGGAATTAGTGCCCATTTTCAGTGAGCTCTAATTCGGCAGAGGTTAAAAGTGACAGTAATGAGAGCTACAGTTTTTATTTCACTGTGGGGCTCGCTTCAGGACACTAGCATCTGCTTGAGTTTTTTCTCAAAGCTTTTTCACACAAAATCCCAGTTTTGATATTTTTATTGGACAAGCTGAAAATATTATGCTGCGATGATACAACGGATTGGGACCATCTGAGGAAGAAACCTATGAGACTTCGATAGCAAATGTATTGTTCCATCTGTTGGCACTGTGACTACCATCTCAGCATAACATTTCCAGTTAGTCCAATAAAAGGAATCAAAGCTTAGATTTTGTGTGATTTTAAAACTGGACTTGCATGGCTTCAAACCTTTTTTTGCACTAAGCTTGATTTTTTAAAATGATGTCATGTTATTGAGTTTTATACAGTGCGGCTTCTGCCTTTTTCAAGGCTTCTTGGTGCTTTGAGATCTGCAAGGGAACATGGTAGTGTTAGTGGGAGTGGAGGGAGCAGGGAAATATTGCTTTGCTGCTGTGTTGTTCTTTGCAGATTATAAGGAACCAGGCTCTGTGCACAGTGTCCATCGCTGGATGCTTTGCAAACTGCTTGGTGCCTTATGTGGGACCGAGTCTGGGAATGCAATCTGTTTGGTTGTCTGTGGTGCCTGGTATAGAATAGTATGATTGAGAGCGTAGAGTGGAAAGTTGGTACCTTTATATTGGCTTTGTGTGGTGTTTCAGGAAGTTGATGGTTTTGGATATGTGTTCTGAGGTGGGGTTGGCATATGAATCCTATCTCCCTCTCCACTCTGACAATATATGACTTTATATATTTTAGTGCCTTGTTCTACATACCATTCCAATGACTTCTCGCAATCAAATTTCACAAATTAACTGTGATATAATGTCTTTTTGTAAGCCATAAAAGTAGGCAGCCTTAAACTCAGTCAAATTAGGACTAAAAGATTCTTCAAAACGAGAGAATGCTCTTTTTAATTCTTGGAGAAACTGGAGAGGTGACGCATTTGGCTTTGCTGTCATGGTATATGCAGCCTTTTTCGCATCCTGCAGTGACTGATATGGGGAAAAATGATGTCTAACCTCTTTTTCAAATTCTGCCCATGAAATACTCTCTTGTTCATTCAAACCCCTGATAATGCTTGCAGTAGCAACATCAAAGTATTTCTTATATTTTTCCCTGGGTATGTGTAGGGCTTTAAATACATCATGCACTGTTTCCAAGTGGTCCTCTATGCAACACTAACCTCCCTTTTTGAATGGCTTAATCAAGGCCTTGATGGATTTCATTATTTTGATAGGGCTACTTGGCGATATATTTGGAGTTGCCTTGTTCTGTTGTTCATTCCTTTTCTCAGGTGTATGGGACTGGTGGCAACCACCAGTGGGTGAGTCAAACCCCCCAAACGTGTTACAACCAGGTCCAGCCACCGGTATAGCTACTGGGACATTATTCCCTCAGGTAGAAATGGGGCTAACCTCAATTCCATTGAATGTGGTGCCTTGTTGTTTCTCCTGAGATTTAAAATTACATATTTGCTGTTCCAAATCTTTGCACTTTTTATGGAGCCGGTCTGCCTCCTGACCCAGATAAGTATTCTTATCACCCATTTTATTAATCACACCCTGCATTTCACTTATTTGCATTTGGCATTGATTAAAATCCCTGTTCCCTTTGTCCTTTTCCTGGAACATTTTAGCTATCTCTTGTTCAATAGCTTGGAGCTCACTTTCTTTCTCCATATTTTCCCTTTGGAGAGTCTGCATCTCCAAAATAACATCCTCTTTATCTTGGCTAATGTCACTTACCAACCCTTTCAGGTGTTTTAGTTCTTGCTCTCTATCTTTAAATTGTTTCCTTCTCTGAGACAGTTGTGTCTCTAATTCATTGCATTTAGATTGTATTTCTTTCTGACATAACTCTAATTCCGATTTTAGTTTTTTCTCCTGCTCATCATGTTCATCTAATTTAATTTGTAATCTGCTAATTATCTCAGCTTCATTTTCCTGCATCCGTAAAGATCAATTCAAAATGAACCAGATCTTGGCACAGATCCTTATCAAGCAGTCTTTTTCAGTATTTTTGTCAGTAGCTCTATAGCTTTCAGAACCTGCGCGGAACATGATAGCTGGAGCTCCGGGGGAACTATTTAAGTTCCCCTGTGCACGCTTGACCAAATTAATGGTCTGAATGTAATGTACGCACTGAATCGTTTGACCGGAACGGCTGCAGAGAAAGGTCTGGTCCTGTATCTTGATCCGCAGGAGCTGCTGAGCCCCACAGTCCCTCACTGATGTGTAGCCACCTACTGAATAATACAACAGACGTCTCAACACCCTCAAGGGAAAGGGGAAAGTGGATAAAATAAAAAACAGAACACAGGTCACTCTTGTTACTCTCTCCAACCAGCTGAGCACCTGCAGAGGATAGAAATAGAGAAATTATTCCTCTTTCAAACTAGTGTTCCCCAAAAACACCCCTGTAGTGTCTATACCCGTGATGCCCCTCTTTAGGCTGAGAGGCCGGTAAACTTGGAAGCTTTCCTTTAGTTCAGAACCCCTTCAAACCTGAAAGAAAACTCCCTTTAACACTTTCAGAATCATTAGAGCTTGTATCTCACTTCTATTGGGACTAGTGTTCTTGGACTTCTTTTATCTGCCTCAAATTTTATTTTCCAGAATTAATTTCCTTTGCCCAGCACAGAGTAGTGGTCTCAAAGAAATGAGTCTTGGCTTATTTTTTCTCTGGACTTAGAAGTGAAAACCCAAAAAGTTCCTTCCCCACATTGAAGTGGATTTGGCTCACTCATCAAACTATATACCTGTAGCAAGTTTAACTAACACATCTTGACGAAAATTGTTTCTTCAATGATTTAATGAATGCTGTGCACTGCTCTCTCTCTCCCTCTGTCTTGAGTCCTGTGAGCAGCATGAGAGCGTAAGAATGTAATATTAACACACTAATATTTCTGAGTTGAAACCGCTATAGAATGCTACCGGCAGCTTCGCTTTCACTTTAACTCTAACCTTGTTCGGAGGCCACTCTCCGTATTTCCAGAGGAGGACGCTAACCTGTAGCGCAGGCGCGTGAGCGACAGATCAGGAAACACTACTCTCCGCCGCGCATGCACTGTTAGCAAAGTCGTTCTTTGGGAAATAGACACGAATCTCTGGCGAGTGCTCTTTCTTCTCAAAATAAATGCAAAATGCCTTCTCACTGTTCTCGCATTCTGGCAAACTTGCAAAGAAGGAATGATTTGACGAGTCAATCAGAAAGACTGTCTACCTCAGTTCTCTATTGGACAGCAAGTAACAGTTTCTTTACTCAGTTGAATTCAGTCACTTTCTGACAGAGTTGATGCACTGAGATGACAGTTACAGTTACCCTAACTAAATACCTAGACTAACTCTTAAATAACAACTTGACTGCAGGTTTTTGTTAATATACAGATGCGCTGATTTCAAACTGACAGTCACTGAATGTTATGATGGCTTTTCATAAATACTAGCGCGCAGTGCTCCCACAAGTTTATCTGCTTGTCTTGTCCCATGAAGTTCTGATCACACAAACCTCCTTCCTCTCCAACTTGGATCAATTATAAGGGTTCAAAGTGGGCCTAACATGGGGAATTCATAAAACAGGACCTTACTGTTAAGGTGAGGACAATGAAAGGCAGTTTAGAATTCTCCATCAGATCCCAAGCACCCACAGCCACCAATCACCTTGCAGAATCTTCATGACCAATCAGTTCCCAGCCTCTTCAGCACCATGATGGCTTGGGAGACTTTCCCTCTGAGCAATAGAAGTTAAGGACAACTATTGGAATTGAAATAGTAATACAAAATAATTACAGTTAATTACAGCAATCTCTATTCCCGAGCAGACAAATAAACAGGGAAACCTGACAGTACCCCCTTCTCAAGCCCTGCCCCCAAGGCCTGGTTTACATGGATTCTTTCTATGAAATTTGGCCACCAAAATAGGCGCATTAATGTTTTTTGCGAACTCCCAAAATCTTTCTTCCGGGCCATAACCTTCCCAATCCACAAGATACTGTAATTTACCGATAGACTTCCTAGAATCCAAAATGGCCCTGACTTCAAATTCCTCTGATTCATCCTCCGTTAAAACTACCTGAGGGACTGGACACAACCTGGTTCCTTTTACCACCGGTTTTAATAAACTAACATGAAATGTTGGATGCACCTTTAGCCCAGCTTGTAATTTTAGCCTAATAGCCACAGGATTGACTATTCCTTCCACCTCGAAAGGTCCAACAAACCGGGGGCTAAACTTGTTTCAACCCTTTAATCTAAAAAATGTAGTGGAAAGCCACACTAAATCCCCAATTTCATAATTTGGACTAGAATTACGCTTCTTGTCAGTAAATCTTTTATACCTTTTCTTACTCAACTCCAAAGACTTAGTCGCCCTAACCAAACCATCTTGCATAGTTTGTAATCTCTCCTCCACAGCCGGATTAGATGACGACTTCTTCTGAACCAACTTGCAGAGAAAACGTGGATGAAAACCTCTATTGGAATAAAAAGGAGATATGGAAGTTGAATCTATTTTGGAGTTGTTATACTTATTCTAAAAAGGGGTACTTTTAAGTTTGATGTATCACACTTACACAATTGTTACCAGCTGGCCCATGGTCATGACACAGAAGGCACCAGTAGCATGGAAACACCCCATGGTTCATCACTGCTCATCCTTGCCTGCATTAAGCAAGTCCCTCAAATACACATTAAACAGGAGACAAGGAGGGCTCTCATATCATTATAGCTTTAAGTGGGCCCGGTCCTTTACTTGTCTGGTCCATTAAAACTCCGACAGCCCCCCACTTCTCAGGGGAAGTCTGGATTGGGAGTTCTTTGATAGCACCTGCAAAACTTTAAGCTTTAGGAGGCAGGAAAAGTAAATTCCCTTTTAAAAAGAAGTCTTAAATGTTTTTTTTTCCCATAAGGTGAGGGTGAGTTTGCAAAGTACTGTGGCTATTAAGAAATCTTGCTGAAGTACATCTAAGCTTTGCATAATAGGGCTACCAATGGATACTAAAGGGTCGGCTAGAACCCACCACTAAACTTTATTTTGTTGACCAATATGCAATAGAAAAATGTTATTAAGTTATGTTATAGCCGAAGCAAATCGACTTTTCATAAACAAAATTCATACAAAACAAACATATAAAGAAAAAAATATGCTAAGGTTGAAAAGAAACAATAAAACACAATCTATAAATTAAGACATATTTTATTTATTTATTTTAATTTGTATAACGTGCCACATGCCTGTAGGCCTCAGAGTGCACAGAGAACATGACAAGACAAACAACAAAGAAGCATGGGAAAAGAAATTCATAACCAGAGTAGACAACAGTAGACTAACACTAGTCTCTCTAACACGACATACATGTAGTGTTAGAAATTCATGTAGTGTAAGAAATTCACTAAATCTAACTCATGCAGTATCTTTTAAATTCCATTGGTTAAAAAAGTTTCATACCCCACAATTATTCTCTCCCAAAAATCATTGATGTGCAGGATTTCCTCCCTATGAACAAAGTGTTTTAATAATCTTTCTCTTAACTCTTCCGTACCAGTCCACTCCACCATAATATGTTTTAGAGTCTGTAAAACAGGCTTTTTGCAGAGGACAGACGAGATGTTATCAAGAGGTATATATTTCCGAATCAATCTTATTTCTCCAGTAGGCAGGAGATTCCAACGGAACCTCAAGAAATGTAGTCTTCCTGTGGAGTTCGGAAACTTCCTAGGGTACTTTGTAAGATTGCCCCTAGGTCTGACAATGGTTTTGCGACTTTGGAGTTGTGCGCTTGTTTTATGGTAGTTATCCAATCACATCTAAGCATAGAGGTTCTGATTTTTGTGGATGATGCATGAGATCATCCTCTGTTCAATTGATGCATTTAAGCATTTCCTTAGCATCACCTGTTAGACCATTTAGAACATTATTAGATTTGTAGTTTAGCACTATGTGGATGTTTTCAGTTAAAGTACCAGGCTGGGCAAGTCCCACAGTCCTAAACAGTGTTAAGGTCTTCCAGTCTACTTGGGTCTGCATGGAAGATAGACCAAGCTCATATTTGAGGCAGTAGACTGGAAGGCTCAAAGGTAGGCTAGGGGCTTTTTTCCAGATACAGCCTTCCAGCCGTGCCCAGTTTACATTCTTGGTCATGGGGTTGACTTTAATGCCATACAGCAGAGAAGCAATTACATTTTGTAAACCTTTACCAGCGGGAGGAGAGAGAAATGACAAAAGGAGGCCAGCAGCTTCTTCATTTGACATATGAGCTGATTGGCCTTCGGATCTAAGACAAGCTGAAATGTAGCCAAAGTAGGAAGCGCTCTCAGTTTAAAACCTAGGTATGTGGTCTCATTGACGATTGGTATCGTTTGTTTGTTAAGTTTCCATGTGAAACGCAGGGAGTGTTTACAGGGCCTTTTAAATTGGACTATTTGTGATTTTGCAGGATGACTAGGTCATTGATATTACCAGAGATTTCTAGGGTACTTAACATTCTTTTTTTTTTGATAGAACACTTTATTGTTTTTCTTTAAACAAAACATACAAACAAGCCCACACTTAGAGGTACATCAAACCCATCCCTCCCCTTTACATTTAGGGTCATACTTTAAATTGCAGTAAAAGGAGTTCTATTACTACATACGGTTACGTTCTTTTACAATAGCATAGCATGAACTTTTTCCCCATAGTGTATCATCACTTGTCCTCCAGGCTCTCCATCGCGGACAGCAATTCAATGAGCATCCTCCCATTTCTGCCATATTTTTCCCGCCTTCCCAGGGCAGCCCCTAGCGGTGTACACTCTATGTTCCATGGCGACGCAAATGTCAACGTCTGTGGTCCATTGATCTTAACTAGGTGTCACAGCAGAGACCCAAGGTTGCGCTATGTTCCTTTTTATCAGTGCGAAAGTGGTGGATAGAAACAGTTTCTCGTTCCATGACAGCGCACCATCTACATCCACCCCAAGCAGTAGCAGTTTCGGATCCCTGTGGATTGTCCTACCCATGACCCTCGACAGTTCATTACAGCGCGCCTGCCAGTATTGTTGGATGTGTGTGCATTCCCAGAGGATATGGAAAAAGGTGCCTTCATCACTTTTGCAACGTAAACTGGTTGGATCAGTAATCCTGCCACCTCTAAAGAATGCCACTTTTGGATAATATATCCTATGCAGTATTTTTTATTGGACTAGCCTGAGCCTGGATGAGATAGCTATTTCTCTGGAAAACATCAACAAAGCAGCCCTATCCTCCGAAAGTATGACACCCACATCTCTTTCCCACTTGGACTTCAAGCTGGACAGTTTAGTTGTAGCAAAAGAGGTTATGGCGCTATACAGAGTCGATGTAACCTTGTGTTTGATCGATTCTGGAAATAGATTGCGTTCCAATGGGGTATATTCAGGCATATTGCTCATGTCGGGAAGGTGGGCCTGTAGTGCATGCTTTAGTTGCGTGTAATGGTACTGTTCAGTCAGGGGTAGATTATAGCGGGAAGCCAGATCTACAAACGGTAGTATGTTAGCTCCCCTCTCAACATCTCCTCATTTTTATTGTTCCGTGCTTTGACCAAGCGGGCCATTTAGGAAGTTTGTTTACTCCCGGGAGGCTCCGACTGTCCCATAGGGGTTGTGCGGGGGTTAGCTTCTTATCCGATCTGACGTATTTGGTTTGTGTGAGTCGGTCCATATTAGCGTAATGTGTGATAACATAGTTGGGGTGGACAGTCTGTCTCGACCGCGATAAAGGTATCTCAGTATGGGTCTTTCCTGTGTATCGTTAGCTGACAGTCTGTTGTGCGGAAGTTAGGTATCCCCGTGGAGTTTGTCGTTTGCGACTGCCATTTGACTGGCCCAATAGTATGTCTGCAAGCGGGGAAGCCCAATTCCTACCCTCCCATATTGATCTTTGAAGAGTAGCAAGCGCCAGGCGCAGATGACCCCCACACCACAGCAGTTTTCTAGGGGTTTGCTCTATTTTCTGGAATTCACTTTGTGGAATACATAGAGGAGCATTTAGCAGTATGTAAAGGAAACGGGGAAGTGCCATTATCTTAAAGAGGGCTATTTTACCTAGCAGTGTCAGTGGGAGGAATATCCAATGATGGACATCCTCTTTGAATCTTGTTGTCATGGGATGTAGGTTTTTCGCCACGTATTCATTCAGGTTGTTCATAATTTGTATGCCCAATCTCATGTGCTGTCTCGGAGTGCCCACGGATGGTCCGCGGTGTATCCGTGGTGCCTAGGTCTGATGCAGTCACACAGCTCAGTGTGCCTGTCCCTATTGGGTGTGTTAGCCGGTCTCCACCCGCTAGCCTGCTGTCTGTGTCCGATTGTTGCTGAGTTTGTGTCTTTAACTCCAGTCAGTGCTCACAGCACTGTCGGGGCACGTTCAGCTCTCAGGCATGCTTCCTGCCCCATTGCAGCTATACTGAGTCTCGCGCCGATCCCCGGTGCCACCATACCTCTCCCACAGCACTCACCGGTGTCACCCGTCTCCCTCCACCATCAGGGACCCGACCGTTCTCAGCCCGCACTTCAGCGTTGTCCAGTACGGCTGCCCGACAGAATGTTCGGGTCTGCCCTTCGGGCCGTCTCCACCAGTGTGCACTTCTTCCCTCACTCTCTTTTGTCGACAGGCAGGAAGTTCCGCTGTGGTCGGGAAGGTGTCAGCAGTGGCCTGAAGCAATGTGGATCAGTGCCTCCCTGGGGGCCTCAGGTGTGTGTCCCAGAGCGCCGGGGTGCTCCATGTATCCTCCCCAACTCCTTCCGTGTTAGACTCAGTCTCCAGATCCACTCAAGCCCACTGAAAGGAGATTTCGCTCATCTACTCACACCGCTGGGCACAGCGTATCTCTGCACCGGGCCGCGGGTCGGTCTCTGCCCAGCTTGCCCTTTCGGCTCAGGGAGTTTCACTGCTGCGCGCACTGTGCTCCAGCTCTCGGCGTTGCGCCAGCATTAGGGCGGGACCCCCGGTTACCTCAGGCTCCGGGGAGCGGGTGTCAGCTCACGCCGGCAGGGCACCGCCTCCTTTACTGCCACAGTCTGATCTATCTGCTGTGCAGCAGCCTCTGGTGCTCCAATCCGGACCTCTTTTCGGCACAGCCAGACCGCACCTGGTCACTGCCTCGCAGGAGGACTCAGTCCGAGCTCCGTGATCTCGGCTGGCGTCACTTTTTCAGAACGCCGCTCGTGGCCATTTTGTGCGTCTCACCCCGCCTGTGCACCGGGTTCGTCCTCCAGCCTTTTCTCCATTTCAGAGCTCGATTTGAGGGCCACAGCTTCTGTAGCTCGTGCCCCAGATCAGAAGCTTGTGATGGAATTGTTTGTGGCTTAGTTCAGCACGGATGGCAGGCTATTTAATGAGGATATGTGCAGCGGTCACGGGAGCTCCCGAAGCTCACGTCCGCATCCTTCTGCAGTTGGCCACGCCCCGTACTTAACATTCTTTGTTATGTTGTTATGTTAATGAAACTTATTGAGCACTCAGTCACCAAGGTATCATGGCGCTTTGAAGACCAATGAGTGCATAATCTAGCAGTACTAGGTTGTCTGCATAAGCAATCCAGTTAAGTCTTTCTCCTCCATTTCTCGGGCTGTTTAACGCAGGTGGACCCAGAGCCTTTCCCAAATCTGCTAAGTATAAATTGAAAAGGAGTGACGCTATTATGCTCCCCTGGCGTACCACTCTTTCTGTGGTTATATCATGGGCTAAGTGCCCTTCCAGGTCAGTCTGACCTGAAGCTTTGAGGTATCATGGAGTGAGACTATAATCGCTAGGAGGTACATGGGAATTCCCCTGTCTTTAAGTTTGTGCCACAGGCCGTCTTGATTTATGGTGTCGAACACCTGTGATAAGTCCACCCAGGCTCCATACAAGGTCGGCCCTCCCTTTGTCCAAGAATTTTCACATGCCATCGTCACAAGAAGCCCATTTATAGATGTGCCTATGCCCTTTCGGAAGCACAATTGATGATTGGATAGGATTCCTTACTTTCAACCCGCGCTTCCAAGTCCTTGAGTATGAGACCTGAAAAGATCTTACTGTCGACATCCAACAAGGCGATCGGGCGATAGTTCTTTGAATCTGCCCGATCACCCGTTTTATTAATTGGAATGACAACTGCTCATTTGCATTATTCTGGCATACTTTTGCATCTGTTGATTTCCTTAAACAATTTTTCTAAGATGGAGGCTCATGGATCTATGGCAAGTTTCATGATTTGGTTAGACAGCCCATTTGGACCAGCTGTCTGAGAAGGGGAGGATTTCTTAAGGAACTCTATTATGCCCTCCTTTGTTATATCAACTTGCCACGGAACATCTGCATGAATGTTAAATATCTCATCAGTGGGTTTTTTGTACAGGTTACCAAAGAAATTGCACCATGTTAGCTCTGAGACAGTATGGCTCATTATGGGTCTGGTGGTAACCGTGCTGGTGCTACTGGCGGGTTGCCGCTGGACCCGTAAATATTTACCGCCGCCAGACTTCCCGGTGCCACTGGGAGATCACAACCCGGCGGCCCGAAAAGTCAGGCGCCGGTAAATTGTAAGTCCCCATTCCCATAGAGTCCAATAGGACTCTATGAGAATGGGGACACAGGAGCACCGGCTATTTTCCCTGCTCTTGCCAGGTCTAGTTCATGCAGAACATCTGTAAAGGACCTTGGAGAGCAAAATTTCCAAATTTCTGAATCAAGTGTGGTTTTCAGATGATATTTAAGTTTTTGATTCAGGACAAGGCTATGTTCCCTGAACTTTCTAATCTGATTCGACCTTGATTGACCGCTATTTCTGATGTGTACATGAGTGTTTTTCTGTTTTGTGGGAAGGCAAATTTAGCTACTAGCATATTGTGGTCACTAGTCGTTTGATGTTGAATATCAAAATTGGTACATTTGGAAAAAAGCCTGTTTGATAGAAACATATAATCAATTATGGAGCTCTTGGCTCCCTGTGCCCAGGTGATTTTTGGGGGGATGTCACCCTCTATGTTCCCATTTGCCATTTTGAGTGCCCAGTCTTTCATGAAACAAGACCATGGTTTGCCTTTGCTGTGGACTTGGTTTGATTTCCTTCTGAAATTGGTTGTGTCACTCTTTATACACTGTGAGTTCAGGTCACCAGCAATCAACAAGGTAAAGCCTTTATGCATCTTTTCAACAGTCGGGATGAGGGAAATTAAGCATTGTAGGAATGTTGTTAGAGTTGTCACTAACGGGTTAGAATATCCACAAGTAATCGCTATTTTAACAGGGAAAGTTCTGTTTTTGGTTATCATGCCAATTGCCAGAATGCCAGAAAACTCGCTGCTGATGAGAAAGGATTCTGGTATGGTTGAATTACGAACAGCAATTAAGAGGCCACCAGATGGACGGTCGCCTTTCTCATAAAGTGCCAGTTGACTGAATGTTAAAAAATTGTCGACTCCTAAGTGACCCAACAGCTACGATTCCTGGAACAGGACCAAGTCAAAGTTGCCAAAGATTAGATTCCATCTCTGAGTGTCTTAAAACGAGCTGGAGCCACGTGTGTTCCAGCATACCACATTTATTCCATCTTTGGCTAGAGAGAGAGACATTCACTAACCCCATTTTCGCTAGAACCTGAGTAAGATTTCTGGCAGGAGAGGACAAATCTTTGATTGTAAAGCGGAGTGTCCCTCTGCTTTCATCTCCTTTCCATCCTGAGTGGATCCAATGCTCGTAGAGTGCTTGGCTCCTGAGTCCTTTGCCTCTCTGCAATCTGCCTTGCATTCCTCACTGTGCTGGGAGCGACTCTGTCACCGTTATTCCGATCTTACTTAGGTCATGGCTAGATTCCACCAGTGCTCTCGCACCCACCCATGATTTCAACCCCATTTCAACAATGAGTGCATTTCATGTACGGAAATCGTACATATTCTAGATCTTGAGAGGACAGAAGTACAATGTTTGTATTTTAGGACTTAAGGGCTCGACATGCCCTTCAATTTAGATGGCTTTCCATCCAGAACCTTGGGATAGCAAAAGGATTGCTCTTGTTTGTTATAGTAGTGTGATTGCCTGCACACTCTTCATTTTTCATTGAAGTTCATTCACTGGCTATAAGGGACCAAATCCTTTCTCTTCATCATTAGTTCAATGTTCAGTCATCTTATGTCCATTGACTTGAGAGTCTCTATCTCTCTCGGCTGATTGGAGTTTTGTTCATGTTGCGATATCCGTGCCTCTAAGAGGGCTCTTGCACTGTGCGACTTTTGCTTTTTTTAGACAGATGGGTGCCAGTTCCAGCTTGCGAGGTTCTCCCACTTTGTCATGTTTGCCTTTCTTATCACTCTGCCCTTGATGGTCAGTTTTTGCCTGATTATCGGTTCCAGGCTGGATTTCATGAGAGTCTGTTTGCACTGCTTGATCAACTGCCTTCCGCAGTTGGTGTCCTGTGGTGCCCATTTGCATCTGGGCTTTTCTTGAGACAGGTTTCTGTGTACCACTGTTTAAGACTTGTTTTTGCAGTCATGATATTTTACTGACGAAGCGCCTATTTTTTGCTCTCGTATTTTTCTTTTTTCGTGAGATGTTTTGTATTATCCATCTTACCTAGAGGGGTAGATGATGGAGCAGCTGTTACTGGAGGTTCCTGCACGAGAGGGACTAAATCATCATGGGCTTTCTTCTTCTTTGTCTTATTTTTCTTTTTCTTTTGGGATACTTCCTGTCTCTTGCTCAGCTGTGGAATAAGTTGGTGAAAGGCAGACATCTTCCAAATTTTCAGCTATTATGGAATTGTGAGTGATCTGTTTTTGCATCCCAGAGCCATGATCATCACCTATTTGGCCAAGCCGCATGAACTCTTTTAGTTCCGATTCTGAGAGTGGAGTGTCATCTAGAACACAATACATGACGGCTTCTGTGACTGAGCCCGAATTGGCCCCTTCTGATAAAGATGTAAGGAGTTTCTCTTCTAGGGAGATTATTTTCCCTTTTAAGAGTTCCATGTGCTGACAGAGTGTGTTTATGGTTTCATGCATTGCTCTGATGTTCATGTTTTCTTTAATTGTCCCCGTTTTTAAATCTTTTAGGGCTTCTATTATTTTTAAATTTAGAGTTGTCTTCATGTTGACCACAGCTGAATTGCATTTTGTCATTTCTATAGTCGTCTCAGTTAGGGCACGGGAGTGGGTCTGGACTTCATCTTTCACCAACTCAAACACATTGACCAATGAATTTAGAACAAAGCTCAGTGCTGTTAGTGTATTACTGTTGACGTTTCCTGCCTCTGAGTGGTCCCATTTTTTGTGTCTTGAGTTGGTTTGAGTGTCTGGTGATGTTGCTAGGCTTCCTTTATCCAGAGCTGCATTCTCATTTATCTTCGCTGTGTATGTGCAATCAGTTCTGTTGGCTTTGTTGTAATGCATGAACTAAATAAAATAGAGAGAGGTGTACAGACGTCCGTTCTTCCCCTTCTGCTACCCTTTAAGGTTGTGGGGGTGTTTATATCTGTCACCAGATTTACCATCAGTTCTTTGTTGGGTCCTCTGCTATTTGTATCTCCCAGACTTAGACTCCTTCTTCTTGGGAAGTAGTTGTCAATTTTGGCTTTCAGTGTGGCCGCTGTAAAGGTGTATTCTAAGTGGTCGAGTGATGTAGATCTTGCTTCTATTATGGGATTGTCTGCTGGTGGAGTACCCTCTGATATCTGCGGAGAGTGTTCCTGCACTCTAATCTTTTCTGAGTTTTCCAATATGTTTTATCGCCCAACATTTTCCCATTAGTGGTTTGCTTGAGGACTCTGATTTACTTGACTTTATTGGGGTCTAATGTGGTCTGGTCCCAACTTTTCTCCAGAAAGGGATGATCCAGTTCTGGAGCCTGTAGATCATCCTGTAACAAGCTAATAGGTAAATTATATGACTATGGCTAGGGCATGATTGCGATGCAAATGGGCTTTTGGGCTTCGTTGGTATTTTATTTTGCTTTCCTTCTGTGCCTACTCTCTTTGTTCTACGCTCTGGGAGGGCTGAAAGGCACACAAGTCCCGCAGTCGCTGCCCCAGGAGAAGTCAAGAAAAGGAAAGAAAGAGCGCTACACAGGAGACTACGCAAAGAGGTTTTTTTTTACAAAAGGAAGAAGCGCTCCATTAGTACAAGGCTAAGGCTTGATGCATCTGAAAGGAAACAATTACCCAACCTGGTAATGCTGAACTCACTGAATAAGATGTTCGTCACTTCTTGCAAGTTGACGGAGGAGATGTTTCACTACTGCTTCGAACCCGGCACAGCTCAAAGGCGGTTGGCTCACAGTCACTGTTCCTGGGGGGATCAGAGGGACGTTTGCCTTCGCAAATCAATGTGCATAGAATCTGATTTAAAGTATTTTCAGAGAGTGCTTCATAAAGCTAGTATGAAAGAGTAGGAGCCTCTCACTTTGGGGGGTGCGTACTTGTAACAAGCGAAGAAACCAAAATAGTCCTTGATAACTGTTATTTAGGGGTGGAGGCACAAGGATTATGGCTTCATTTTTTTGTAAAGATGTATGAAGCAAACCCCAGCACCTCGTGACCGTTCATCGTTCGAGGAGACAGTATATGGAAAGGGGAGTCACTTACTGGAATAAGGGGCCACAGCAACGTTGTTCCATGGAGTCGGCTTGTCCCATTTGCTAGGCTTGTTGTCCAAAACCGGGCAACCACGTTCACCATCTCCCCAACTCCCAAACTCCCAAACACCTAAACACACACTGCAGCACACCCCCGCGCTCTGCCACATGGAAAGATTATGAACTGGAAGCCGCCTTCTCCAGGAATTGAAAGCGTGGACAGACTCGATTGGTGTCAGTTTCACCTAAACAAACACTGCAGTCAGTGCTTTAAGTGGGGTAAGAAATTGAGGGGGGGCCCTCGTTTGGAGGCGTGGCCTCCATTGTGGGCGTGGCCTAAAAGTGCACAAATCATAGTAAGGTGCGCAAACAAATATATAAATGTATTTGAGCATTTATATATTTGTTTGCGCACTACTATGGTTTGTGTATTTTTCAAGCCTTCTTTTATATTCATAGCAATGTTACATATTTCTATGTTTATAAAAGGTGGCTTGAAAGTGCACACACCATAGTAAGTTACGCACACTTGTGTGCTTACCTTACTATGGTTTGTGTACTATTCAAGCTGCCTTTTATAAACATAGACATTTGTAACATATGTCTATGTTTATAAAAGACGTCTTGAAACGTAGGCATCTTTTATAAAGCGTTGAGGACGGACAAAACCCAAGGTGGCTTTGTCCGTCGACAAAGCTTTATAAAAGTTGCTTTGAATTGTGTACGATTCAAGCCATCTGTTATAAACATAGAAATATTTCTACGTGTATAAAAGATGGCTTAAACGTACACAGTTGAAGGCATCTTTTATAAAGCCTTGCCAAAGGAGAAAGGCGCCTCGGGCTCAGTGATCTCTGCTCAGAGCACTGACCCCGAGGCGTCTTTCACTCTCTGCGAACCGGCGGGCTCCGTGATCTAATCTACATATTAGATCATGGAGCCCGCGGGTTCGCTGAGGGTCAGTGACCTGGCGAGGGGAACTAAGGGACTGTAGCTTCCTCTGATGGCCCCTCAGATGAGGGGTCATCAGAGAAAGTTACAGAGACTGACGGAAGTGCCAGCCAGTCACAGCGACGAGGTGGCTGGCTGGCACTTCTGTCAGCTTGCCTGACGTTTAAATGGCGGGCGCATCTCTCGTTGCGGCTGCGGCCGCGGCGGGATAATGCGTCCTGCCATGGCGTGGTGGGGCTGGGGGGCCCCGGCAGGGCCCCGGCTCAGCCTCACTTTTTGGAGACTGCCGGGGCCCGGCCCCGGCAGGCCCCGGCCCACTTAAAGCACTGACTGCAGTACAGCGCTGTGCTCCACAAGATGGAAAGTTTATGAACTGAAAGCCACCTTCCCCAGGAATTGAAAGCGTGGAAAGACTCAATGTATGTTAGTTTCACCTAAACACACACTGCAGCACAGCAATATTCAATCTCAACCATCCCAACTCAAAGCAGAATCCTGCCCTAAACAAGCTATGTCATAGTACAATATCTCGCTGATTAAATGAGAAATACACGTCTTTTGATTCGTTTCCATCACCATCTGTGTGCTTGCCTCCATTTTGAATGGACTGAACCCTTGTGATTGTGGGAAACCATCCAGTATAATCTAAGCTTTGCTCTTCCAGGGTAAAGAAAGGTGCTACGATTCTGCATTTACCCTGTCAAATGTATTTTCCCCTGAATAAGTAGGGTGCTATGGAAACTGATGAATAAGTATGGTGTTGCTTTTCTGATTTGTTATACTCTCTGTAAAGGGAGGTTCTGTTTAGAAATATATTATACAATGCATAAAAATATAAACATCCCCAGGCTTCTGCTTTGGTCCTATAGGCTGCACCTCTGGTGAGGGTTCCTCGATTATGCCTAATTTGCTATGCCCCGAATAAATATTCTTTCATGCAGGGGCGTAGGAGACACATAAAATCTGGGGGGGGACAGGGTACATCTTGGGGACTGTGCTTTATTTATTTATTTATTTATTGTTTTTTAGTCAAAGAACTCGACTTTTCACAAAATTAGAATTAAAATAGCAGTATGTATTAAATTACAAATATCACCGTATAAAACAAGAGAAAAGAAGAAAAGAAAACAGAAGAAAATTAAAGGATGCAGCAGCAAAGAACATGTCTTTGTATGTTGCATTTCTGGATTTATCATCTGACTATGAGCTCATGGTAAGCAAGAGGAAATAACAATTACTTTCAGTGGGCCACAGCTAGGACGCCAGCTCGTTAAGAGGCAGATCACCTGTATGTGGACTCCTGCCAAATAAAGGAATTGCAGCCTTTTCTACCAACTGCAAGTTGCTACTTTTTTTGTGGGGGGCAAGGAGACGTGTGTGTGTGTGTGTCTCCTGGAATGGAAGGATGGCGGTTTCAAAGAAAGAGAAAGAGGAAATCTTGTTTGTGCCTCTGAGTAAGCCCTGTTATGGGAGTAGAGGGACCAGGAGTGTGATGTTGCTGCTTTGACTGTCCTCCGGTGGGGGGGGGATACAGCAAACAAGGAGGATGAGCGATCGCAAGCCAACCCCCTTATAAGCACTCCGAGGTCAGCAGCCAGATGTGTCAGACCCAGGGGATGCCTAGTAGGTGGGGTGTATGTGGACCCAGGGGGGTGGCCAGATGGGCAGCCCACTATGTGGGCTGCCCCTCTTGCGCCCCTGCGAGGGCTGGGCCTGCCTCTCACGATGAGTCTGGTCCATCTTATTCCATCTCATGCTGGCTTCAGAGCCTAGCCTTTCTTTGCCTTTGTTATTCTGAATGCAGAGCTGGACTCTGTTCCTTTCTCGTTTAACATTTGCTACATTATTCAAAGAGCTCCTCTGGCCTTTCTTTGCTTCTCCCTTGTCTCACTGCTGGCTTGCTTAATACATACCTCCTAGCTTGAACAGCCAACATATTCCCCCTAACACAGCAATGGCAACTGCAGTGTGTCTTAACTTCTATTTGTTCTGTATCTTGAATTGGCCTCTTATTTCTGCTTTTCTGTCTGCAGCGGAAAGGCATTTGCCAGTCACTGCCATGATGGTTCTACCTGGCCATAAGAGGGCAACAGCTAGCCAGTATTGGAATAACAATGGCATATTATGCCAGAGGCTGGCAACTGCCTTCCTAATGCCCATACAAGAGACAACTCTTGCCTCTGTTTCTAACAGTAATTCAGTGGATGAAGAAACGCAAGAACAAATATATTGCTTATAATTGAAGGGGATGATGTCACACTTGGTTCAGGCATTTTCATCATGCCAGGAGCTAATTTGCAGCTGCAATTAAGCGATTACCTTTCAGACTTCTGGCTTTAAATAACGTAAGTATCACCTGGAAAGCACAGAGGTTGCTCAACAGGGTTCCTGGAGCACGAGGGGTACCCTACTCGTGGGCATGGATGATTGGAGGGCATTCCTGCCCTGGTTTGGAGCCTGGCCCCTACAGCCATGATGGGGGGAGGGGCCTATTACTTTTGGTTGTACGTACCCTTTGAGGGTGAGCAGACATTACCTCCTGCTTTAGCCCACTAACAGCTCTGCTTTGCAACTTTATCACAGATACCGGTCAGGTGGCATGTAACTCAATGCTACTAATGTTATCAGCCACAGAAGTCTGGAATCCTTTGCCACATCAACTAGGGTACAGGCTTGCCACCTGAGACTTACCCATGTCTGAGTCTGCATCTGTCGCCCTGTGGGGAAGACACACGCAGAAAGAGCAGGGCACAGTGCCCTTGCAGGTTTTTCACACTTCTTTCTCGGGGTGGGCACAATTCACTCCGCAGAGAAAGTGACACATGCTGGGCAACATTCTCCCACTTTGACAATTTCACCCAAAGAGCGAAATTGGCCATTTGAAATACATCTGTCGACTTATTATTGCACAATCCACACTGATAGGTTAAAGCACCTGCTTAACGCGAAATGGCAATTAAGGGCATTTGCCAACGCATTCAAGAAGCACAGGACACCCTCTTACCAACGACATGTCATGCTCAATCATTCTGATCACGAATTGCCATTTATCTGGGGTCATGTTAAATGTATTTATTGATTTTATTTATTACATGTGTAGCATCACGCAAAACCCCCAAGCATCCAGGCACAAAGTAAACTGCATGGAGTGGACCACTTCCGTGGGCGCACGTTTTTACTTTTCCGCCACAAAATGGAACATTTTAGTGTAAAAGGCAGGTGAAATCACATTGCTTTTGCACTTTGGAGGAGTGTAAATACCTTGCGCAATTAGCAATTGCTGGACTCCGCTCGCTTTTACCAGGTTTCATCTCCAAGCAGATCCCAGAGGAATCCCTTTCCTTATTTCCAGCATGAGAATCCATGCTGGCAGTAAGGCCACATTTGCCTGGTGGAGCGGGAAATACAGGGGGTCCTGGTATGTCCACTCGGCTCCCGAACTCCACCCAGAAAATGCACGAAAATCTGGCCAATTAGAAAAAGCGACAGTAATAGTGTTTTCCACCACTTTTTCTGAACCAATTGACCTGGAAAATGCTGTGTTGCATCGGAAGCTGAATGCATTCACTCTGCCTATTATACCACTGGAAGATTAAGCCAGGAAGTGAACACAGGTGTTACATATTCCTCTGCACAATCTGCATTTGGAGCATTAATTAACTGAGCTACCTTACACATGATATCTCCTCTGGGGCCTTACCGTCTTAACCCCTTAACTGCCATGGGTATTTCCCCCCAGTGCCAAGACCTTTTTTGGTGATCTCGGTATGTCGCCATTCAATCCCTTGTAACTTCTTTGTCACATGAGATATCTCAGTCAAAGTTGGCCCCTTTTTTCCCACATGTAGGCGTTCGTAACGCCACCCAGGAATCCTAGTTTGCTGTAGTGGGGTGAGAGAAAATAACCAAAAAGCAGAACATTTGGGTTTTTTTCTGAAAATGCCAATAGAATGTTGTACAAAGAAGCCTGTGGTGTTTTCCTTATAAGAGCTAGGGACAAATGGTTTGCTGTGCTGGATTAGCCATTTTCCAGGCTTACAAGAACAGATTGAGTGGAAACCAAAATAACATATTTTGATATGCTAATCGGCCGTTTTGTGAGAGGTAGGCGATTTTGGCGTTTTTTGTCCAATAGGACATGCGTGGACGGAATGGAAGAAAAGGGTAGGAAAGCTGAATGGGAAGCCAGAAAGGCATACATTCCTAGAAAGTAGACAATATTCCAAGTTTAGGAAGGGGTGATTTGTGCAGGTCAGGCAATAACTATGTAGGGAAAGATTCCATAGTTTGGGGGGAAATCGGGAAAATGACAGAAAAAAAACCACAATTTCCACACATTTCACTCTAGTCACCCACCGAAACACGCAGCCAATAACACATGGCCTACCTTCCCGCGTTCCCACAGGTTTCCCGACGAAAACAGTACCTCACATGTGTGGGTGCACCAACCTGGGTGCAAAGGGAAAAGCCTAAAACACTGGTAACCCCAAGTATTTTCGCACAGCAGATTTTCAGGAATTTCGCTCATGTGGACAACCTACAGATTTGGGCCTAGGGTGTCAAAGCCACCAAGAAAAACGGGGAACCCCATGCATTTCCAAAAAGATGACACCTGTCTCCTAAAATCTTCACATAACCTTCTCCAAAGCAACCCTTACATTCCAAAATAGAAAGGCATTTCCCGTAAAAGATAAAGAGATGCCATCTTCTTTAAAATTAACAGCATTACTGGCATCAATATTCTCATTATTACAGAAGAACATACCAGCTCTAAGCATGAAGGCACACATGCCTCGGTTGATGACACACCTAGCAATGTTTTGCTGAGGACAAAAAACTGAACTATTGTCCCATATTGCCCTAGGTAGTAATCCAGAAAAAATTACTTTCGCATTTTGAAGGATCTTCATTACGGCTTGAACCAAGCGTTCCAAATCAGCCAACAAAGTAGGGGCACTGACGTTGCCCAAATGGAAAGTATCATAGTTCAAAACTACAACATGGGGACTGTTCATCGTGGCCATATCCTCACAAACTTGTACAATTCCCTGTACATTGCAATCAGGCACAGTGCTTCACACCACCTCCACTCCTTTCACATCAAAGTTCTTTGCAACATGCCTGCATTGAGCGTACTGTTGTAAACCATGCACAAACATATCTCCAAGCACCAACACCCTGACTTTCTCTACTTCTGCCATCTTCACCACACACAGTCTCTTTCAACACAAATCCACAATCTCGACATCTGATTGGCTGATCCGTACAGTCTTCTTTCCATGTTGGATTTCCTGGAAAAACCCGGATGTAGCACGCTCTGTCCACGAACAGCCGCGGTGTCCGCTGACGGCGTCCACTTTACTCTCTGTGCCATTCCCTCATTGCATACAGCTAAGCAATCACACAATACGAATACCGTCCTCAGAACACCCCCATTTTGTGAATTTTTGAACATTTCAGGACAATTATCATTTCATTATTCAACATATTGACATTACAAATATTATACCTTCATCTTGTACTCTGCACACAATGCTATGTTTCTCCATTAGTAGCTCAGTATACTAGATAGAATACCATAATACAATGCTATTTATATCAATGCATCTTTCAAAGCACAATTAACGGTATGATATTTATTGCAATAGCCTTGACACTTTTTTCGCAACATTATAATAAAAATCCCTAGTACACAAATTCCATGAAAAGTACATACACATGTGATGTCATCAGTGATTTCATCAATGACATTTGCGATGTCATCTTTGATGTCCTGGGTGTTAGTCTTAGCAGTGCACGGTGGTGGCGCGAGTTATTTTTCATAGCTTACCATAACTTGCGATTTTCAGGGGTCTTTCGGCTGTACTTAGAACCATAACGTCCCTTAAACAAACTTTTTTTAATATCACGCAAACAATATACAAACATGGCGTGCAAAAACCAACTTCTCACAGATGGCTTTACACAGAATAGTAAGAATTTATGCTCGTTCACAGTGAAGGTCAACTGCTTCCATTTTTTTAACGGGCCCCGGAGAGGCTCACGAAGCGGACTATAAGGTTGTATTGTGTTTTGACCTTCACAGACAGAGATTGTGATGAAAGACTTCTCTTGAAGGAGTGTTGCTAAAACGTAAGAGAAGATAAGGATGAAATTTCTGAAACGAAACCACTTTTATATATTATATCACTATGCGAAAGATCGTTCGCACACGCAGAGTCGTATTTTGGGACTGCACTACTCGTAGACAATGGAAATTGCAATTGTACTGTAAGTAACCCTTTAGATTATTTTATACCAAATATAATTACAATAGCGTAGCATTAAAGACCGCTCAAGTTGAACTTGTTCGTTCAAAGTGGCATAATGTTTTCTACTTCGCACTATCACTGCCAAATTGATCTCCTGTCGTTTAGAGGGCTCTGAAAAAGGCCGACGACACAGGGTGGGTTAATAGAAATAATTTAACCGGTCTATAGGCGGTCAAGCCCTCTACTCGCTGTGCCACTTCACTGTAGCCTGTCAAGTGGCACAGCGAGTACAACGCTCGCTTTGACATCCGTGCACAGCTTGCTAACGCAAGTTCGAATCCCGGCAAGGCCAAACTCAGCCTTTCATCCTTCCGTGGTCGATAAATGAGCACCACACACGGTGGGTAATAATAAGCACTGCCTTAGATACCTCACGGTTCTTAGCGCTATATGAATGGGAAAATATTATTATTTTATTATTAACATACTCCGTTGCACTATCTTCGATAGCAAATAGTTTCACGCCCTAATCAATAAAATGATGATTTTTAATGAAGATCGGCTGGTGAGACTAATTTATGTTTTTTAAAACAGGTACGTCGCCCCATTTTGCCTATGTCACGATTTACAGACTCCAGCGGATGGGGTCTTCAACTGCCAGGTGCAGGTCCAAATATGCAACTTCATGACCCTCAACATTTTATGGGACAATCCCCAAGGACCAATATGCCCTTACGCAGTACTAGCGGCTACAAACAACATACCAACCAATAGGGTGGTCTAATGGCTCGTTGTTGGAGCAACCTTCCGATTATCAGAGCGACCATTTACTGCTTTTATCATAAACCAACAGCCTATCTACCGCAAAGGAACAACGCGTGGCTCAAAATAAACTTTTGCTGATCGACAGCAGAGACAATAGCAAATCGCTGAATATTCACTAAACATTTCATGTGAAATAAATGTACTTTACCAAATGTACAGTCCTGCTGTTTACTTTTAAACCACAGTTTCATATTCCGAATTGTGGCGCACTGAGTTGTAAGCTGATCTAACAGCCTCTGTACCGCAAAGGAACATCGCGTGCCTCAACATGAACTTTTGCGGATCGACAACAAAGACAAATGCAAATTGCTGAATATTCTCTAAACATTTGATGTCAAATAAATGTACTTTACAAAATTTACTATCTTGCTGTTTGCTTTTAAATCACTGTTTCATATTCCGAATTGTGGCGCGCTGTGTTGTGACATAATATGTGTTGTCTTCCGGGTTCTGTGTAAAGTCACTTAGGACTGGAGACGACTGGGCGCGTTTGATGACGCACCCTGTAACGTCACGGAGAGAGGCGGGGAATATGAATGCTTTGATAATATCAGGCTTAGGGGCGGGAGATATGATTTAGTGTCGCAAAAGCAAGTCAGCCAGGTCAATAGCGCCAGTCATAGGATTATCACATAATGTCGGCGCCCACCAGCCGGATTTATCGTTTCTTTAGTGGACAAAAGTTGGTTGACACCCATAGGAAATTGTACTATTAGCGGACAAAAGGAGTGGTCTTAAAACACTTTCACCCTGACAACGAACAATACAAACAACGTTCTCAGAACACCCCTATTTTGTGTAATTGCAACCATTTCGGGACACCGCAAGTGTTCTTAGAACACATTCAACTAGACAATACGGACAGCGTCCTGAGGACACCCCCAGTTTGTGTATTTACGAACAATTAAGTACACCGCGAGTGTTGATACCTCATTTTTACCTTCCTTGTGAACAAAAATGACACATACTCTGTCCTCTAAACACCCCACCATTTAGTTTATTTACAAAATGTCAGAACAGCCGTGTTCCCCGCGGACAAATCAAACACAACAAAAACGTCTAGTTTGGTGAGGATTCCTCCAGGGGGGGCAAAGTTATAGGGGGGAGTCCCAAAACTTTTTTTTTCCCATAGACTGAATGGGAAAAAATGTTTGCTCGCGTCTACAGCCCAAACCGCTGGACGGATTTTCACCAAATTTGGACCAGGAGCAGCGGCTTGGTCCCAAAAGCGTGCTTTTGCAAACTTGGTGAAAATCCGTCCAGTAGTTTTTTTTAAATGACCAAAAAGTAGGTAAAAATAAATTAGTGATATCTGTGTTCGGTCCGCGGACACACTTCCCTGTTCGCTCCGCGGACAGTGTCCTGATTGGCCAATCGGCTTGCGTGATGTCCGTGGACATGCAACGTGTTCGCTGATTGGACGGCGTGGAGCGTGAAGCATGTCAGATTTTCGTTAGTGCCCGCCATCTTTGATTCGCGGACGTCCGCGGACAGCGCGGTGAAACTTTGTTCAAAATTTGTATTTAGTAGAGTCTGTTGGTGTGTAGGAGTGTTTGGGGAGGGTGGGAGTGTATGAGATAGGATGAAAGTTGTGTTTTTTTTATGTGTTAGACGTTCTTTTTGTGTTCGATTTGTCTGCGGACATCACAGGTGTTCTGAAATGTTCTAAATAAACTGAATGGGGGGTGTTCTGAGGACTCAATATGTGTCCGTTTTGTTTGCAAGCAAACTGAAACTGTTCTAAGAACACTCGCGGTGTCCTGAAATGTTCGCAAATAAACAAAATGGAGGTGTCCTGAGGACGCTGTCCGTATTGTTCGTTATCAAGTTGAATGTGTTCTAAGAACACTCGCGGTGTCCTGAAATGTTCGCAAATACACAAAATGGGGGTGTTCTGAAGACCTTGTCGAACACTCGCTGTGTCTTGAAATGTTCGCAAATATGAATGGGGGGTTGTGGCTGGCAAGTTGAATGTGTTCTAAGAACACTCGCGGTGTCCTGAAATGTTCGCAAATAAACAAAATGGGGGTGTCCTGAGGACAATGTCCATATTGTTCTCTGTCAAGTTGAATGTGTTCTAAGAACCCTCGCGGTGTCCTGAAATGTTCGCAAATACACAAAATGGGGGTGTTCTGAAGACGTTGTCGAACACTCGCTGTGTCCTGAAATGTTCGCAAATATGAATGGGGGTTGTGGCTGGCAAGTTGAATGTGTTCTAAGAACTCTCGCGGTGTCCTGAAATGTTCGCAAATAAACAAAATGGGGGTGTCTAGAGGACGCTGTCCGTATTGTTCTCTGTCAAGTTGAATGTGTTCTAAGAACACTCGCGGTGTCCTGAAATGTTCGCAAATAAACAAGATGGCGGTGTTCTGAAGACGCTTCTAAGAACACTCGCGGTGTCCTGAAATGTTTGCAAATAAACAAAATGGGGGTGTCTAGAGGATGCTGTCCGTATTGTTCTCTGTCAAGTTGAATGTGTTCTAAGAACACTCGTGGTGTCCTGAAATGTTTGCAAATAAACAAAAGGAGGGTGTTCTGAAGACGTTTCTAAGAACACTCGCGGTGTCCTGGAATGTCTGTAGAGGGTGTCCTGAAGGCGTAGTCCGTATTGTTCGCTGGCAAGTTGAATGTG
This sequence comes from Ambystoma mexicanum, assembly GCF_040938575.1. Classification (NCBI taxonomy): domain Eukaryota; kingdom Metazoa; phylum Chordata; class Amphibia; order Caudata; family Ambystomatidae; genus Ambystoma; species Ambystoma mexicanum. Next base: position 178,190,302 of record NC_090929.1, read on the forward strand.
TTCTAAGAACACTCGCGGTGTCCTGAAATGTTCGCAAATAAACAAAATGGGGATGTCCTGAGGACGCTGTCCGTATTGCTCTTTGTCAAGTTGAATGTGTTCTAAGAACTCTTGCATTGTTCTGAAATGTTCGTAGGGGGTGTCCTGAAGATGCTGTTCGTATTGTTCGATGGCAAGTTGAATGTGTTCTTAGAACACTCATGGTGTCCTGAAATGTATGCAAATAAACAAAATGGGGGTGTTCTGAGGACACTGTCTACATTGTTCGTTGTCAAGTTGAAAGTGTTCTAAGAACTATCGCTTTGTTCTGAAATGTGCGTAGGGGGAGTCCTGAAAACGCTGTCCGTATTGTTCGCTGGCAATTTGAAAGTGTTCTAAGAACACTCATAATGTCGGCTGACATTAAAAGCTTTCATAGACCATAGTTGAAATGTTTGACTCTATGGATGTGATATGCTGCGGTGGTTGTTGCCAGGGCATAGAGTCTTGGGTGCATGGCCATTTGGAGGACGCTGTCCGTATTGTTCTCTGTCAAGTTGAATGTGTTCTAAGAACACCCGTGGTGTCCTGAAATGTTCGCAAATAAACAAAATGGGGGTGTTCTGAATTTGTTTCTAAGAACACTCGCGGTGTCCTGGAATGTCCGTAGGGGGTGTCCTGAAGGTGTAGTCCGTATTGTTCGCTGGCAAGTTGAATGTGTTCTAAGAACACTCGCGGTGTCCTGAAATGTTCGCAAATAAACAAAATGGGGATGTCCTGAGGACGCTGTCCGTATTGCTCTTTGTCAAGTTGAATGTGTTCTAAGAACTCTTGCATTGTTCTGAAATGTTCGTAGGGGGTGTCCTGAAGATGCTGTTCGTATTGTTCGATGGCAAGTTGAATGTGTTCTTAGAACACTCATGGTGTCCTGAAATGTATGCAAATAAACAAAATGGGGGTGTTCTGAGGACACTGTCTGCATTGTTCGTTGTCAAGTTGAAAGTGTTCTAATAACTATCGCATTGGTCTGAAATGTTCGTAGGGGGTGTCCTGAAAACACTGTCCGTATTGTTCGCTGGCAAGTTGAAAGTGTTCTAAGAACACTCATAATGTCCGCTGACATTAAATTTTCCATAGACCATAGTTGAAATGTTTGACTCTATGGATGTGATATGCTGCGGTGGTTGTTGCCAGGGCATAGAGTCTTGGGTGCATGGCCATTTGGAGGACGCTGTCCGTATTGTTCTCTGTCAAGTTGAATGTGTTCTAAGAACACTCGTGGTGTCCTGAAATGTTCGCAAATAAACAAAATGGCGGTGTTCTGAAGACGTTTCTAAGAACACTCGCGGTGTCCTGGAATGTCCGTAGGGGGTGTCCTGAAGGCATAGTCCGTATTGTTCGCTGGCAAGTTGAATGTGTTCTAAGAACACTCGCGGTGTCCTGAAATGTTTGCAAATAAACAAAATGGGGGCCATTTGGCCATGCAACTAAGAGTCTATGCCCTCTATACCAACTCTGATACTTTTTAAAATGTTGGCATAATTGAGATCTGCAGATTGCCGCATGTTTTATGTTAATTCTCGGTATTGGAAATGTTGCCAAAGGTTGACATTTCCAATGCTGCCAACAGTTTTACGGCAGAGTTTGTGTCCTAATGTTTTAAAAAATAGGCTCACCTTTTACTGGTGTTAATTGAAGCAGATCTCCAAAAACAATAATGTGTTTTCCTGTAAAGAGCTCTTCATAAACTGTTTTGAGTACTTCTTGTAATCTGAGGTGAATCAAAGCTAACATCAGGTTGGAGACCATGCTCACTTCATCTATTAGTAGCATTTTCATTTGTTTCAACACTCTGCGTAATTCCATTGCAGCTTCTGCAGAAAGTTTGTAATAGTCAAATTTGTTCTGGTGTTCTACTGGTCACTCTATATTTACCTTTTTTTCATCAGGTTTCATATTATTTTTGTATGTGTAGTTTTGGGCTATGTGGTATAGACACATGTTTTCCAAAGTGTTACTTCTGTTTGGGTAGTATGTGTCCAATAAATAGTTTTTTAAAATATCTTGGCTGTTGGGATCATGTTTGGCTATTGTTTCTATATCTTCATATGATTTTAGAACTCTTTTTCTAGATTTAGCTGGACCAGTACTTAACCATACTATATTTTCAGATTTACCATACAATGCAGTACCAGTTAAACGATCAGCTGCTTCATATGATCCACATTCTCTATGGGTGAGCATTTTTATGCCCAAGCTGTATAATTTCTGAGACACTCTTTTATCTGATGACAGGTCATTCCAGAGGTCTTGGAGCTCTGTCTTTTCTGCTTTTAGTTAAGTATGCTGTGACATATCGTGCAACTGCAGTAGAATTGTCTGCAATGTACTGCACAACTATGTTTGCATTCCATAAGTGGGCAATGATTGCAAATAATCATTGATATATTTTTCTTCTTCTTTTCTTTTTATGTAATATGTATTTTTAGGTGACTTACCTTTAACACTATGTCTAACTGAAGACATGAGGTTGTTTACTTGACCTGTATTTGTAACTGGTCTAGGGAAACCAAATCGGCATTTGGTGTAGTATTTCCCTTTGTTTTTGTATTTGCGACGACAATATTTTCCACATTTGTGTCTTTGAAATTGTAAAATTTGTGCATAAAGATCACTAATTGTGGCTTCTGATGGAATTTTACAAGTGACATATTTTTCAATAAACTGTAAAACAGTGGCATCACTGTCTCGACCAAATTTAGGAGCATCTTTAATCCATAAAAGCATGTGGATATGTGGTGCTCCTCTGGCTTGGTATTCTTTTCTCCAAAAGAAGTGTTGCACTTCTCCAAGGGGAGGAACAGTTTTATTACAAATAAAAAGTAGCATAGCAATGAAGCGATGGTGAAAATATCTTGAAACATTAACAGGATCCAAAGAACAAAGTTCTCCAGGTTTTAGTATATCTATGTTTGTTTTGTTTTTATTTGATATGCGTAGGAAATCATGTAAATCTTCCCATGCATATTCTGCACAACTTAATGTAACAAACCAAGTGGGTGGGCCAAGGTTTCTGATCATACAACGTACATCTCCATGACGTCGAAACGAGTACTCTTTAGTACCACGCATATTTGCTAATAGATTTGTAATATTTGATTGTAAAACCTCATCCTTTTGTTGCACTTTTTCTAGTAATTGTGTAGCTGTCATATTTTGAAAGTGTGATCCTGAATACATCCGTAATGAGCGGTATTCTGAAGCTGATATTTGAATAGGTCTATCATCATACCTTCCTCCTTTGCCAGTAGGAAAGAGTAGAGGAAAAGCATGTGCTTCTATACTTTTTTCCCATATGCTGATTGGCGATCCTTTTGTTTGACGCATTTGGTACGTTTCCAGTACATCTTCTACGGTGTCATTACAGTGCAAAGGATGAATTGTATAATGGTCTAAAGTATTTGAAATTGTAGCAGGATCTAATAGCTCAAATTGACCAGCTTCTTGTGTTTCTTGAATTATTTCAGTTGTATCTTTCAAGTTTTCTTCAATATTAATTTCTTTGTAATATTCATTATTCTCTTTAAGATATTGGAAGGCTTGTCTAACTTTATATTAATCTTCCAGCTGTTGCCATATTTATTTGTCTTTTGTAGCTACTCCATTTACTAAGATAATTAACGATTGCTGCATTGGACGTTGCACTCCTAGAGTATGCACATTTTCTTTTAGATCTAATGGTAAATAAACTACTTTTCCACGAATGCCTTTTACCAATTCAGAGGGAGGTAATTTTGCTGTTTTTGGTTGAAGGTGTATTTTTGCTTGAAATGGGTCTACTGTTTGAATTATGATGCTCTCATATAAATTAAGTTGTTGTAGGGGTTTTGGTACTGGGTATAATTCCAAATTATTTGTGATAGCACGTGAAGGAGTTTGGTTGTTGTCAAGTTTTGTAGTGCAGTAACTGCAAAGTATTAAGGGCTCAGTTATTTCGTATTTGTTTTCTGCTACAAAGTAGAGAGCTAATTCAAACCATTTAGAATCTTCATTGTCTTCTATTTTGTATGATAGGTCTACAGTTTTTGTGTTACTTTTATAAAAAGTTCTACGGCAACATACACATACATGGTTTGGTACTTCAGCTGATGTACTTTTAAATTTTAGTATTTCTTTTTTGTATGTGTTTAGCAAAAGGTTGCCATGTGTAGAATTGTTGCTTAATTGGTTTAAAGCTATTTAATTCTGTAAATGGCTTTCACTTCCAAAATATTTTTTCTGGATATAGTGAATTTCTTCAAGTAGGTCTTTTGCTGTACCATGTAGAAGGATGTCATTTAACTTTGCTAGTGCTAAAGCAGGACTTTTAGCATAGTACAGTTTATAGACTAGATTTCTTATAGTTGAATGAGGTGTTGATATCCTTTTAATATCATGGAAAGTGGTTTTACAAGTAGGTCCTGTAATGCAGGCCAATGAATGTCCTTGTAGTCCTGTGTACTTGCGCACTGGACAGGTATCTATATTTTGCAGTAATTTAATTTTGATTTTGTCTTTGCTTTTTACATATTTATTGAGGAATTGGCGTAAAGATTTGAAACATTGTTTGGGAATGTTACACATTGACGTACATGGCCATTTGTACACTAGACGTTCTGATTTGGTTGAATGGAGGGCTAATTCTAAGTTTTCAGGGCATATTTTTGTAAGGAGTACTTCTTGTTCCATTATGGTATTATTCACTTTTTCATAACCTTGACCACTGCTATGTATGGAAATTGTATTTGTTTGCTTTTGTTTGTACGCTTCTTCATTAAAATATGGTTCTGTGCTCGTAGTGTGATTCCATTCAGCTCCGCATATACTTAAGAAGTTCTTTCTGTTGACATTTCGCTTATTGAGAAGTCTTTTTTGTAATTTAGTTATTAGTTTTGTTAGTGGTTTCATTTTGTTTAACAGTAAAATAAATAACTTTCTTTTGAGAAGAATTGCACTGTCCATCAACGCTTCTAAGATTGATTTCCTACGATACGTTTTAAGCATTGAACCTGATTTCTCTCCTGTTTTTATCAGATTTTGAAGGACGTTGTGACGGTACATTTTGGCTAAAATACTTTTCTTGGTATGCTTACTGTGCACTATATTAAAATTTGAAGAAGTAGTTTTATCTGTAGTGATAGCTGATTTTCTGTTAATTGTTTTTTGGTTTGTTTTACATTTTGATAGAGGAGGCAACGTTTTTGTACTTGAAACTTCTTGTGTTTCACAAAATGACTGTATTAGCTGTTTTGTTTCAACTTTTTTTTACAGATTCTGCTAGAGATGGATGCTTATGTTGGACACTTTTATTTTCATTTGCTCTACTTTTGCGTTGCGTTCTACGGTCTTGACTTTTGGTAGGCATTCTTTAGGGTCTGTTGAAAAAAATAAAGAAGGTATGGGTTGGGATGTTCTGCAATGTATGTGTGATGTGTGCATGAGTGTTTGAGTAAGATGATAAAGATGTATGTAATGGTGTGTGATTGTGCATTGGGAACTACAACTAGTAGGGATAGGTTTTCTTGAATTTATGTGTTACTAAACAGGGGTTCAGATGACAAAAAAAAAGTAAGCTAGTGGTGTGGAAAAGTACAAATAGTAAATCTAATGTATACAATTAAAACAGTTGTTTGTTCTATAATATGAAAATTGTAGCGGTTCAGTTGGGTAATTTGTGTGTCCAAAAATAGGAATTTGTGGGCCATTCTGGCTGTAAATCGCTGTTTAAGACATGGAGATTTTTGGACAAAATGGTACACAATCTCTATTTTTAGGCACAGAAATAGCTTGTACTAACTTTATAGTATGTTTGAGTAATAATACAAATATTATGGTGATATTCTACTTACTTTTTTTCTTAAATTTCAGTTAACTTCTTAGTTCTTCTTTGTTCTTCGAATTCGGCTGCTTCTTTTCAGGAGACTGGTCTTCACTGCAATTGTAAAAGCTTCAAATTAGTAACTTTGTTTGTATATAGCGCTGTTTTTAATTTAGATATTGATTTTTTAATTGAAATCCTCAGTGCCTTCTTTAAAACCATTAAACTAATTTCTTTACATAAGATACATTGCATCAGTTCAGTACATATGATATGTTCTTAATGAACACATTGTATTGAATGACTAACTGTAGCAAAAAAAATATCTTTACTATGTCTTGTGAAATTTATAATATACCAGTGAATACCACTATTTCTGTAACTAAGCTGTTCTAGGTAATAGCGCCTCAATGTCATGTCTAATTAAAGTAATTAAGTAAATAAATAAATAAAAACAAAAAAATATGAAATTGTAAAAGTATTTTTTTAAAGATTTAAACATAGATTGTGCTTGCATGCAGTTTTGTTAGAATATATGTAGTCTATATATTTCATTTAAAAAATGTTAGTTTAACATGATTTGAGTGTGCGTGTATAAAGAAAGTAAATAATATAAAGGTTTATAAGTGATAGTTGATTTTAGGAAATCGAAAAAATACAGTAAATTCATTTTACAGATTACACAAGCTAAAAGTCTGTTTGAAAATGTGTTCATCTACTGTACAGAAAATATGCATACCTGAAGTTTGTGTTCATGCATGCGGATATGCATGGAGCTGCAAGTAGAAATCTTGGAGACTTGTACAGTATTTCTGGTAGATGGTGCTTGCCAATGATATGACAGTTGTACTCAGAGAGATTCACAGTACATTTGCAGTGCTGATCTATGATGATGCAGTTAGATGTAGAGGTCTTGAATGTGATTGGCGCATGGTCATGTGATTTCTTAGCTACATCCAATGAGAGAATGGCAGAGAGAGTGAAGTGGAAATGGTAGAAGGGCTGTTCATGTTACGATATGTCCGCGGACATGGCAGTAGTTCGCGGACATCGGGAGTTACATCTGGGGATTTCTGGGTTCAGAAGTCATGCAAATGAGAATGAGTACTAAAAGGGATTGGTCAGGAAAGTTTAGTGGGTGTGTTGTGCCAGAAGAGAGTTTATCATATACTGTTTTTGCTGAGAGAACAACAGACAGCTATGTCTGTGTATTTTAGGAAAAAGATTGTATGGATTTTGGGAGATTCATGGATATATTGCTTGAAGGTGCATGCAGAAAGCTGGAGTAGCTGTAGATCTTGGATTCCCACATGTGGAAGTACACTGGCATGGAGTACATGGAATTAAATGGTTGGACTTGCTACCTCTCTGTGCTACTTTGGAGACAGAGCAACATCCAGACATAATTGTAATTCATTGTGGAGGGAACAGTTTAGGACATGTGACTGGAATTTTTTTGCAATTTGCTATGAAAGAAGGACTTGGGAAGGTTATGGAAATGTTTCCTAATTCTCAAGTGATATTTTCACGGATTGCGCAGAGACAAATGTGGCTTTGTTCTTCTTTATTTGGTCCACAAATGGAAAAAGCAAGGCACAATGTTAATAAAGCTGTTTGTGCCTTTCTAAAAGATTTTGGCATGTCTTCTTTTCACAATGAAAATATTCTGTTTCGTAGTACAAACATTTTTCGCAAAGATGGAGTCCATCTTACTTATGGTGGCAATCAGATTTTTCTGAGAAATGTACAAAATGCATTGCGACCTTTTTTGGAATTACAACATCCATTTTGAAGTAGGTGTTAAGCATTTATAATTTTTGACTTACAAACACCTCCCAAAGGCTCTTTTCAGAGCCACCACTTCCTCCCAGAGACAATTGCAATGTTTGTGATAGGGTAGCAACCCAATTTTTTAAATGTTTGCAAACTGTCCGTGGACTTCTAAAAAATACAAAGGGCCCTGCTTCATTTATTTTCACTTATATTTTTTAACTGTGAAAGGCGGCTCTGAAAAGAGCCTTATTTTTTTGGGGATTTTTGATATTTTGTATTTTTTTTTGTTTTTTATACACGACACACTAGGAGAGGAGGGGAAAGGAAGGTAAAAGGGGGGACACCAACCACAGGGATAAGAAAGGGCGAGCTGAGAGAGGAAGGTGTAGAGTGGGTTTTATTTGGGTAGTGAGCAGATCTTCTCGTGCTCTGAGACTATAGTCTCAAAAGCACTACGAAGTCGCTCCCCCCTGCAGAGTACTGTGTCACAGTACATACATACAACTGTGACCCTTGAAAGGTAAGGGTCATCAGCATTCTGTATGGCCTGTGAGGCAGCTTGAGGAAGACGCTGTCCCACAGAGGTGGTCCTTGTGGTGACAGGATCAGAAACAGAGGATGAAGTAGAGGAAATCAACCTGCTACGTTCTTCGCAAGATACAACCCTGCGAATAACCCCAGAGTGAAATGACCTCAGGTGTGGCTTCATAGTAGTGGTCCCAAAGCTGTACTTACAGTGCTTCCCGCGAATGAGTATCATTTTTCACTCATTGCAGGTAACACAGTTCGCACAAGCCTTAGGAACAGTCCCATGAATGCTAAATAACCACCACACCCAAGACTCACGCCTAGTGCGGGTAGTAGGGTTTTCCTCTACCTCATTCTCATCATCCTCTTTTTCCTCCTCTGCATCCTCACTCCTGTTCCCCTCTTCAGGCCCTTGGGGAGGTGGTGGTGGTGGAGGGGGTGGGGGTGGTGCTGAAGCAGGTGCAGTACCAGGTGGCAGTTCAGCAGCCAGGGATGCCATCTCGATGATGGTGTAATCTGCAGGTGGCAGCAAAAATCGCTGTGTTCTGAAGAATAGCCAGAAACACAATGAGAATAAGCTCTAGAGCGTGGTCTTTTATAGGGGTGCTTGTGCGCGGTCCACGGACATGCGCGCTGTCCGCGGACAGACCGAACACAAAAAAAAGTTTGAAAAGTTTCAAAAGGTATGTAGAAACTCAGGATTACTATGTGGGACTTGTGCCATGGTGAGATTTTATTGAAAAATATAATGGATTAATTGAAAATGTACTTTTAATTTGTTCGGGGATACGAACAGTGTCCGCATTCAGAACACGCGATCAGCGTGGGCGCGGTCATATGATCCGTTCGCGAACAAGTCCGCGAAGGAAGCGCATGTCCGCAGGACACCAAATACACAGAGATTGGCTAGCGCATGCGAGTTGATGTTCTACGAACATGTTCAGGTCCTGAACTAATTAAAATTGCGTCACACGTGAAACAAACATTTCAGGACACTGCAGGTGTTCTTAGAACAGTTTAAACTTGCTAGCGAACAGTAAGGACAGATATAGTGTTCTTCATGACACGTCCAATTTTGTTTATGTACGAACATTTCAGGACACCAATTGTGTTCTTAGAACATTTTCAACTTTCTAGCGAACAGTACGGACAGGTATAGTGTTCTTTCAGACACCTCCATTTTCGTTTAATTACGAACAATTCAGGACACCGCGTGTGTTCTTAGAACAGTTTGAACTTGCTAGCGAACACTACGAACAGGTATAGTGTTCTTCAGGGCACCTCCATTTTCGTTTACGTACGAACAATTCAGGACACCAATTGTGTTCTTAGAACAGTTTAAACTGGATAGCAAACACTACGGACAGATATAGTGTTCTTTAGGACACTTTAACTATTTTTTTTTACGAACATTTCAGGACACCGCGTGTGTTTTTAGAATAGTTTCCTCTTGCTAGCGAACAGTACGAACAGGTATAGTGTTCTTCAGGACACCTCCATTTTCGTTTATTTACGAACATTTCAGAACACCGCGTGTGTTCTTAGAACAGTTTGAACTTGCTAGCGAACACTACGAACAGGTATAGTGTTCTTCAGGGCACCTCCATTTTTGGTTTACGTACGAACAATTCAGGACACCAATTGTGTTCTTAGAACAGTTTAAACTGGATAGCAAACACTACGGACAGATTTACAGGCCGATTCATGGAATAATTAGCGCGGCGCAAGTGGGCAAAAACGTGCGAATCGCAGTGGAATAGCGAAAATCGCAGTGCAAGTGCGAAAATCGCACGAAAAGCAGCGCACATCGATTCATGGAAGGCCGTGCGCGAGAAAACCATCGGATGTGCGATAAAAAAGTGCACGGCGCACGTTGGCACACAGGCCATCTAACTGCGTGCGCCAGGTCACAGTGAAAATCGCACAGGCCACAGCGAAAATCGCACATAGCGCGGCGCACGAAACAAAAGTAGGTGGAACACAGTGCGTAACACTCGGAATGGGGAACAACTTGCCAAAATGTGGGCGTCACGGGGGAAGTACAGGGTACAAGTGCGCGGAACGCCCACACGCTCGCCTACAACATGTATTCATGGAATAGAATAGGGCAAAAAAGCGCACGCTCAAACCAGCGCACAGGCACAAACACGACCGCCACAAGAAAGCAGGCGGTAGCGTCTCTGCGCCTGGAAGAAATGTGCGCCAAAAGGTGCGCCAAAAAATAGCACCTATATACTGCCATGGACAAATGACGTGCAAAGGGGTACCCACAAACACGGACACCCGCTGACAAAAAATACGTGTGCCTGTATACCGGGGTGCGCGGGAAGTCTCACACGCGAATTGGTAGGGCATGTGAATTCCAGGGTTTTGCGGGAAGTTCCACACGCGATTTGTCAGGGTACGTGGATTACAGGGGTGCGCGGGAAGTTCCACACGCGATTTGGCCGTGTACGTGGATTTCAGGGGTGCGCGGGAAGTTCCACACGCGATTTGGCAGGGTACGTGGATTTCAGTGGTGCGCGGGAAGTTCCACACGCGATTTGTCAGGGTACGTGGATTTCAGTGGTGCGTGGGAAGTTCCACACGCAATTTGGCCGTTTACGTGGATTTCAGGGGTGCGCGGGAAGTACCACACGCGATTTGGCCGGGTACGTGGATTTCAGGGGTGCGCGGGAAGTTCCACACGCGATTTGTCAGGGTACGTGGATTTCAGGGGTGCGCGGGAAGTTCCACACGCGATTTGGCTGGGCACGTGTATGACAGAGGTACGCGGGAAATTCTACACGCGATTTGGCTGTGTGCTCCCAGGTATTCCTTGTACACCCTCCACGGCCCCTGCAGGCAGCACACACCACAGGGGACTACCCTGCACACCTGCTCATGTCACCCAGCACCCCCACCCCCAGCATCCAGGGGCACCCTCCACCAGGCCCCCACTCATGTCTCCCACCACCCCCACCCCCCAGCCACCAGGGGCACCCTCCACCAGGGCCCCACTCATGTCTACCACCCACCCCCACCACCCAGCCACCATGGGCAGCCCCCACCAGGCCCCCACTCATGTCCCCCTGCACCCCCACCCCCCAGTATCCATGGGCACCCTCCACCAGGCCCCCACTCATGTCTCCCACCACCCCCACCCCCCAGCCACCATGGGCAGCCCCCACCAGGCCCCCACTCATGTCCCCTATCATCCCCACCCCCCAGCAGTGCAGGGGCAGCCTCCACCAGGCCCCCACTCATGTCTCCCACCACCCCCACCCCCCAGCAGTGCAGGGGCACCCTCCACCAGGCCCCCACTCATGTCTACCACCCACCCCCACCCCCCAGCCACCATGGGCAGCCCCCACCAGGCCCCCACTCATGTCCCCCTGCACCCCCACCCCCCAGCCACCATGGGCAGCCTCCACCAGGCCCCCACTCATGTCTCCCACCACCCCCACCCCCCAGCAGTGCAGGGGCAGCCTCCACCAGGCCCCCACTCATGTCTACCACCACCCCCACCCCCCAGCCACCAGGGGCAGCCTCCATCAGGCCCCCACTTATGTCCCCTATTACCCCCACCCCCCAGCCACCATGGGCAGCCTCCACCAGGCCCCCACTCATGTCTCCCACCACCCCCACCCCCCAGCCACCATGGCCAGCCCAGACCAGGCCCCCACTCATGTCCCCTATCACCCCCACCCCCCAGCATCCAGGGGCACCCTCCACCAGTCCCCCACTCATGTCTCCCACCACCCCCACCCCCCAGCAGTGCAGGGGCAGCCTCCACCAGGCCCCCACTCATGTCTACCACCACCCCCACCCCCCCGCCACCAGGGGCAGCCTCCACCAGGCCCCCACTCATGTCCCCTATCACCCCCACCCCCCAGCAGTGCAGGGGCAGCCTCCACCAGGCCCCCACTCATGTCTACCACCACCCCCACCCCCCAGCCACCAGGGGCAGCCCCCACCAGGCCCCCACTCATGTCCCCCTGCACCCCCACCCCCCAGTATCCAGGGGCACCCTCCACCAGGCCCCCACTCATGACTCCCACCACCCCCCAGCCACCATGGGCAGCCCCCACCAGGCCCCCACTCATGTCCCCTATCACCCCCACCCCCCAGCAGTGCAGGGGCAGCCTCCACCAGGCCCCCACTCATGTCTCCCACCACCCCCACCCCCAGCAGTGCAGGGGCACCCTCCACCAGGCCCCCACTCATGTCTACCACCCACCCCCACCCCCCAGCCACCATGGGCAGCCCCCACCAGGCCCCCACTCATGTCCCCCTGCACCCCCACCCCCCAGCATCCAGGGGCAGCCTCCACCAGGCCCCCACTCATGTCTACCACCCACCCCCACCCCCCAGACACCATGGGCAGCCTCCACCAGGCCCCCACTCATGTCTCCCACCACCCCCACCCCCCAGCAGTGTAGGGGCAGCCTCCACCAGGCCCCCACTCATGTCTACCACCACCCCCACCCCCCAGCCACCAGGGGCAGCCTCCACCAGGCCCCCACTCATGTCCCCTATCACCCCCACCCCCCAGCCACCATGGGGAGCCCCCACCAGGCCCCCACTCATGTCTCCCAACACCCCCACCCCCCAGCCACCATGGCCAGCCCCCACCAGGCCCCCACTCATGTCCCCTATCACCCCCACCCCCCAGCATCCAGGGGCACCGTCCACCAGTCCCCCACTCATGTCTCCCACCACCCCCACCCCCCAGCAGTGCAGGGGCAGCCTCCACCAGGCCCCCACTCATGTCTACCACCACCCCACCCCCCAGCCACCAGGGGCAGCCTCCACCAGGCCCCCACTCATGTCCCCTATCACCCCCACCCCCCCGCAGTGCAGGGGCAGCCTCCACCAGGCCCCCACTCATGTCTACCACCACCCCCACCCCCCAGCCACCAGGGGCAGCCCCCACCAGGCCCCCACTCATGTCTCCCACCACCCCCACCTCCCAGCCACCATGGGCAGCCCCCACCAGGCCCCCACTCATGTCCCCTATCACCCCCACCCCCCAGCAGTGCAGGGGCAGCCTCCACCAGGCCCCCACTCATGTCTACCACCACCCCCACCCCCCAGCCACCAGGGGCAGCCTCCACCAGGCCCCCACTCATGTCCCCTATCACCCCCACCCCCCAGCCACCAGGGGCAGCCCCCACCAGGCCCCCACTCATGTCTCCCACCACCCCCACCCCCCAGCCACCATGGCCAGCCCCCACCAGGCCCCCACTCATGTCCCCTATCACCCCCACCCCCCAGCCACCATGGCCAGCCCCCACCAGGCCCCCACTCATGTCTCCCACCACCCCCACCCCCCAGCATCCAGGGGCACCCTCCACCAGTCCCCCACTCATGTCTCCCACCACCCCCACCCCCCAGCATCCAGGGGCACCCTCCACCAGTCCCCCACTCATGTCTCCCACCACCCCCACCCCCCAGCCACCAGGGGCAGCCCCCACCAGGCCCCCACTCATGTCCCCTATCACCCCCACCCCCCAGCAGTGCAGGGGCAGCCTCCACCAGGCCCCCACTCATGTCTCCCACCACCCCCACCCCCCAGCAGTGCAGGGGCAGCCTCCACCAGGCCCCCACTCATGTCTACCACCACCCCCACCCCCCAGCCACCAGGAGCAGCCTCCACCAGGCCCCCACTCATGTCTCCCACCACCCCCACCCCCCAGCAGTGCAGGGGCAGCCTCCACCAGGCCCCCACCCATGTCCCCCTGCACCCAGGTCCTCACAATCACCAACCATGTGCGTAATGGTCAGCCTCCACAGCCAAAAGGCCCTACCAAGTAACTCATTCACCCACATGGAAATGAAAATTACATGTTACACCCCCAACGTACATAAAGCAAATGAACCCATGTCTGTCACACACAATGGTTGCAAATGAATTTGAAAACACCCAACATGACATGCATGAAACCAATGAGATGATACCACACAGTGAGGTATGAAAACAAAAATGTATTAAATAAATATGAATGCAAATGAAATGAAACAAAGTACAATGCCAATGAAAAAAAGAAAAGGTGCATGTCCGTCCCAAAAAACGAAAAACACCAAATCCAAAAAAAATGTACTTCAAAGTCACATTAAAAATGAAATCAATCCGACAGAAAAAAAAATTAAAAATCCAAACACCATTGCTCCATGGAGAAGAAAAAATAAAATTAAAAAGTAAAACAATCCAATGAGGAACTATGTACAAAATATCCAAGGGTCCATGAGCCCAACTGAACAAAGGAAACCTACAAAAAACCCTAACAAAAATGCAACTATATACAAAAAGTGGAGCTGTGTCCGTCGACTCCAAATCATAAGAATAAACAAATGAAACCTAAAACTAAAGAACTATATACAAAGGCGGCGGGCAAGTCCAGCGGCTCACTCCATAGTGTTCCGGGCCAGGGCATCATCAAACTCCTCGTCTATGTCCTGGAGGCGGTCCTGTTCCATGGCCCCGAGGGTCCGCAGGGACAACGCCATCTGCTCCTCCAATCCGCTGCGGATTGCCTCGAGGCACTCGGCCAGCCTCAGGGCCCTCCGCATGGAGTTCTCCGCCCTGACCATCGTGAGCCGCTCCTCTTCCGCCCGCCGCCGCTCCGCACCTATCTGCTGGCCCAACCGCAGCCACACGGAAGACACTTCCTGTCCTGGGTCCTCCTGCCCTCCGGCCGATGCCTGCCCCTCCGATGTTGATGGCCCCGAGCCATGATGCCTCCCACGTTGACTCTGCTGCTGCCTCCGACGCAACTGCCTCTGCCAGCACGACGGTATCCAGGCTGATGGAATCCACCGACGCTGTCGTGCACGTGCCCTGCCTGATGATGCCGGCACATCCTCCTTCTGCTGGGGTTCAGTTGCTGTGGTGTCCACCCCTGCTTGACCTCCGACTCCCGACTGTGGCAGGGATGGGATCCCCACCGAGCTGGCTGCATAGGTCAGGGCAGGTCCACAGGGGGCCCTAGTGGCATCTGGGCCGGAAGACGGCAAGGAGAACGACTGGCGTATGGCCTCCACAGAGGAGGAGAGGGCCGCCAGATTGGCCGACACATGCAGGAAACCCCCGAACATGGAAGATCCCAATTGGGCCACGGCGGCACGGTGCTCTTCGTGATGATGTGCGTGCTCCTCCCGGGAAGCACGCACGTCATCACGAATTGCACCCGCGCGCATCTCAACCCCAATCAGGACCTTCTCCATACGGACACGGATCCCCTTGTCCGCAGGTGGAGGGGAGTCAGGTGACATGGACATCCCCTCTACCAGCGGACGGGCCTGGGACGGGGCAACCCTGCTGGTGCATGGTGGTACACTCACAGGGTCAGGGATAGCGACATGCACAGGCCCCTCCACGGTGACCTGTGCTGCCTCCTGCCCCTGGCCCTGGACTGCACCACTTGCACCAGCAGGGATTCCCCCACCAGGCCCCATGTGTGCCCCTGTGGCGGCCTCCTCCTCCTCTGTGGAAACCACCAACCTGGATGGCTCCTCACCGTCTTCCACCGTAGCAGGCCCCTGTGGGGCTCACCCACCCCTTCCGCTGCAGCCGTGGGGGCATCCCCACCGCCTTGCTCCACAGCGCCGTCTCCGCCCTCTTCTTCACTAACCGCTGCGTAGAGGGAGACAAAGAACACAAGCATCAGGGTACTGTACAATGGTCCCCTAGACAGGAAGCAATAGCAGATGAGTACCACTGTCAAAGTACACTTCCATCATGTCCCTCCACAACACATGGGTCAGTCCAGGCAAAACACACACAGTAACAGGCATGGTGCATGCCATGGACATTTCCATACATGTCCAATGGACTCTTGAAACATACAATGATATGGAACTCACATGCATCATGGGTCATGCCTATCACATGCACACACTTCACCTCAGTCACATCCATCTGGCCCCATACACCCCAAACACAGCGGATACAAGGGTAACTAGGCTGCATCAGTGAATCTGTGCATTGTCACACACATGTGTCATGCATCCATGGCATGCACAAGTCACAGACACGCAGGTCAGGCACACAGACATGGCTACCATATATGTACCTGCCATCAGCACCCATCCCTCACCCCCACCCATGTCCAGGAACAGAGACTGGCATGCTCTCATGTCTAAAATCTGCATAGGGCTCCCCATGTGGCATTTAAACACATGCAACAACCATGTGGTTCACACATCACTGGTCGCACATGCATTACCATGATGTCCCTGCACACATACATGCATACATGGCCTATGTCACACATACAGGCAAGTATCAGAGAACCAGTACACCGCAACATGCCCTGTCTCACACAGCAATGCTTGGACACTTACCGCTCAACTCCAGACGGGTCTCCCTCTCAAGGATCTGGGCGTGGAGCGCTGGGCGTACGCGTTCCAGGACCCTCATCTGGATGGAACTCATGCGGCCCCGGCCCCCCTCCACGAGGTGCCGGGCCTTCATGAGGGTCCTGGACCTCAAGTCCTCCCAGCGCTTCTTCATCTTCTGGACGTCGCGGGTTGCCACCCCCTCCGTGTTGATGGCAACCACACAGTCGGCCCAGATCCTCTCCTGTCCTTCCTTGCTGGCGCGGGACGATCCAAAGAGGGCATCATACTGCCCCAGGACATGCTCCACCAGGACACCAACTTCGGTGGCAATGAAGCTGGTGCCCCTCTGCCCCTCTGGCCTGGGGTTGCCACTGGTGCCAGATGTGGAAGTGCCCGACATGGCAACCCCAGAGGCAGGTGTGGGTGGGCAACTGGGTCCTGGGGCTGGGCTGTGGAGCGATGTAATCCCAGTCGGGAGTCTTCAGTTCCAGCAGGGGTGGACACAGCAACTGGACCCCTGCAGATGGCTGATGTGCAGGCACCAAATGGCAGGGCACGGTGGCAGCAGGCAGGCAGGCAGGTAGCAGCAGATGGCACGTGGGAGGCTGCTCGGGGCACTGGGGGGCAGTAATTCCTCCTTCTGGGCAGGAGCATGGTCTTCTGTGTGTTTTCGCATGGCCAGCTTGATACGGAGTGATTTGGCACGTGAAAATCCTGCACGTCAGCGTGAAATTCGAGGAAAGGCCCTTAGCGCGTAAGCGCGTCAGCACGCATATGCGATTCTATTGGACCAAAGGCCCTCAGCGCGTAAGCGCGTCTGTGACATGAACCGCACGGGTGTTTCCCACACAGCACGTGATGACAGAGCACACGTGGAAAGACTGCACGTCAGAGTGTCATCGCGTGTAATTGGACAGCACGTCAGAGTGTCATCGCGTGTAATTGGACAAAAGTGCGCGTACATGCGATTGGCCTATGTACGTGTATATCAGGGGTGCGCGGGCACTTACACACGCAAGTACATCAGCGCACCTGTATCCCGGGGTGCGCGGGAATTTCCACACGCTATTGGACTGGGTACTGGATTTCAGGGGTGCGCGGGTCACACGCTCGCCTACAACACGCGCAACGCATAAATTTGCGCGCTAACAAAATAACAAGCTCAGACCCAGGATGAACATACCGTTCCTAGCAGCAGTGGGCGTAGGCTACCAAAGGAGGAGGAGGAGGATAGTCAGGGCCAGAATATAAACACCCAAAACCAGCCTTTTCGGGATGCCTGATGACCAGGTTTATGGGAGGTACAGGTTTCCACCACACATAATACTGGACCTGGTGAGTGAGTGGGAGGATGACCTCACATCACCCACCCTGTGCTCCCAAGCACTCAGCCCCCTGGAGAAGGTCCTCAATGTACTGCACTTCTTAGCCACTGGATCATTTCAGCGGACAAGTGCCATAGTGGGTGGGGTATCACAGGCCACCCAGTCACGCTGCCTACATCAGGTCTTGAACATCATCACTGCACGCCCATCAGTCCGCAGGCACATATACCTGCCCAGAACACCTGCAGAAAGGCATGCTGCCGCCCTGGATTTTTACGGTGTGGCACGATTCCCCAAAGTGCTAGGTGCCATCGACTGCACCCATGTGGCTCTACGTCCCCCCAGGGCATCAGAGCACATCTATAGGAACCGCAAGCACTGGCATTCCATCAATGTGCAGGTAGTATGTAATGCCAAGGGAATCATCACCTCAGTATATGCCAACTATCCCGGGTCCACCCACGACAGCTTCATTTATCGAATGTCCACCCTAAGCCGGGACCTAGAAGCTGGGCGGCATGGCGATACATGGCTGCTTGGTGAGTATGAATGCCACTGCACATGCATGCATGTCAGATACTGAGCAAGGTCACAACCCCACCAATGATACCAATCACCACCTCCACAGGGGACAGTGCCTACCCTCTCAGCCCCCACATGATGACGCCAATTCGGAACCCCACCACGCCACCCCAGGTAAGATATAACACAGCCCACATTACAACCCGGGGCATAGTGGAGCGCACATTCGGAGTGCTAAAGTCACGCTTTCGCTCCCTTGACCGTTCTGGCGGGCAGCTGTTGTACGCTCCCCCAGTAGTGTGCAGGATCATAGTGGCAGCATGTGTCCTGCACAACGTTGCAACACGCCGGGGCCTGGCCGTGGACATGGTGGTGGCCCCACATCCCCAACCACATGCACAGCCGCTGCGCATGGGAGGGGAAAGGGCACGGGGGGAGGCAGCCCGTACACAGCTAGTGGCTAATTACTTCACATAGAAATCACACCCCTGTGGAGTGCACACTGCCCTGGCACATTCCATCTGACAATCAATGATGACTCAACCTGACACTGATCCTGAATGTCTGGAGAATCAACCGTGAAAACCATATCAGCCTGAGATTGTTCACCTGGAAGTGTTACAATGTGTGCATCCTACCCACACAGACACCACCAATGCAGTTTTGTGAAGAAACACATTCAAGCAGCTAAAATGAATACCCACTTGCAAAATGCAACAAGAGGACAGTGCCATGTCAGCCAACCCATCCCCAGCACCGCCACACGACACACCGTGCCATGTCATGCTATTTGCAGGTAAACAAAGTAATCCCCAAAACATGACACTAGTGTCACGATGTACAGTGTCCCTAATTGAAACTTGCAACACCTGAAATGCTCACAGTAATGCAGGACCAACAACAAACTTGAGCAGGTACTACCATTAACATGACATCACAAATGTTATAAATTAGTAGTCTCACCACCTGGAAACGCCTGCACTCCCACCACTACCAACTGTGCAGTGTTGGCGCCATGTAGAGTTGTAGGTGCACTGCTGCCAACATGAACCCCATCTCCAAACTAGAGGGCCTTGTGTAGACATGAGGAAGGGACCTGCAAATTGGGAGGTAGACACAGATGATGAGTTACACATCAATGCAACATGCAGTGTACAACACAACAGCAATATGCACTAGGAATGTATACACAGTATTGACTAGACTACCCACACATGTAGTGGGAGTCCAATGTCACCATGTACGTCAATGTCACTTGGGCACACCCTTTGCAAGCCCATGGAAACGGGAAGCAGGAGGGGTGTGTGTGACTCAAACCCAAGCATCTGAACCAAATACATGACAAGCCTGCATGTGCCCAGCCACAATGCAGCGTATGCCCACAGGAACCACGGAAGGCAACAAATTGTCCCAAAAAAATTGGGAAAAAAATAATTAAAAATAAAAAAATAAATAAAAATAAAAATAAAAATAAAAAAAAATAAAAAATGGCCATTGATGGGCCCGGGGGGGGGGTTGGGGAGGCCACCCAGGAGGTCCGAGGACAGGGTGCACACCAAAACTCACCTGTGTGGATCCTGGGAAAAAAACACCTCCATGGGCTCATGGCCCACACGGCTACCCTATTGTGGGAGTATCACTGCTGTCGCTATTATCACCCTGTGCAGCTGCATCCGGAGGTGGTTGCACTATGGGAGGCAGCCCACGCAAGGCCCTAGTCTGCTCCTCCATGGCTGCAAGCATGCGGGTGTGGTAGGTCTCGTTCTGGAGGATGAGTGTGCGGAGGTCCCCATGCAACAACTCACAGGATGCCCGGACCTCCGCCCTCGTTGCCTGCATCTCAGCTGAGGGTGTACGGGTGAGACGCTCCAGCTGCTGTTCTGTCCTTTGGTGTGTTGAAGCCTCAAGCTCAACAAGAGTCGTCCTGAGGTGAAGGAGCTCCTGCCTCAGGGCTTCCCTGTGGCCCTGGGACTCTATGGAGATGGCCTCCTGCAGAGTCGCAAGTGCCGCCCGCCTGTCCCTGTTGGACGCCAACATGTCCTCCCTGTGTGACTGGCAGATGGAGTCGGTTGTCTCCTGTAGTCGCTCCATCAGCCTTTCAGGGGGGACAATGGAAGTGGCCACCCTATCCATGGCCTGAGCCATCATCTCGGATGATGCTGCCTGTTGGGTTGCCATAACGTAAATGGATTTCTCCCATGCGGTATTGCCAGGTGGAGTACGGCCACCACGTCGGCGGGCACCACACCTGTCTGGGGCAAGGCGAACTGCGCCTTGCTGTGCCGGCACTGCCTGAGGCTGCAGGACTGCATTCCCCCTCTGATCTGCTGGCCCAGAACAGGATCAGATGTCGCGGAGTGTGACCCTGCATCCGTAACCACCAAAGGCGTAGCTGCCAACACTGACATCCCCATTGAGGGTTCTGACCCTGGTGCAGGTGGGTGGGACAGAACAGAATCCCTCCCTGGAACACTCACCTGCGACGGCACGTAGGTCTCATCATCCGAATCAACACCTGAGTACAGCTCGGGGGAGGTGCAGCCAGAGACACCCCTTGAGAGCACGACCTGCAGCACTTGTGGGTTCTCACCCACCACCACACCACGTCCCTCACTGGTGGTTGGTCGGCCCTCGGACCCCTCCTGGGTCTGCACCATCTCCACAACCCCAGCAGTATCAGGTGCGTCTTCCCCTGCAAAGACATAAAAACAAAGAAATGGAAACAGGCATTAGCACCATGGCACACAATGAGGGCTGAGAAGCAAGAGAACCAGTACTTGATTGACACATGTCCCACATGACTAAAACCCTCCCATGCATGCACCCTCACTGCATATGAAGGGCAGGCAAATGGCACACACTGATGACACCAAGATGGAAGATGAACACATTTTCTGCATGCTGCCTGGCAGTGGCATCACACATTGGCCTGTGATTGCCAGGTGAAACACACATGCCATCACACAGATGGCATGTACCATTGCTATTGAGTGAAGATGGAGAGGAGGGCAGCACCTATTCATTCAGTCCAGTTCCCGCATGTAATAGCTTTTCTAATTCAAACAGGTCAGATTCTTCACCTGGAGCTGCCAGTCCGAAATGGTGCAATTGCACAGGGACATGTTTGAACAAATGATATCCAGGTAACAAAGTCACTCCACTTTACCATAGCCATGTCAGACATGTGGCTAGAGGACTGCGAAATGCCTAGTAAAAGTGGTGGAATGCAAACAATCTGACTGAATGAACAGTGAAAAATAAGCAACAATGTTGTGGCAAGGTGACACTTCAAGGGCAACTGGCGTGCAGTTGGGCTACATGTCTACTGTTGGCAGAAGGGATACTGCTATGGCCAAATGCAGCTGCGCAGGATGTATTGCATGAAGCACATGGCTGACCCATATGACTCAGGCGCACACACTCTCACCTGGCACACAAACAGAAGCCCTCACACATACCATGCACATGGATGACACACACATGCATGTGCACTCACCGGACAATGCCTCGTAATCAGGCAGATCTCCCACGCCTAGGATCTGTTCCTCCGTGACGTAGGTCCCAGCGACTGACTCATGTGGAGTGAGTTCCATGTCTACTACTGGAGACCCACCTCCAGTCACTAGAGTTGCGGCATGACTTGAGGCCAGCTTACTCTTTGCCCTGCGCTTTAGGTCATTCCAGCGCTTATAGCAATCATTGGCTGTGCGCCTCACGATTCCAAGGGCACTTACGATGTCCGCAACGGTCTGCCAGTGTGCCTAGCGTTGTGCAGGTGTGGTCTTGGATCCTGCAACAATGACCATCTCGTTATCATGTGCGGACACATACTCGACAAGTGCATTCAGTTCGTCATCCGTGAAGCTGGGCTTCCTGGACGGGCCGGACTGTGTAGCCGTGTCTGGGGCATCAGCCTGTGCCGGACGAGCACTCTTCCTCTTCCGCTTGGAAGGTGGTGGTGATCCTGAGTGTCCTGCGCCGCTCTGGACACTAGGGGCAGGAGCCCTGGTGGACTCTGTATCAGGAGTGTGGGATTGCACACTCAGCATGGGAGTTGGTGCAGGCATTGGCTCAAGTGTAATGGTGTCAGGGGGAATGTCAGCAGGATGGACTAGGACCGACACTGTCCTGGCTGGGTGTGTGAGAGCTGGGGTGGATGGAGCCGCAGCTGCCCCTGCAGCCTCTCCGCCCTGCCTACTTGGGGCAGCAGATGACCTTGCTGCCCCAGATGCACGTGGCATGATGACATCAACGTGCACCAGCGCACGTGTCATAGGCCTGCTGACCTGGAAGTCAGCCATGGAGTCAGCCAGGTCTGGTGCCACAATGGGCTGGTCCAACAAGGGCTGAGCATGGATGGTGTCAGCCACATCAGCCTCAACGGGAGGGGGGGGATTATGGGTGCCCTTGACTGGTCCTCCAGACATGGGGGGACAGGCTCACCCTGCAAGTAACGACCACGTCCCCTACCGGATCCACCACGGCCACCACTTGTGGCTCTTCCACCTTTGCCACCCTTACGGAATCCTCGCCTCCCAGCAATGGCACTGATGTTAATGTGCGTATGGGAGTGGCTGTAAACTATTGTCCTGGGCAATTGGGGGTCAAAGGGGTTGGGTACCAGATGGTAATTGTACCCTAGTGCTCTTGCAAGGCTGAATGTAACCCCTGGGGAAAGATGACGGGTCACGCTACGCACAGGAGCCCCAAAAAAGGGAGATGACGAGCACGCAACCCCTCCTAGACCACGTGTGCAGAAAGAAAAACCTGCACTACGCTGTGGCACCCAGTAACACAAGAATGAACGTATGCGTGTCACACGCAGCCTAGAATGACCTCTGAAGGGGTAGGCTACACACGGGGCAAGCACAGATGTTAGATACGTGCGTGACTCACCGTCTGCCAGGTAAAAGAGCATGAAAAAGGAGCGCGTTTGGTTGGCAACACCCCCGCCAAAAGAATATTTGTACGCTGTCTGAGGAGACAGGACAACAGTAGAAGGGAACACTGTTTGAGGGAACAGGCCCAGGTAAACCAGTAAAAGAGAAAAAAGAGAAAAAGCTGTCAGAGGTAACAGGGAATACGAACTTGAAACGCTGTGAAGTAAATCGCGTGTGAAACGACAAGAAGTACAGAATTCCCCCACTCGCTCTCCACGAAAAGCACGTACAAGGAAATGGTGTTCTAAACGTACCTTTTATACAGGCCCACACGTCCAGCGTCACTTACGCGGCGTGTACGCGCTAGGGCCATTTCCACCAATTACATGCTTTGTCACTTCTGCGTGTAGGGCCATTTCCACCAATTACACGCTTTGTCACTTCTGCGTGTAGGGCCATTTCCACCAATTACACGCTTTGTCACTGCCGCGTGTACGCGCTAGGCCCATTCCCACCAATTACACGCTTTGACACTCGGACGTGTCTTTCATTTTTTTCACACGCAACATTTTCAAACGTGTGCCCAATTCAATGTGCACGTGACTTCATAGACGCGCATACGCTGGCGACGCGTTTACGCGCTAAGGGCCTTTCCTCGAATTATACGCAGACGTGTTGGATTTTTCACGTGCCAAATCACTCCGTATCAAGCTGGCCACGCGTAAGCACACGGAAGACCACGCTCCTGCCCAGAAGGCCGAACTACTGCCCCCCAGAGCCCCGAGCACGCTCCCACCTGCCATCTGCTGCTGCATGACTGCCTGCTGCCCACGTGCACTGCCATTTGCTGCCTGCACATCAGCCAGGGGTGCTGTTGCTGTGACCACCCCTGCTGGAACCGAAGACTCCCGACTAGGATTCCATCGCTCCACAGCCCAGCCCCAGGACCCAGTTGCCCACCCACTCCTGCCTCTGGGGTTGTCATGTCGGGGCAAACACCATCTGGGACCACTGGCAACCCCCGGCCAGAGAGGCAGAGGGGCGCCAGCTTCAGTGCCACCGAAAGTTGGTGTCCTGGTGGAGCAAGTCCTGGGGCAGTATGATGCCCCCTTCGGAAGTTCCCGCGCCGACAAGGAAGGACGGACTCGGATCTGGACTGACATCGTGACTGCCATCAACGTGGAGGGGGTGGCAGTCCGCGACTTACAACATGTCAGGAAGCGCTGGGAGGACTTCAGGTCCAGGACCCTGAACAAGGCCCGGCGCCTCTTGAAGGCAGCGGATGCCAAGGGGCGCCGGGGCCACTTGTCGGAAGAACAGATGAGGCTCCTGGAACGCATATCCCCAGCGCTCCACGTCCAGGTCCTAGAGAAGCAGACCCGTCTGGAGTCGAGCGGTGAGTGTACATGCATCCTGATTGTGAGCAGTGCGTGTGGTGATTATTCGTTAGTGTGCAGGTTGCACATCTGTTTGTATGGGGTCGAGTATGGGTGGGGGTGTACAGGGCCGTGGGGCTGACACATGCGAGGGCTGTAATGTGTGAGACATGGATGGTGCTTGTGTGTGTAGGCTTGCATGCCAAATGCAGTTGTGTGGGCACACATGTTTGGATGAATGTGTATGTAAGTAGACATGTCCGTGATGTCACGCATGTATGTTGTTTTCGGCTGCATGTATGAGCACTGTGTACATGTGCATGTGTGTGTATTTGACAAGGGTGCAACAGTGATGCAACATGGATGCATGTGACAGCCGTATGTGGAAGCCTGATTGGCAGATGTGACATGGATGCCCGTCTGAACAGTGCGACACTTGGCAGAGGTGTACACATGCATGCAAGTGTGGTGGTGTGTGTACATGTGTGGTGCACTTCCTGTGTTGCATGTGATGTCTGGCTCACCTTTGGCTGCTCATGCTGTTGTATGTGTAGGGATGGTGGTGGCAGTTGCGATATGGCTGTGGTATGGCTCATGTGTGCGAGTTGTAATGACATGTGTGTTGGGGATTGTGATGACATGTCTGAGGTTTGCCAATGCCACTCATGTGCAACTGTCATGTGTGTATGTGTCCATTGTACAGTGCCCTGATGCCTGTGTTTTGTTTCTCCCTGTCTGCAGCGTCAACTGATGAAGAGGGCGGAGAAGGTGCTGTGGAGCACAGCGGCGGGGATCCCACCGCCAGCCGGAGACGCAAGGCCCGGCTCCCCTCCCGTGTTGTCATCTCGTCAGGGAGTGAGGAGTCCGGTGCCGCGTCCCAGGCCGCAGCTGCCGGGGGGAGGTCCAAGAGGCGGAGGTTGGAGTTGGACTCCTCGGCAGCAGAAGGGGCAGCTGGGACCCCACAGGGCCCAACAGGGGAAGATGGCACGGAGTCATCCAGGTTGGTGGGGGGTTTGGTGGAGGAGGGGGCCATGCAAGCACAAGAGACGGGGTCTGGAGGTGGGGATCCCACTGGTGCTAGTGGTGCAGTGCAGGACCAGGGACAGGAGGCAGCACAGGCCGCCGCGGAGGTGCCTGTGTGCAATCCTGTCCCCGATCCTGTCCCTCCATCATCTTGCACCAGCAGGGATGCCTACGTCCAGATCCGTTTTCAGGCAGGTGATGAGCTGACGTCAACTGGCCTTCCTCTGCCTGCGGACGTGGCTATCCAGGTCCGGGTTGAGCCTGTCCTGGCTGGTGTGGCGTTGCGTCAACGGGCCATGCGAGGTGACCTGCAGTCTTTTCATGGAGAGACTGCACGTCATCTCGAATGGCTCGTTGACCACGTCAGCCTGCTGGGACAGGTCACCCAGGCCGGATTCCTCCGTCTGATGGGGCTTGCTCCGACCCCCTCCTCAACTGGACCCCCTACGCGCCAGTCCTCTGTGCCATCTTCCCACCCATCAGTCACATGGGTGCCCTGTGGAGCTGCCTCTGACGGTGCGGCCAGGCTGGTGGAGGAGGCATCCCTGCCACAGTCAGGAGTCGGACGTCCAGCAGGGGTGGCCACATCAACAACTGCACCCCAGCCGGCGGAGGATGTGCAGGCAGCAGGAGGCAGTGCACGGGCAGAGGCGGAGCAGCAGCAGCAACGTGGTGGGGGCCATGAAGGCTCTGGGCCTTCAACATCGGAGGGGCAGGCATCGGCCGGAGGGCAGGAGGACCCAGGACAGAGAGTGTCTTCCGTGTGGCAGCGGTTGGGCCACGCCATAGGTGCGGAGCGGCGGCGGGCGGAAGAGGCGCGGCTCACAAAGGTCAGGGCGGAGAACTCCATGCGGAGGGCCCTGAGGCGGGCCGAGTGCCTCGAGGCAATCCGCAGGGGGTTGGAGGAGGACACGGCGTCGTCCCTGCGGACCCTCGGGCCATGGAACAGGACCGCCTCCGGGACATCGAACAGGAGTTCGATGATGCCCTGGCCCGGAACACCACGGAGTGAGCCGCTGGACTTGCCCGCCGCCTTTGTATATAGTTCTTTAGTTTTAGGTTTCCTTTGTTTGTTCTTATGATTTGGAGTCGACGGACACTGCTCCACTTTTTGTATATAGTTGCATTTTAGTTAGGGTTTTTTGTAGGTTTCCTTTTTTCAGTTGGGCTCATGGACCCTTGGATGTTTTGTACATAGTTCTTCATTGGATTGATTTTATTTTTCATTTGACTTTGGACGACATTTTTTTGGATTAGGATTTGGTGTTTTTATTTTTTTAAACGGACATGCAGCTTATCATTTTTTCATTCCCATTGTAGTTTGTTTCATTTCTTTTGCATTATTTTTTTTTTAATACAATTTGGTTTTCATACTTCACTGTGTGGTATCATCTCATTGGTTTCATGCATGTCATGTTGGGTGTTTTCCCATTCAATTGCAACCATTGTGTGTGACGGACATGGGTTCATTAGCTTTATGAACATTGGGGGTGTAACATGTAATTTCCATTTCCATGTGGGTGAATGGGTTACTTGGTAGGGCTTCTTGGCTGTGGAGGCTGACCATAACGCACATGATTGGGGATTGTGAGGACCTGGTGGAGGCTGCCCATGGTAGCTGGGGGATGGGGGTGGTGGGAGACATGAGTGGGGGCCTGGTGGAGGGTGCCCCACACTGCTGGGGGGTGGGGGTGGTGGGAGACATGGGTGGGGGCCTGGTGGAGGGTGCCCCGCACTGCTGGGGGGTGGGGGTGGTGGGAGACATGAGTGGGGGCCTGGTGGAGGGTGCCCCTGGATGCTGGGGGGTGGGGGTGGTGGGAGACATGAGTGGGGGCCTGGTGGAGGGGGCCCCGCACTGCTGGGGGATGGGGGTGGTGGGAGACATGGGTGGGGGCCTGGTGGAGGGTGCCCCACACTGCTGGGGGGTGGGGGTGGTGGGAGACATGAGTGGGGGCCTGGTGGAGGGTGCCCCGCACTGCTGGGGGGTGGGGGTGGTGGGAGACATGAGTGGGGGCCTGGTGGAGGGTGCCCCACACTGCTGGGGGGCGGGGGTGATAGGGGCCATGAGTGGGGGCCTGGTGGAGGGTGCCCCACACTGCTGGGGGTGGGGGTGGTGGGAGACATGAGTGGGGGCCTGGTGGAGGGTGCCCCACACTGCTGGGGGGTGGGGGTGGTGGGAGACATGAGTGGGGGCCTGGTGGGGGCTGCCCATGGTGGCTGGGGGGTGGGGGTGGATGGGAGACATGAGTGGAGGCCTGGTGGAGGGTGCCCATGGTGGCTGGGGGATGGGGATGGTGGGAGACATGAGTGGGGGCCTGGTGGAGGGCTCCCAACGCTGCTGGGGGGTGGGGGTGATAGGGGCCATGAGTGGGGGCCTGGTGGAGGGTGCCCCTGCACTGCTGGGGGGTGGGGGTGGTGGGAGACATGGGTGGGGGCCTGGTGGAGGGTGCCCCACACTGCTGGGGGGTGGGGGTGGTGGGAGACATGAGTGGGGGCCTGGTGGAGGGTGCCCCACACTGCTGGGGGGGTGGGGGTGGTGGGAGACATGGGTGGGGGCCTGGTGGAGGGTGCCCCACACTGCTGGGGGGTGGGGGTGGTGGGAGACATGAGTGGGGGCCTGGTGGAGGGTGCCCCACACTGCTGGGGGGTGGGGGTGGTGGGAGACATGAGTGGGGGCCTGGTGGGGGCTGCCCATGGTGGCTGGGGGGTGGGGGTGCTGGGAGATATGAGTGGGGGCCTGGTGGAGGGTGCCCCACACTGCTGGGGGGTGGGGGTGGTGGGAGACATGAGTGGGGGCCTGGTGGAGGCTGCCCCTGCACTGCTGGGGGATGGGGGTGGTGGGAGACATGGGTGGGGGCCTGGTGGAGGCTGCCCCTGCACTGCTGGGGGGGTGGGGGTGGTGGGAGACATGAGTGGGGGCCTGGTGGAGGGTGCCCCGCACTGCCGGGGGGTGGGGGTGGTGGGAGACATGGGTGGGGGCCTGGTGGGGGCTGCCCAAGGTGGCTGGGGGGTGGGGGTGCTGGGAGACATGAGTGGGGGCCTGGTGGAGGGTGCCCCACACTGCTGGGGGGTGGGGGTGGTGGGAGACATGAGTGGGGGCCTGGTGGAGGCTGCCCCTGCACTGCTGGGGGATGGGGGTGGTGGGAGACATGGGTGGGGGCCTGGTGGAGGCTGCCCCTGCACTGCTGGGGGGTGGGGGTGGTGGGAGACATGAGTGGGGGCCTGGTGGAGGGTGCCCCGCACTGCTGGGGGATGGGGGTGGTGGGAGACATGGGTGGGGGCCTGGTGGAGGGTGCCCCACACTGCTGGGGGGTGGGGGTGGTGGGAGACATGAGTGGGGGCCTGGTGGAGGGTGCCCCACACTGCTGGGGGGTGGGGGTGATAGGGGCCATGAGTGGGGGCCTGGTGGAGGGTGCCCCACACTGCTGGGCGGTGGGGGCGGTGGGAGACATGAGTGGGGGCCTGGTGGAGGGTGCCCCACACTGCTGGGGGGTGGGGGTGGTGGGAGACATGAGTGGAGGCCTGGTGGAGGGTGACCATGGTGGCTGGGGGATGGGGGTGGTGGGAGACATGAGTGGGGGCCTGGTGGAGGGTGCCCCACACTGCTGGGGGGTGGGGGCGGTGGGAGACATGGGTGGGGGCCTGGTGGAGGGTGCCCCGCACTGCTGGGGGGTGGGGGTGGTGGGAGACATGAGTGGGGGCCTGGTGGAGGGTGCCCCTGGATGCTGGGGGTGGGGGTGATAGGGGCCATGAGTGGGGGCCTGGTGGAGGGTGCCCCACACTGCTGGGGGGTGGGGGTGGTGGGAGACATGAGTGGAGGCCTGGTGGAGGGTGCCCATGGTGGCTGGGGGATGGGGGTGGTGGGAGACATGGGTGGGGGCCTGGTGGAGGGTGCCCCACACTGCTGGGGGGTGGGGGTGGTGGGAGACATGTGTGGGGGCCTGGTGGAGGGTGCCCCGCACTGCTGGGGGGTGGGGGTGGTGGGAGACATGAGTGGGGGCCTGGTGGAGGGTGCCCCACACTGCTGGGGGGTGGGAGTGATAGGGGCCATGAGTGGGGGCCTGGTGGAGGGTGCCCCACACTGCTGGGGGGTGGGGGTGGTGGGAGACATGAGTGGGGGCCTGGTGGAGGGTGCCCCTGGATGCTGGGGGGTGGGGGTGATAGGGCCCATGAGTGGGGGCCTGCTGGAGGGTGCTCCACACTGCTGGGGGGTGGGGTGGTGGGAGACATGAGTGGGGACCTGGTGGAGGGTGCCCCACACTGCTGGGGGGTGGGGGTGGTGGGAGACATGAGTGAGGGCCTGGTGGAGGGTTCCCCACACTGCTGGGGGGTGGGGGTGATAGGGGCCATGAGTGGGGGCCTGGTGGAGGGTGCCCCACACTGCTGGGGGGTGGGGGTGGTGGGAGACATGAGTTGGGGCCTGGTGGAGGGTGCCCCACACTGCTGGGGGGTGGGGGTGGTGGGAGACATGAGTGGGGGCCTGGTGGGGGCTGCCCATGGTGGCTGGGGGGTGGGGGTGATAGGGGCCATTAGTGGGGGCCTGGTGGAGGGTACCCCACACTGCTGGGGGGGTGGGGGCGGTGGGAGACATGAGTGGGGGCCTGGTGGGGGATGCCCATGGTGGCTGGGGGGTGGGGGTGGTGGGAGACATGAGTGGGGGCCTGGTGGGGGCTGCCCATGGTGGCTGGGGGGTGGGGGTGGGTGGGAGACATGAGTGGGGGCCTGGTGGAGGGTGCCCCACACTGCTGGGGGGGTGGGGGTGGTGGGAGACATGGGTGGGGGCCTGGTGGATGGTGCCCCACACTGCTGGGGGGTGGGGGTGGTGGGAGACATGAGTGGGGGCCTGGTGGAGGGTGCCCCACACTGCTGGGGGGTGGGGGTGGTGGGAGACATGAGTGGGGGCCTGGTGGGGGCTGCCCATGGTGGCTGGGGGGTGGGGGTGCTGGGAGACATGAGTGGGGGCCTGGTGGAGGGTGCCCCACACTGCTGGGGGGTGGGGGTGGTGGGAGACATGAGTGGGGGCCTGGTGGGGGCTGCCCATGGTGGCTGGGGGGTGGGGGTGGGTGGGAGACATGAGTGGAGGCCTGGTGGAGGGTGCCCATGGTGGCTGGGGGATGGGGGTGGTGGGAGACATGAGTGGGGGCCTGGTGGAGGGTGCCCCGCACTGCTGGGGGGTGGGGGTGGTGGGAGACATGAGTGAGGGCCTGGTGGAGGGTGCCCCACACTGCTGGGGGGTGGGGGTGATAGGGGCCATGAGTGGGGGCCTGGTGGAGGGTGCCCCACACTGCTGGGGGGTGGGGGTGGTGGGAGACATGAGTGGGGGCCTGGTGGAGGGTGCTCCACGCTGCTGGGGGGTGGGGGTGGTGGGAGACATGAGTGGGGGCCTGGTGGGGGCTGCCCATGGTGGCTGGGGGGTGGGGGTGATAGGGGCCATTAGTGGGGGCCTGGTGGAGGGTACCCACACTGCTGGGGGGGTGGGGGCGTTGGGAGACATGAGTGGGGGCC
Organism: Ambystoma mexicanum; assembly: GCF_040938575.1. NCBI lineage: Eukaryota > Metazoa > Chordata > Amphibia > Caudata > Ambystomatidae > Ambystoma > Ambystoma mexicanum. The sequence goes on from NC_090929.1 coordinate 178,221,392, forward strand.
TGGTGGGGGATGCCCATGGTGGCTGGGGGGTGGTGGTGGTGGGAGACATGAGTGGGGGCCTGGTGGGGGCTGCCCATGGTGGCTGGGGGGTGGGGGTGGGTGGGAGACATGAGTGGGGGCCTGGTGGAGGGTGCCCCACACTGCTGGGGGGGTGGGGGTGGTGGGAGACATGGGTGGGGGCCTGGTGGAGGGTGCCCCACACTGCTGGGGGGTGGGGGTGGTGGGAGACATGAGTGGGGGTCTGGTGAAGGGTGCCCCACACTGCTGGGGGGTGGGGGTGGTGGGAGACTTGAGTGGGGGCCTGGTGGGGGCTGCCCATGGTGGCTGGGGGTGGGGGTGCTGGGAGACATGAGTGGGGGCCTGGTGGAGGGTGCCCCACACTGCTGGGGGGTGGGGGTGGTGGGAGACATGAGTGGGGGCCTGGTGGGGGCTGCCCATGGTGGCTGGGGGGTGGGGGTGGGTGGGAGAAATGAGTGGAGGCCTGGTGGAGGGTGCCCATGGTGGCTGGGGGATGGGGGTGGTGGGAGACATGAGTGGGGGCCTGGTGGAGGGTGCCCCACACTGCTGGGGGGTAGGGGTGATAGGGGCCATGAGTGGGGGCCTGGTGGAGGGTGCCCCTGCACTGCTGGGGGGTGGTGGGAGACATGGGTGGGGTCCTGGTGGAGGGTGCCCCACACTGCTGGGGGGTGGGGGTGGTGGGAGACATGAGTGGGGGCCTGGTGGAGGGTGCCCCACACTGCTGGGGGGGTGGGGGTGGTGGGAGACATGGGTGGGGGCCTGGTGGAGGGTGCCCCACACTGCTGGGGGGTGGGGGTGGTGGGAGACATGAGTGGGGGCCTGGTGGAGGGTGCCCCACACTGCTGGGGGGTGGGGGTGGTGGGAGACATGAGTGGGGGCCTGGTGGGGGCTGCCCATGGTGGCTGGGGGGTGGGGGTGCTGGGAGACATGAGTGGGAGCCTGGTGGAGGGTGCCCCACACTGCTGGGGGGTGGGGGTGGTGGGAGACATGAGTGGGGGCCTGGTGGAGGCTGCCCCTGGACTGATGGGGGGGGGCGGGTGGTGGGAGAAATGGGTGGGGGCCTGGTGGAGGCTGCCCCTGCACTGCTGGGGGGTGGGGGTGGTGGGAGACATGGGTGGAGGCCTGGTGGAGGGTGCCCCGCACTGCTGGGTGGTGGGGGTGGTGGGAGACATGAGTGGGGGCCTGGTGGAGGGTGCCCCACACTGCTGGGGGGTGGGGGTGGTGGGAGACATGAGTGGGGGCCTGGTGTAGGGTGCCCCACACTGCTGGGGGGTGGGGGTGATAGGGGCCATGAGTGGGGGCCTGGTGGAGGGTGCCCCACACTGCTGGGGGGTGGGGGTGGTGGGAGACATGAGTGGGGGCCTGGTGGGGGCTGCCCATGGTGGCTGGGGGGTGGGGGTGCTGGGAGACATGCATTGTTGATCAGTAGTGCAAGGTGACATGCGGGTTGGCTGGGGGGCATGCCCATGGTGGATGGGCTGCCTGCGGGACATGAGCAGGGGTGCAGGGTAGTCCCTCATGGTGTGGGCTGCCTGCAGGGGCCGTGGAGGTTGTCGAACGTACACCTGGGAGGACCCACACGGCCAATTCACGTGTAGTACTCCCCAGAACCCCTGAAATTCACATACCCTGCTGAAATCGCGTGTGGAACTTCCCGCGCACCCCTGAAATACACGTACCCTGATGAAATCGCGTGTGGAACTTCCCGCGCACCCCTGAAATACACGTACCCTGCTTGCACGGGGCCAATCGCGTGTGGAACTTCCCGCGCACCCCTGAAATACACGTACCCTGCTCGCACTGGGCCAATCGCGTGTGGAACTTCCCGCGCACCCCTGAAATACACGTACCCTGATGAAATTGCGTTTGGAACTTCCCGCGCACCCCTGTAATACACGTAGCCTGCTTGCACGGGGCCAATCGTGTGTGGAACTTCCCGCGCACCCCTGAAATACACGTACCCTGCTCGCACAGGGCCAATCGCGTGTGGGACTTCCCGCGCACCCCTGAAATACACGTACCCTGATGGAATCGCATGTGGAACTTCACGCGCACCCCTGAAATACACGTTCCCTGTTGAAATCGCGTGTGGAACTTCCCGCGCACCCATGGAATACACGTATCCTGCTCGCACTGGGCCAATCGCGTGTGGAACTTCCCGCGCACCCCTGAAATACACATACCCTGCTGAAATCGCGTGTGGAACTTCCCGTGCACCCATGGAATACACGTACCCTGCTCGCACTGGGCCAATCGTGTGTGGAACTTCCCGCGCACCCCTAAATACACGTACCCTGCTGAAATCGCGTGTGGAACTTCCAGCGCACCCCTGGAATACATGTACCCTGCTCACACGGGGCCAATCGCGTGTGGAACTTCCCGCGCACCCCTGAAATACACGTACCCTGCTGTAATTGCGTGTGGAACTTCCCACGCCCCCCTGTAATACACGTACCCTGCTGATTTTGGTGTGGAACTTCCCGCGCACCGCTGATGCACACGTACACAGGACAATCGCGTGTGGAACTTCCCGCGAACCACTGAAATACACGTTCCCCGCTTGGCGTTTGCTGTTTGCCAGCCCGGTGAACTGGTCCAGGGTTAGCGCAGCCCTTTGCGATTATTTGGGGATTTTGAAGGCTTTTCCTTGCGCGAGGGCGTTCTTGGGGGCGTAACTGGCGCTGCTGCAGGGTCGCTGCGCCACGCTGCGCCACGGCTGGTTTTGGATGCGAAAATCCATGAATGCGCTGTGCGCGGAAATCGATTTTAGCACACGCGGCTGGCGCAAACAATCGCACGCGGACACTCTGCGCCAGCCGCTTGCGACACTTTTCTGCGAAATTGTATGAATTACCCTGATAATGTGTTTGTGTGCTCCTTTTTGAATTTGTTAAATGTTCCTATGTTATGATATAACAATCAAACATACCCCCTCAGAGTTTTTAGGTAGTGGTACTGTTCTTCGAACATGTCCGCGAACATTAAATGAGTTTGCGGACATCAAGTACAGTAGAAGAGATTCAGTCAGTTCCATATGACATGTATATAAAGTCAAAGTCATTATTGTTAAGTTGCACTACTAAAAACCTATGAAATTCAGTGAAAAAACTTTATTAAATGGACGTTATGGTTAAGTTGCACTACTAGAAAACCTAAGAAATTCAGTGAAAAAACTTTGTTAAAGGGACATTATGGTTAAGTTGCGCTGTTAAAAACCTATGAAATTCAGTGAAAAAACTTCGTTAAAGGGACGTTATGGTTAAGTTGCGCTGCTAAAAACCAATGAAATTCAGTGAAAAAACTTTGTTAAAGGGACGTTATGGTTAAGTTGCGCTGCTAAAAACCTTTCAAATTCAGTGAAAAAACTTTGTTAAAGGGACGTTATGGTTAAGTTGTGCTGATAAAAATCAGTGATGTCATCAATGGCATTTGTGATGTCATCTTTGATGTCCTGGGTGTTAGTCTTAGCAGTGCACGGTGGTGGCGCAAGTGATGGTTGCTTAGCTTACCATAACTGGCGAATTTCAAGGGTTTTTCGGTTTTACTTGGAACCCTAACGTCCCTTTGACAAAGTTTTTTCACTGAATATATATATATATATATATTTGTTTTGCCCTTCCCTAGGGGCAGATGGGCACATGTGTGTTACCATCTGCCCCTAGGGGGGTGGCAAAATGTACTGCCCCAGGGTTGGGGGCAGGGTGGCTCTGCCAATATTTGCAGTGGCCTCTCCCCTCACCCCAAATGGATGGGGGCATCTCATGTACCCCTACCTAGGGGCAGAAATCTGCCACCAGGGAGGGCTACATAAGGTGCCCCCATCCACTTAGGGTGGGGCGATGGCCTCTCCACTTTCAAACACAAAAAACCCTGGTGGTCTAGTGGCCCGACCCACACCCAAAACAACTTATAATATATATGTATATATTTGTTTTGCCCTTCCCTAGGGGCAGATGGGCACATGTGTGTGACCATCTGCCCCCAGGGAAGTGGCAAAATGTACTGCCCCAGGGTTGGGGCGGGGTGGATCTTCCCATATTTGCAGTGGCCTCTCCCCTCACCCCAAATGTATGGGGGCATCTCATGTACCCCTACCTAGGGGCAGAAATCTGCCGCCAGGGAGGGCTACATAAGGTGCCCCCATCCACTTAGGGTGGGGCGATGGCCTCTCCACTTTCAAACACAAAAAACCCTGGTGGTCTAGTGGCCCGACCCACACCCAAAACAACTTATAATATATATGTATATATTTGTTTTGCCCTTCCCTAGGGGCAGATGGGCACATGTGTGTGACCATCTGCCCCCAGGGAAGTGGCAAAATGTACTGCCCCAGGGTTGGGGCGGGGTGGATCTTCCCATATTTGCAGTGGCCTCTCCCCTCACCCCAAATGTATGGGGGCATCTCATGTACCCCTACCTAGGGGCAGAAATCTGCCGCCAGGGAGGGCTACATAAGGTGCCCCCATCCACTTTGGGTGGGGCGATGGCCACTCCACTTTCAAACACAAAATATCCTGGTGGTCTAGTGGCCCCCCCGACCCACACCCAAAACAACTTATATATATATATATTTATTTTGCCCTTCCCTAGGAGCAGATTGGCACATGTGTGTGGCCATCTGCCCCAGGGGGGTCAAAACGTACTGGCCCAGGCTTGGCAGGGGGTGGCTCTGCCAATATTTGCAGTGGCCTCTCCCCCCACCACAAATGGATGGGGGGCATCTCATGTACCCCTTCCTAGGGGCAGAAATCTGCCCCCAGGGAGGGCTACATAAGGTGCCCCCATCCACTTAGGGTGGGGGGGGAGAGGGCCACCCCCCTTGCAAAAATCCCTGGTGACTAGTAGTCCCACCCATATATTTTTTGTTTTGTGTGCCCCCCTTCCCTGGGGGCAGATGATCACCCATCTTCCCCCAGGGTATTGCCCCCATGCTTTGGGGGGCAGGGGGGAGAGGGCAGCTTACATAGTAAGCAGCCCCTCCCCCCACTTCAAAAACAGATCCCTGCACATCACACCAAACACATATTCTGGGGGGGATAAATGACATTACACCCCCCACTTAAAGTTGTGGGGGGGATTTGTCCCCCATGTCCCCCCCATGTCCTACGCCCCATGCTTTCATGATGGTTTAGGGGCTCACGACTTGGGCAGCCTTTCCATCTAGACCAGCAATCTGCGACATTCCAGAAAGTTCGAACTACAACTCCCATGAGCCCACACCTTTAATTATGTTGGCTATGGCTCATGGAAGTTGCAGTCCAAAACAACTGGAGAGCCAACCGTTGCAGATCGCCGATCTAGACCTTTTTTAAATAACAAATAGACATCTACCCAATGGATGTCTATGGTCAACCTTGCCCCCAGCATACTTAGGCACCCAAGTTCATACCCATACCAGTGGCGTAACACAAAATGAGGGGGCCCCCCTGCGAGCCATGCTGAGGGCCCTCCCCCAACTCGGCAACAAATCATGGGTCGTGCCACACTCTGGGCGGGCCTAGATTATCACGCTTGCACAATACGCACGAACGTGATGCTTAAGGGGTAAGCCGCGCACTGTACTAAGAGAAAGATAAAAGTAAGTGTTTTAATGCAATATACAGCACACTTTCTGAGAAGAATTGGTCAAAAAGCCAGAGTGTTTGCAATTGTTTTGTAGGATAACACCAATCCAATACATGCAAGTCACCAACACTGCACAGGAACATTAATGCTTTGCTATAAAAAATGCCATGACACATTGAAAACATGTCCCACTGGCTGCACAATGTAGACCAGTGTAGACACGTTATAACATTACAGTAAAGCAGGACAGGTCACATTTAGGCATACCTAGACTGGTTGCACCAAAATGCCAGTCGAAGCAATAACACTCATCAAGAAGAGAGCACACATTCAAGCCCGGTCTCGGCAGCCTGTAACAACACAGCCAAACTCTTTAAAATCTGCAAGGAACTGGTCAATCCTGCTGTAGTCTTTTCCTCTCCTGTTCCCTCCTAGGCCCTCTGTATGGCTCTGTCCACTCAATTCTCAGCTAAAACTCAGGACATACTGTCCTCTATCTCCCCTTCCTCTTCCTTTGCCCCTTCCTTTTCCGGCCCCCCTTTGGCCATCTCTACCTCTCCTCCTCCTGTCTCCTCTTTCTCTCTGACAACCCCTGACAAGGTTTCTAGACAAGTCTGATCTATGAAAGTGTCGTCCAAACAGGTGCTCCCATGCTCTTCCAGAATCATCAAGGACCATACTGACAGCCTTGCTCCAGCCTTTGCCGATTTCTGTAATCACTCTTTCACCACTGGAACGTTCCCCTCTCCCCTTAAGCACTCCCTTGAGCATCCACTCTTTAAGAAGCCGCCTGCCGATCCTACCTGCCTGGCAAACTATCGGCCAATCTCCATCACCCCTTTCCTGGGCAAACTCTTGGAAAATCTGGTTATCTCCCAGCTTAATCTCCACACTGAATCTGTTGTCTTCATGACCATCAGTCTGGCTCCAGAGCTGCCAGAGGCACAGAAACTGCTCTCCTGAACACCTGTGAAGATCTGCCCTCTAACCTTGATTCCAGAATGCCTTCTGTCCTAATCCTCCTTGATCTTTACTCTACTTTTGACACAGTCAACCACGCCATCCTGATCGGTCGACTACTTGAGAACCTCGGCATCACGGATCAGGCCGTGGAGTAGGTGACCTCCTTCTTCTTGCACTGCCCCTACCAGGTCCAACTTGGTCCTTTTCTCTCTACCACCTCTCTCTCTACCTGTGGCGTTCCACAGGGCTCTATCCTCTCACCCTGGTTTTTTAACCTCTACTTGGCCCCTTTGGCCCCCCAGATCTCTACCTTCTCTAACTTTCAGTGTTATATGGATGACACTCAGCTTTCCTTCAGACTCCTCTCCTCTATTGCTCATTACTGACTGTCTATCCACAATTCAGGATTGGTGTGCCTTCAACGATCTCTGCCTTAATGCCAGTAAGATGGAGATCCTTCTCATTGAGACCCCTGCCCCTGCTTTCCCTATCACTGTGGCTGCCCACCTTGGGCCCCCTCCTTCGCCTTCCTGCGAGGCAAAAAAACTTGGCGTCCTCTTCGATTCCACTCTCTTTCTCTCCTCAGATCTCGGGCGTTGCCAAGAGGTCCCACTAGCAGCTGCTCCTCCTCAAAGGGACTCTTCCCTTTCTCACTTTGCCCCAGAGGCTCACTGTCACCAGAGCCCTATTTCTCTCTAGGCTGGACTTCTGTAACAGCCTCTTTCTCAATCTGCCTTCCTCTACTCTCTGCCCTCTGCAACTAATCCAGCACAGGACTGCAAGACTTATCCTTGGCCTCAAGCCCAGGTATTGTATCTCTCTAGCCCTAAAATCTCTCCACTGGCTCCCGGTGGCTTCAAGGGTCAAGTTCAAGACCCTTTGCATTGTCCACAAGGCTTTCTGGGGTCGGGCCCATACTACATCCAACACTTTCTTCCAAAATGCCTTCCTTCTCAAGCCCTTGCCACAGCTACCTCCAACTCTCTAAGGGTTAGACACTTCTCCAGGCAGAGAGTGGAGGAGGGGGGAACAATCTCTGGAATGGCCTCCCTGCCCTTCTCAAACTTGAGTGGACCACCTGAAGTTTCTGAAGCAGCTCAAAATGTTCCTCTTTTCCCTGCTGACCTACCTGACCTACCTGTCTGCTGTACCGACTGGTTGCTTGGCTACCCTCAGAGTCTCACTGAGTCCAGGCTCTTTCTTGATCAGTCACCCTTGCACTACCTCCGGCCCTACCATGCACTTAGGTGCTGTAACTGTAACCTTACAGTCCCTTGTTCTCCTTGCACTAACGAGAGCCACGCTGCCCCGGCACATTACTGACCAGTTTTCCCCTCCCCTCTTCGATGCACTTCCCCCCTCCCTTTCCCCTTGCATTTCTCGTTCTCTCACTTACACGATCTGAATGACACAAGGCGTAGTGAGATCATTTGTCTTGTCCTCCCTCCATCTTCCCTCCCTTGTCTTGTTGCACCTAGAAACACTTGAGTACAGGCGTTTTATAAATGACTTATATCATATCATATCATTTTATCACAGATATCCAGACAACTATACAATGCAAAACTATCTCAATGTCACTGGGCCTAGTAAGATCGCTGTTTTGTTCTCCCCTGTTCCCCTCCCTTACCTTGTCGCGCTCTGAAACACTTGTGTACAAGCGCAATAGAAATAAAATATCAATCAAGCAGTAAGAAACGGCTAGACTGGCAGCACCCAAATGCCAGTCTAGCCAGGTAATTACACTTAGCAGGACTGCTTTATCAGAAATTCACAGTTTAAAAAAGTCATACTTAACTGAGGAATGACTAGACTGGCTGCACCAACATGCCTCTCTAGCCACTAATACCACATATCATGCCTGCTTAGTCTGTACATGGAGAACCATTATGGTTTATTGCACAATCCTGCCCCCACAGATCACCTCCCCCTCCCACCACCTACCCCAACCTCCAAAATCAGCTCTTTGGCCCAGAATTACCTTCATGTACCTCTTCCTTGTCCCAGAGCTTACGTATGAGGCTCCTTGCCTCATAGTTAAGTACTGGGATGAGGAAGAGTGGGACTAGGAGTAATGGAGATTACAGGATGCTAAGTCAGGCATTACATCCATGTACCTCTACCTCATCCCAATACTGGTATATGAGGCAGAGTGCCTCATACACTAGTACTGTCTCATACACAAGTACAGGGACGAGGAGGAATAGGGCTAGGAGTAATGATGATTACCATTAAGTAATCAAGGTATTAAACACAAGTAGTGACATAACACCATTGAGTTGGCTGGGCATCAGCACTCCCCCGCCCCTGAAATTTGGGCTATGTTGACTCAAGCTGGCAGACCTTCAGAGCAGTTGCCGGACAGAGCAGGACACAGATGTAAAATCACACCTGGGTTTCGCTGTTAAAAAGGGCCCAGCAGTTACTAACGTAAAGCGATTCACTGTTAGTACCTGTATTCAAATGCCACATTTTAGGCAATTTAAATCATGATATGGGTTTAGTACTTGCATGCCAGGGCAATGATTGGAAGGGTAGAGAGGGAACAGGAGACCACTCATTCTCACAGCAGTTCATAAGTGGGTGCTATCAGACTTAAAGGATAGAGTTAACTGCTTGTAACATTGAATCTGCACTAGAATAGTCTCATTAAAATGCGTAAAGAAGTTAGCTGCCTCACACACAAATAAGTTTGCTGCCCACCGCCCGTGAAGTTAGCGCCTCTCCCAACATTTGAAGGATTAGTCCCCTGGAATGTAGGTTTTGTTGCGCCCCTGAACACAAGCACACACACCATTCACCATATACACACATGCACACCGAGCCATCCATACATTTATGTGTGCACTGTTTCACCATACAGGCACACCCATGCAGCCACCCGTACATTTAAGTGTGCACCCTTTTACCATAGAGACACACACACCCAGGCACCCACCCATACATTTAAGTGTGCACCCTTTCATCGTACACGCACACATGCAGCCACCTACACATTTAAGTGTACACCCTTTCAAAATACACTCACACATGCACACGTCATGAGGTTGAGGGGAGCCCTCTTACTTCAAGAAGAAATTGGGCCTCATTCCGAGTCCGGCGGTAACCCTGCTGGTGCTATCGGCGGGTTGCCGTCAGACTCAGAATGATTTACCGGCACCTGAACTCCCAGTGCCCCGGCGGCCCGGAAAGTCCGGCGCCAGTAAATTTTAATTCCCCATTCCCATAGAATCCCGTAGGACTCTATGGGAATGGGGAACACAGAAGCACTGGCAACGTTGTTAACAGTGCCTGTGATGGTCTGCCTACCGTGGCCGCTATGCCTGGCAGAGTCCGCCCCACCGTTGTTTCCAGACCGTCATACTTATAATGAAGCCCATTGTTTCTTTTTGAAGTCACTCTGACTTCATAAAGAAATTATTTCCGTTAAGGACCGAACCATAACAGAAATAATTTCTTTATGAAGGCACAGTGACTACAAAAATACAAAGTGGGGCCCCCTCCAGGTCATGTGCTAGCAGGGCCCCCCGTACCATGGGGGCTGCGGGGGCACCCGTTACGCCAGTGACCATTCCATACCATACATTCTCATTTACAGTATTCTCTTCAATCAATTATTCACATATATAATCAAACTCCCATCCCTCTTTACTACACTGCCGACCGGAGCTCTTTTTTATCGCACTCTATTCTCAGGTAATTTCCTACAAAAAGAATACAGTCCTGTGATCGCTGGGCCAGGGACACAATATTCCTATTTAATACATGGCAGCCTGCAAAATCCATATACATGCCTGGAAATAATGTTCTTATCACAGGTTAGTTGTGAAATGACGCAAAAAACAAGGGGGGTCCTGGGAGTCCTTCTGCCGGACATTAGTCCCGGTTACGAGGGTCTTACCCAGATTCTTTAGCTCACTATCTTTCACAGAGGAGAAATATCCAAAACATACCATACTTACCGCACCGAAATTCTTCTCTGAACAAGAGTACCAACAACAACCCCAGAAACGTGTTTCTGCCTAGTCAGGCCTCATCAGTAGGGTGGAGCTGTGCCTCTCTAAGAATAGTGAGCAAGGGGCCCACGTCTGGAATCACAACTGACCTGTAATATGAAAATGACATGACATTACAACTGCTCTGTATTCAGTTATTATGTTTTAGTTGTGACATCACAATGCCTGCTGCCTGAGCAAGCACAGAGCAGAACTCCAGCTGTCACTGCTGCTATTAAAGCTGTGACAAGCTTTTCACATTCTGTGCTTGTAAGATAGTTTTCTGTGACACTTTACAGAGCGTATTTGACAAGGAACTGTTATGATAGATCGCTTATTCTTGCACTTCTGGAGTTTAACACAAGCAAGCAAGAATCGATACGTTTTAACTCATTTTGAAGCACTAAATAAAACATTTTTTTCTGATTCATTTTTTTATTAAACTGCTCAGACTATTTTTCTGCAACACTTTAGAAGCTGCATGTTAGCTTGTACAAGTCCAAGCACCTTCTACATTGATTATATAGATTAGCAGATCTCTTTTAAGCACGAGGCCAGGTTGCAAAGGAGATGACAGCTTGTGGCAATTTATTACAAGTAATACAATACCCCCTACTGTACTAAAAAGGATATTTGTAGACACCTCTGAGTTCCATGACCTTATAAAGGAACTCGTTCTTCGGCCTCGTTCCTCTATTTAGTCACGTTACTCCTCGGCGACTTGTAATATCCTCAGTGGTTTAATGGGAGTAGAAATCGAGAGGGGACTCTCGTTAGGGGTGTGGCCTAAGTACAGGTATACTTAGGCCATTCCACCTAACAAGAGCCCTCCTCGTCTAAGGGAGGGGCTGGTAAAAGAAGTAGAGCTGGGGCGCACTGGCATTATTACCTTTGATGTGCTCAGTCCCTCCTTTAAACTAAAGAAGGGGCTGGGTGCGGCAAAGGTGTAACACCAGCGTGCCCCTGCTCACACGCAGCATTCAGCCCTTTCCTTCAAGGAGCCGTGTGGTAGGCAAAGCTTTAACCACGGGCTACTTGAATTAAGGTTTTAGACAATATCCGTATAGTAGGGCTGGACAACTTCCATCCCTGGATGAGCTCGCTCTCTCAATCCCCTCGTCGGGTTTCAATGAACTCTCATCAATGATTTGTATTTCATTCATTAGTTATGTTCCTCAATAACAATCCACCATTCTTGATATGATTTATCAGATATGTATGTTTATTCCTGGCCAATCAGTGTTCCAAAATGATTGCAAATGCATTTCGGACCTCCGTCCATCATCAGGGCTATCAACACTATATTCCCATTATTATAATTCGTTCCCAATTTTTCACCATTGAGTGAATTTCGTAAAGAAAATTATTAAAGAAAATTATATTACACATACCGGGTTTGGTTGTGTTCCGTCATGGCGTTCAAACAATATAACAAATACAAAAAATACAAAAACATCCATTATAGATCATTTTTAAGCATAATCTTCTTATGTGAATACATAGTATTCCAATAGGTTTCTACCTGTTTGGCTTTTTGTCCCCAGAGTATGCATTCACCTCTGTCTGTAGTATCCTTATCTAGCGCGTACTCTGTAAGTTAAATGTTCATACTTATTATTCCCATATATTTAGGCCACCACTTTGCTCTCTGCTCAATCCTGCTCCACTGTGCTTACCTCTATTCTGCTTTCCTCTTCGAACGCGTCAGCTGTCTAAAAGAGCTGCCGCCGCTTGTGTTAGCGTTTATGAACGCTATTTATTATCGCGCATGCGCGTGATGCCCTATTCCGTGACACTAATCTCTTACATGCATGCACGCTCATCTCAGTTACGTTAACAACAAGGGCAGTTTGGTATAGTTATATACCTACTCATGGACAATTTCATTTGATTTCTTGCACTAGTAACCTAAAAGGGATCAGAGTTGTATTTAATTGCACAATATTGGATGCAAATCGACATTCCTTTGTTGCGCGTGTGCGCGCAACATAAACTATGATATTGGGGACCCACGCATGCGCTGTGGTCCCGTGTATAGTGTCTCTTCTTCACTTAACAAGATATTATTGCTTAACAGATATTTAACAAATATTTTAAAATAATAAAATAAAATAATAAATTGTCCAAATTGCTTATTCCAATACATGTTCATCACATTTCCCCAGAGGTCCCATTACAGGGGGCCAATTGGTTATCTCTTACAGAAGGGTGTTATCGTATCTCATCATTGGTAGTCTTATGCACGATAAAATCAAATCAAAAGAATCCACTGATAGGCAGTGATAGGCTGCCTTACGTCCCACAGGGAGGTGAATCCCTGCGGGACATACCGTGGACTCTAACATTTGACACACTATATCAACAGGTCATTGTACTCCTTCTTTTATATGTTCATCCTCATAAAAAAGACGTGAAGTTCAGCTCCTCATTGATCCACTGTTGGGCAGTGATTAGCTGCCTTACCTCCCGCCGGGAGGTGAATCCCTGCGGGTCATACCGTGGACTCTAACATTTGACACACTATATTAACAGGACATTCTACTCCATCATTTACATATCCATCCTCATAAAAAACACATGAAGTTCAGCTCTTCATTGATACCCCCTGGTCTCAGGGAGTCAAGCCGGTCTATCCAGAATGATTCACGTTGATTCAATCTTCTTCCCATGTCCTCATGTGCATTTTGCTGTCTCACAACTTCCAAAATCTGTATCCTCATCTGGCTGATATTATGTTTCATTGTATTCCAGTGTCTAGCCACTGCCGAGTTCGGATTGTTGTTCCGGATGCACGATCTGTGCTTGTTCCACTATAATTTGCCTGGTCTCTTTGATTGTCCTACATAGTAAATGCCACACGGACATTTGATGCCGTAAATAATGTTCGAAGTGTCGCATGTTGCATATCCCTTAAGCTTAATATTTTCACCTGTGCGGGGATGATCCACTGTGTCCCCTCTTGTTATAAAGTTGCAGTTGCTGCAGTGCAAGCAGGGATATGTTCCTTTTCTTAATGTGTCTAGTGTTTTCTTTTCAGGTCTAGTCTTAACCAATCTGTCTCTCAAGTTTGCACTCCTCTTGTACGCAAACATAGGTTCTTCTCTAAACAAGTGTTCTACTCTCATGTCATTTGTCAGTGTACTCCAGTTCTTCTTAATCACACTTTTTATCTTGTTACTCTGCACTGAGTAACATGACACATACAGTATATTTAGTTCTTTCTTCTCTCTTCTGGTGCCACTCACTGTGGATTCCCTTAACCGCTCTTTGGCTGCTACTATCTCTGCAGGTTTGTACCCTCTTGCTTCAAACCTTTCTCCCATGTTCTCAATTTCTACCGCACCCATTCTTGGGTCATTGACTATCCTCTTTACTCTCATCATCTGGCTGAAGGGAAGATTCCTAATCAAACTCGGTTGGTGGAAACTTAGTCGGTGAAGTAGATTATTCCGATCTGTCTCTTTCCTATAAAGGTTGGTCAGAAAGTTGTTATTATGAATTCGTATCTCCACATCAAGGAAGTGGATTCGTATTTTTGAAGTTTCGTTTGTGAATTGGATGTGTGGGTCTATGTTGTTAAGATAACCAAAAAAGTAATTAAGAGATTCCTCTGGCCCGTTCCATAAAATGTCGTCTATGAACCTGACCGACATAGTTATGTAGTTTCTCCATACTGCATGTTCGAGTACATGTTCCTTTCAAATTTATGCATTATAGTATTTGCATATGTCGGAGCCATTGTGGCCCCTATCGCTGTGCCAGATGTTTGAATGAAGAATTTGTTTTTGTATTTAAAGTATGAGTTTTCGGATATAAATTGTAGTAATACCAAGATTAATTCCTTGATAGCCTTCAAATCTCCTTCTTTGAGGAGTAGCCATTCTATTGCTTCTATACCCAAGTTGTGGGGGGTAGAAGTGTAAAGGCTTTTTACATCGATCGTGAACATAATTGAAGAGTCTGTAAATGCATTTTTCTTCAGTATTTCCAAAAAGTGATTAGAGTCTTTAATGTAAGTATCTGTTTTCTGTATCAGAGGTTGTAAGAACTGATCGATATATTGGCCGAGTGGTTGTAACACACTATCCACCCCAGAGACAATGGGTCTACCCGGTGGTTTCATCAGACTTTTGTGTATTTTAGGCAACATATAAAAGTTCGGTATTCTTGGGTGTTTGTTGGTGAGAAAGGATCTTGTTTTGGCACTTATCCACCCTAATTCTTCTGCTTTCTCCAGGAGCTCTTCTAAATTCTTCATTATTTCACTTGTTGGGTCACTATCCAGCTCTGAGTACACATCTGTGTTCCTAAGTTGATTCATACATTTGTTGTGGTAATCTTGACTATTCATAATTACAAGTGCTCCCCCTTTGTCCGCTGGATGTATGGTTATCTCATCATCTCCATATAGATCTTTTAGCAGATGGACGGTGGTCCGAAATGCATTGGCAATAATTTTGGAACACTGATTGGCCAGGAATAAACATACATATCTGATCAATCATATCAAGAATGGTGTATTGTTATTGAGGAACATAACTAATGAATGAAATACAAATCATTGATGAGAGTTAATTGAAACCCGACGAGGGGAGAGAGAGAGCGAGTTCATCCAGGGATGGAAGTTGTCCAGCCCTACTATATGGATATTGTCTAAAACCTAGTGCCTAGGCTTGAGGGTGAGCCCCCACAATTGACTGTATAATTAGTAAAAATCTGAAATTTAAGCAGTGCCCACCCTACTCCCAATTTGTATATCTACTTGAATAAAGGGCCTGCCTGCTGCTGATGTCTCTGTACTCAGAAATAGGAGGAGGGCTGGACTGCCCAGCTCTCCTTTTGTTTCCGAGTAAGTGGTCACTATGCAGCATGAAGCCAAGGGGCTTCATGTTGGGTGATGGCTATTTACTCAGAAACAAAAGAAGAGCTGGGCAGTCCAGCCCTCCTCCTGTCTTAGAGTACAGAGATATCAGGCGGCCTACACTGCACGGTTACACCTGCTGCTTGCAAGTTTCAGTACTTCGGTTTAGAAAAAAGAAAAGGCTATGACTTTTCTTTTTTCTGATAGGAAGTGCTGACACCTGCAGGCAGCTTGTGTAGCCATGCAGCTGCTAGATGGACTGCCTGAGGTGTCGGTGTGGCTGAGGATTGTTGGGGGGGGCCAGGCTCGGGGGCCCTTTCTGGAGACTGCGTGAGTTCTGCCCCGGCTGGTCCCGGCTCACTTAAAGTCCTGAATACCCTTATAACGTATAGTTGGTTGGGGCTTCTTTGTCTCATATATCTCGGAAAAGGTTTGCGTGCATTGAGACCAAAATGGTGGTGAACTAGTGCAGCATAAAAACGTAATACTTAAGGTTGTCATGCAGATGTAAGGAGGATAGCAAATTGTTTAATATGGCTATTCCTGTGCTATGATTGATTTTTGCATGGTTGAACTTAATCATGGTCTTGGCTGGTATTCAAACCTTTCTTCAGCCTCACCACAGATGTCAGGTGAAATAAATATCCAGCAATGAATCATATATGTACTTTTGTGAATATGGTTGACCACAGCGTCATGACCATATGCCACCTGGTGGGTGGAGGGGTGCGCTGTATTGATGTGATACGATATGATGTGGCATTTACAATGTGATTGTACACAAGTGTTTCTAGGCGCGACAAGACAAGGAGGGGATAACAAAGGGAGGATAAAATAACAATCTTACTAGGTCTTGTGTCATTCAGACAGATCACAGAAGTGTGGGGAAGAGGGAAGGGAAGAAGTGCCAGGGGGGAGGGGAAGGGGGAAGTGCAGTTAACTCACAAGTGCAGCCAGCGTGTGGCTCATAAGTGCAGAGAGTTAGGTGCATCAGCAGGGGAGAGGAAGAGAGAAAGCAGAAGCGCAAAGGAAGGTCTTGAGTTGCTTCCAGAGCCGGAGGTGGTTCTGTTCAAGTTTGAGAGAGGCAGGGAGGCTGTTCCAGGGAGACGCCCCAGCCGAGGAGATAGATCTGCCCCCAACTCTCTGCTTGGAGAATTATCTGACCCTCAGAGAGTTGGAGGTGGATGAGCGGAGAGCTCGTGAAGGAAGATGTTTTGAAAGAGAAAGTTGGAGGTAGAGCGGTCCCGAACCCAGAAAGCCTTGTGAATGATGCAGAGGGTCTTGAAGTTGATCCTTGCAGCCACGGGAGCCAGTGAAGAGATTTCAGACCTGGGGAGATACGATTCCTGCGCTTGAGGCCAAGGACAAGTCTCACAGTCCTGTTCTGGATAAGTTGTAAAGGTCGAAGAGTAGAAGCAGGAAGATTTAGAAAGAGGCCTTTGCAATAGTGGATCCGTTACAATCAGGTTTTCGATCTGGATTCGGCACAAGTACAGAGACAGCATTATTGACAGTTTGGGATGATCTTCTTGAGACGGCAGATCAGAGGGGACATATCACTTCTGATTATGTTGGACCTATCTGCCACATTTGATACAGTGAACCATAACATCTTGCTGTGACGTCTTGGGGAGGCTGTAAATGTTTCTGTACAAGCCCTAGAATCGTTTGAGTCATTCTCGACCGACAGAGAACAAAGGGGCAAATTTGGAGGATTCCTCTCGGATTCCTCTCGGATTCCTCTCGGATTCCCTTATGCAGACTTGTGGTGTCCCACAAGGTTCTTCACTCTCCCCTCTCATTTTTAACTTATATGTAAAACCTTTTATAGACATCGAGTTAAATTCCACTCTTATGCTGACGACACTCAAGTGATTGTGAGAGTGGAGAGATCGGAGGAGACATTTGAACTGGTGGACCACTGCCTAAAGGAAGCGCAAGCTTGGATGTGTGCAAACCAGTTGTTATTAAATGCTAATAAGACAGAGGTAGCATTGCTTGGCTCTAAACATCAATTACAACAGAACAACGGGTTGTCAACACCATGTTTTCTGGGGTTACAACTGGATTTTGCTTCGAAGATAAAAAAAAGTGTGGGCTTTATTTGGGAAGAGGATACGTGAAGCAAAGCACAGGTTAGTGCAAAAGTCCAATCTGCGTTCTGCACCCTGCGAATGTTAAGACAGATCCTGCTGTTAATAGCAGATAAAGATCGTGCAACAATCGTGGGGACTCTCATCAACTCATGACTGGATTATCGTAATGCCTTGTTGACAGTAATTCCATCTACCCAAATTCGGAGATTGTAGTTAGCCCAAAATGCGGCAGTTAGACTTGTTTTCCGGGTGGCAAAATCATCCCCTGTTTCTAATCTAAGGTGGTCACTACACTGGCTGGCCGTGGAAGAATGCATAGATTTCAAAATTCTTTGCATTATCTTTAAATGTGTGAACCAGCTGGCACCTAGCTATCTTATGGAAAAAATCAAGATTTGCATTGCAGGCCGTCAGTTACGCTCTTGCGATAAGATGTTCCTGCAAGTGCCACGATCAAGATACTTATATAAAGGGGACTGAAGGTTTGGAGTTTATGGTCCAAAGCTTTGGAATGGTCACCCGAGGGACATTCGAGAACAAAAAACTCTCATTGCATTTCGAAAGGTCTTGAAGACCTATCTTTTTAGCTCAATGAATAATGGGTGTTTTGGCTCATTTGTTTGCGGTACTTCTGAATATATATTATTTCCATAGACGGTAGATCTGGTCACCGCCTGATACATCTACACCCAGATACGATTGGTTTCGTGGGGAGCGCGCCTATAAATAATTTCAAATTCAAATTCAAATAGTCCAGCCTAGAGAGGACCAGAGCTCTGGAGACAGTGAGCTTCTGGGGGAAAGTTAGAAAAGGACGAATACCTATGAGGAGGTGCAGCTGATAGTTTGACTTCTTAGATACGTCAGAGATGTGAGGAGAGAAGGCTAGTGTGGAGTCGAAGATGACACCAAGGTTCTTAGCCTCACAGGAAGGCGCAGGAAGAGGGCCCAGAGTGGGAGGACAGAGAGAAAGAGAGAGAGGAAAGGAGGAAGCGGGTGTCCCAATGAGGAGGCGCTCAGTCTTACTGGCATTAAGGCAGAGATAACTTGCGGCACACCGTTCCTGAATTGTGGCCAGACAGTCTGGTATGAGAGAAGAAGCAGACATGGCTGAGGGGAGCCTGAAAGAGAGCTGAGTGTCATCTGCATAACATTGAAAATTGCAGCAGAAAGTAGCGATGCAGTGGACAAGAGGTGCCGGGTAGTAGTTGAAGAGCCAGGGAGAGAGGTTAGATCCCTGGGGAACATCACAAGTAGAGAGAGAGAGAAGAGAGGAAAGACCCCAGGTGGACCTCAGAGGGTCAGTCGGTGAGAAAGGTCAAACAGGCATGGGTCTGATCAGTAATACCAAGGTTGTTGCGGAGACGATTGAGCAGGATGGCATGGTTGACTGTGGAATTAATGATTTTAAGTGCGATACTTATAATATTGTTTCCAAGTTGATTGTGTAACTCAAATTCCAAGTTTCTCTAGTATAGACCGTCGGGTGTCCGGAGCAGGACGTATTGGCGTGGCCCGATTCGGCGTGGCCAGTTCGCCACAGCGGACGATTTGGCGCACCCAGTTTGCCACGGCCAGTTCGGCGCAGGACATTACGACGCCAGTGTGTTTTGGCGCGAAGACTGTCATTATATAATTTTTAAATAATGTTAGTATCGCGACCAAAACATACTGACATATGTAATTGTTTATTGAATAGACAGGGATGGCCTGTAATAGTGTAATACTTTTGGTGGATTTGTGTCAACTTAGTTTTCTGCATTCTGCTACGACACAACCTGAAAGCGAAGTGGCTAAGGCCAGTGTGCAGCCATGCAGTGCGCCCAATTCTCACTTTGAGTGATTTATGAGACAATTTGCTTACCAAAACCGCTGCGACTGGCATGAAAATAGTGGGCTCCTTGCTCGTACTTAATTTCCTCGTTTACAATTTTGAGGGAGAGGCCCGAACCTTATACCTTGCGGCAAGCAATA
This sequence comes from Ambystoma mexicanum, assembly GCF_040938575.1. Lineage (NCBI taxonomy): Eukaryota > Metazoa > Chordata > Amphibia > Caudata > Ambystomatidae > Ambystoma > Ambystoma mexicanum. The sequence goes on from NC_090929.1 coordinate 178,240,864, forward strand.
CGGAATGTGCACCAAAATGATTCGGAAATCGTTTAGCTTCGTACACAGTGGGTGTGACGAGCACACACCAAAGTGTAAAGACTGCATCTTCTCTGCATGTGCCTTTTACCTTTAGCAAAGCAGCAAACCTGCCTCCCGTTGGAAAGCACGAAATTAACACTGGCTGGGAACTAGGACGAACAACAAAAGCAGCCATGAATTAAACACCCACAATTATTTTCAAATGCAACACTTTAACAGGCGCAGTACTTGTCAACGTGTTGCATTTGAAAATAATTATGCTTTTGAATTTGGCGTGAGGGAGTTTAGACGTGGCTGCAATGTCAGCCACGTCCAAACGTCCCTCGCGCCAAATCGCCCGCACCAGAAAGGCCCCTGCGCCCAACTGGGCGCGCCAAATCTGTCTCTGCGGCGAACTGGCCGCGCCAAACCGGCTTGCGGTGAAACGGCGGCGCTAAAATAGGGTGTACCGTCGGCTGTCTCGTCTATTTCATTTTCTAATACAATGTTGCCCCCTGGTGGAAAATCTCCGCAACGTCAGACAAGTATCTGCACCAGCGTGACACATTCCAACTTCCAATATGGACAAGTGCCACGATTTTTTCAGAAAGTGTGGGATCTTCAAGATTTCGGAAGAACGTCCTGGAAGAAAATGCTTTGGCAACCTCCGACCCCTTCTTCCACCTGCCAGAACTAAAGGGCACATGTTTATGCCTCGTGGTCTTCCGGCGGTCGCCCCATGTTTCTCACTGTGAGACTGGGTGTATGGCCAATCCTGTGGCCAGGGTCGGAGAGGAAAATTAAAGTGTAAACGCGAGTCTACCTTACTTTCACTCTTTCCTTTTCCCCTCCGCCACGTGAACTTTTAAATGTGCATGCAGGGGACCCCACAACATGTTAGTGCTAATGTTTATGGTCCCCGCATGGCATTACCATTTATTTAAAAATGATGCTGTTTTTTTTTCTGGCTTGTTTTGAAAAGTACACTAATTACATTCAAACTAACGTGACGATATGTAAATTGTTATAGAAAGGCAGAGCAAAGAGAGTATGGTTTTAGCTTTTAGTTCCCGTTAAGACTGAATTCCTTTTGTTAGGAATTGTATGGCAACCTTCTGCAGCCCCTGACCTTTTGATCTTGGCCCATCATTTTTTTGGGATCATTGACCTATTTCTGGTGGGCAGAGGGAATTCTTCTGAAGTCCCGCTGCCATTTCAAACCTTTTTGCCTTGCTTAAGGTATATGGTTTTGGGTCACCGTTAAGGAACCTAATTCCAAGTGTGCCTTCCGAGCACCCTATTTTTGCCCTTCTGTGATTATATTACCCTACATTGGTTTTAGGGGGTGTTCTGGTGGCAGCTGTATTGGCTTCGGGATGCAAGCCATTTTACTGCATTTATATTCAAATGTAACTTTTTTCGGTAGCCATCGGGCTACCAAAATATTTTCTTAAGCTATGCTCTTGGCCACTTTGAATTATTAGGGCTTCCTTTGTTCAAGGCAGCCATGAGGTAGGCCTAAAATGACCGTTCTGATCATGTGGGCTCTTTATAAGCGATCTTGGCAGCCTCCATATTGGTTCTAACTGGTTTCGATAGCCTAAGTGTCTATTTTCCTTTCACTTTCTTTGGGGTTTGTCTGAGCTGAGTGGCCATCCAGATGGACAGCCAGAAGGATTGACTACCTGCCTCCTTCCTCCCTTGCCCCCTTAGTGATTAGTGGACTGGCTTTGGACAGTCCCTAAGGGCAGTGGTATTTAAGTGTTCCCCCTTCCACTGTTTTCTCTGTTACTGCTCTGTCCTGGAACTTCGAATAAGCAGGTTTACTTTGAGGAAGTAGGAGGAGTTTTCCTACCGATTCTTGCCGATTTAGCTGTTTAAGCCCTCTCTTGGCCCTACTGGCTGGGTGCAGTGGTCTGGACATATGGCACTTCAGATTTTCTGCAGTGAGAACTCTACGCTGGGCTCCCTATATCCTCGAGCTGACTCCACCGCTTCCCACATTTTTCCACCAGGGTCTTCTGCCTTGCTGTGGGTCGCTGCTTCCTGTCTGTATGGGTAGTGGGGCACCACTACCCCACCACATCGGCTCCTTGGGACACGACCACCTTCGTCCTCATCGTGGGACCTTTTTCCAAAGCTGAGCAACCCTTCCTTTGTTCACAGATCTTCTGGAATTGTCTGTGCTGGGTTTCTTCACCTTTCCGGAGTCTTCCTCGCTAGTCATTTTACTGCTGGCTCATGGGCAACCACTATGGGACGGTCTTTTGCTCTTCTTCTCTGTCAAGGGGTCTTCGTTGGCTCAGGGTTCAAGCACCTGGGCACCGGATCATGTAAACGAACCTTGGAAAGAAGCATATACTTACCCTAAACTGCCACTGTGAGTACTTACCTCTGGGTTCTGGCATGGGTGAATATTTGAGATATTCTTTGGACCTGAATCTCTATTGGTTTTGGCATTGACTAACATTGGGAGTCTTCCTGCTTTGCTGTATCTTCTGGGAGTTCTGGTTCTTCAATCAAAATCAGGATCTCTTCATTGGGGTCTCCTCCGGTCTTTTCTAGGGCTGTTTGCTGCAGACTCTGTACGTGTGGGGCAAACAAGAGACTTCCCTTAATTTTCTCCATGCAAGCGGATGACCTACTAAGCTTGTCCTATCATCCATCGTCTGTGCAACTATCTACTTACCTTAGATCTCTCCTGGAACTGACCTTGGGGATTCTTATCTGCCCCTGGACCCTTTTTCCATACACACAAGAAGTTCAGGGTGTTCTGGGCCTGGGGCATAATTTTTTGGTACTTATCAGGGATTTTGAATGTATTTTTAAAGTCTTGCTCTCCACCTTTCTCTCTATGAACACATTTTTACACTGTAGGAATTTTGGTGACTTGGGAATAATTTTTCCCTGAAGTGTATTGCACTGGTAATAGTTTCTAAAACGTATCCTTATTTTTTGGATGCGTGTGGCTTTGTGTAAGGACTGTTTTCACCCTGTTATATGTGTATTTGTGTTATTCAAGTGCTATGCCCTTGAGGGCCAGAAGTCATGTGCAGTTATCAATATTGGACTTAGGGGCCGTTATTACTATTTTCCCTGTGTGATAACATGTCTTGCTCCTTTTTCCTCCGTGCCATATGTGTGTGTGATTACCACCAGGCTCTGGGAACTTTCCACTGTTTAATGAGTCAGACTTGATCTCCCTTCCTGTCACTATTTGTTGGGTTCTTATCAGTGACAGCGGATCCACATTAAAGTACTGGGCTGAGGAGAGGGATCTGGTACAACTCAACGCAATGGTGGTTTCTCCACCTTTATTGCAGTATTATTTATGGGGGGGCTAGCCCCCTTACCTCCTTCTAAATCCTCAACACTCACCCACCCACCCTCTAACGTAAAATTCATTCAAATATACACCCTTACTCTGCCCTCACCCCTAAAGATGCCACAAAAATGTGGTAAAACAACCATTGTCAAATGCGGTGAAACAGACATGGTGAGTTTGGAAAGGTACAGAGGAAAGTTCTCAAGGACATTACTGTGTTTATACATATACTGGGTGTTTTTATTAATACTGTGTATTATGCACTTAAATACTAATTTCAACTGATAAATATATTTATATGTGTGACATAGTAAAGGTATGTATTGTTTGGCGGAGTGTTTGGCGAGTGTTTGGACTTGGGACTTGCCACCACTACTTTTTCTGCTGCCTGTGCCTGAGTGGCTCTACTACCTCCATTATCATCAGTGGGAGGCTGGAGGCGGACCCTCTCCTATAATACCATAGCTCCTAGCGGAGCGTTTGCAGAGTGTTTGGCGAGTGTTTGGACTTGGGACTTGCCACCACTCCTTTTTCTGCTGCCTGTGCCTGCGTGGCTCTACTACCTCCATTATGATCAGTGGGAGGCTGGAGGCGGACCCTCTCCTATAATACCATAGCTCCTAGCGGAGTGCTTGCGGAGTGTTTGGCGAGTGTTCGGCGTGGTGTAAAGCAGAAGAACAAACATGGACCATACAAACGCCTTGATCCCTGGTGATGCAGCTATTCCACAGGTACCCCGTACCTGTAGCCGCTCGAAATTGCCTGCTTCTGGGGGCTCTACAGGGGATAAACCAGAGGCGGTGAGTAGCATGTCAGATGATGTTGGACTAGTTGATGTGCCCTCAGTTTGGCCTGATGACTGTATGGAGCCCCCAAATGACAGACCCGCCCTTCCTGACCAACCCGCGCTGTCCCTCCCTTCTCCCACATTCCCAGAAAATGGCTTACCTGCGGTGGACGGGCTCTGCAGTCCACCGTGGTGCAGGTCTCTGCTTGGCAGGGGCTCGCCGCGGGCTGCGGGCTGCGACGGAGATGGCTGCAATCCGCATGCGCGCAGTGGAGCTGCGCATGCGCACGACGCCGGAGTCTCGTCGAGTGGGTCAGGCAGAACTATGGAGCCGGCATGTATGTTGGGAAAGCCACTGCAGGCGGGTGACTCGCTTCCTTGGAGGGAAGCGGCGCCCGCTATAAATGTGGCAAATAAGGATGCTTTCTGCCTGCCACAGGAAGAAGCTTCTTTTTTAACAAAAAAAAAAAACAGCAAAAACAAACTAAAAAACAAAGCCCCAAAAACATTTATACCAAGCATACTCTATGAGAGTATTGAAGCAGCAGGCATCTTGGATGGTATGGAAAGTTCACAAGCCCCAAATACTTCCCTTACAAAACTAAATGCACAGAAATCTAGCGAAAATGACAAACCAAATACCTTGTCCTCTCACAATAAAGATCCAATGTGTGATATTGAAAAGGGACATTCACAAGCTAATACACAAAAAACTTTGACACAAGGAAAAACAAAAATAACAAACAATCCATCAAATGGGGCTGGTGACCTTCCAAAACTACTCTACACTCAGAAATTTAGACCGCGTGCAAAGTCCCTTTCAGGGATAAGAACAATCAGATGGCACTTCAAAAAGAAAGACTTACCTACTTTACAGAAAGACATGAGCCTGATAACTGGGATCATGGATGCCAAACAACAACTAGACGAAATGGAAATGTCAGATCATGACCTTCTGCTAGCGTCTGGCCGATGCAAGCAATTAAGCTCCCACAATGTACAGATAGAACCAGACAAAAGCGGTAACAGCACCCCACCAAAGGATGCTACGACTATAGCAAGCATTGGAAATACAAATGTCCCTGCAACAATTGTAATCATTCCTCAACAAAAACATTCAGAACAACTGGAAGAATCTCAGAAGCTGTCTTTTAAGGAACCAAGAAGTACTTCAACTCCGCAGATACCGCGAGTAAAAAGATTAATTGAAGAAGTGGATGCAAATAAATCTAGTGCAAACATGGTCCCGGTAAAAAGGAAAAAAAAACAAAAATGGAAAAACAAGACTTATAAGTATCGAAGAGGTTCCAAAGGAAAAACAACTTCAGAACAGCGAGGGGAGCTAACTGTGCATTCACAAAAAGCAAAGGAAGATGTCCCTCAGGAACTAAGCAGTACCCTGACTGTGGACTCACAGCTGGAAGACGAGGAACAAACTGTGCCGGGCCGCATTTCGGCCGAAATTAAAGAAAAATATCTTGGAAGAGAACAAGTTCTATCACACAACCCTTGGCCAGTTACAGATATTTGTGCAAACATGCAAGCTGCAGTAGGATCTATGATGACCATAGCACTTGCACCATACTTGAAGTTATATGAGGCACTTCACGAGAACTGCAGAGATCAATCTAATCTATTGGCTCAAATCCAGTCCAAGCTAACGTGTAGAAAAACACTTTGAGGTTGAACAAGAAAGAAGGATCCATGAAAAAGTGTCGGAAAATGTTACAGTTAAGACGCTAATCGAGCTAATTGAGGAAGCTCGGGAAGACAAGAGAGCGTTTTTGCACTGTTTCAGTGATACTATCAACTTACTTAAAACAGAGAGCTACAAAAACAATGTCGAACATAACATAAGGATAAAAGTACCTCAATAGAAATAAAGGACATAGGGTCAAGGCCAAGTGAGGAACAAAGAAAGGTAAATGTGATGGTTGACCGGAGTAAGAAAACTGAAACAGAAAACATAAGAAAGACTGAGCCTATAGTCAGTCGAGCACTGGCACCTGGCACTCAGAGAACAGAGGGAAAACAGGGAGTGTCCCTGATAAACAGCCAACCGATACAGGCTACTCCTAACAATGACTGCGAAAACCAGCCTAATGGTACTTATCCATTATTCAACATTGAAAATCTAAAAGAATCAAACAGACCAGACAAGGTGGAAAAACCAAACGAAACTTCGGAAAAATTATACAAAAGATCAAAAGATGCTGTGGAAAAATCAAATAGAAAATCTAAAAACTTGCCCAATCAAAAATGCTTGACTAATGATGGAACACGGCAGTTCATTAGAAACTTAAAGCCTATAGGAAAAGAGATAACGAAATCCACCCAACAAGCACCACTAATAAAAAAAAGGATGACGTATGTCAAACAAAAAAACAAGTACGAGAATACATTAAAGACGTGGAACTAGAGAGTACATTAGAAAGCTCCATAAATGAGTCCTATGGTCAAGAGTCTTTGTTACTCTTATCTGTTTATGAGGATGACAGCTTGCAAGAGTCAACGGAGGAATGTGAAGAGCCCGTGAGCAATAAAAACAACGCTCCAGAATGCCTTGAAGTACCAGCCTTGACCTTTCGAACTCTGCAAGAAAAAAGAATACAGAGTGCAACAAAAAAGGACCTGGAAAAAAAGCAATGCCAGGTGCTTAAAGACATGATCAAACAATCAGATCAAGACCGAGAAAGATGGAGCACACAAGATCCTAAGAGCTCGGGAATGAAAAACAGGAACAATCGCGACGAGAAGAAGGACAGAAGAAGTGATAAGAACAATTCTGAGCCTCACGGCAATCGGAACAATGCTTTTAAATTAAGAATGGAGAGAGTCCTAAGAGCACAGGATGGCCTGATCCTAAATAGATCAAACCTAATGAAACTCTTGCATAACGTGCCTCAATTGAGAGTGATTGAACCAAAAGACATCAGAATCGTGGAATTTCCAAATGAAGAAGATTTGGATAGAATCTGTATACACTTTAACTCAAAGGCAGTTATGACCTCAATATGGCTAGCTGCGGATGACCTCCGGGTTTTGATGTTAAAACAGAATGTCCACAACAGAGAGAAAAGGAAATAAAAAAGGACACAATCAAGAAAATAAGCCTTGAAGAACAAAAAAATGCTTGTGAGAATCAAAGTGAAGAGGAAGCGGAGTACAGACCTATATGTTTCTCACCAACAGTATTACGGGGCCCATATGCTCTACGTATGAAAATCAAAGGAAATGAGAAAGTGAATCTGGTCCATCAACCAAATAATGGCCGTCCCATTGTAACAAAAATCGATACAGAAAAATCATGGGGCTGGTTAGCGGAAACATTGAACACAAAAACTAATGAAAAAAAATATTAGACCGATGGATTAGGGCTACGAGGATCAACAAGCTTTGCTTCCTGGAACACAAGAGGCTTTCATCATTTGATTGAAAAGTTAAATAAAGAAATTCTAACTGCAGATATTATCTGTATTCAAGAGTGTTGGCTTCAAGAACAGCCATATATACATGGAGCAACTTGTTACTTGAATAAAGCTCTTAAAGGTAAAAAAGGCGGACCTTCTGCAGGCTTATTAACTATCATAAAGAATACATATGGTGGAAATGTAATTTGCACGATCCACCCCTCACCATTGATACAAATAATAATCATGCAACAGGATCCAAAAGGAAGTGACACACAAAAAGAAAAAAAACACATCAATCATTTGTAACCTATACTGGAATGCAAAAGCAAAGGATGGCCAAATATTCTTGGAATTACTAACTAATCACATCGACCAATTGAGGTCAGAATATGATAACCCGGCATTAATCCTGTGTGGTGATCTAAACATCTCCTGAGGAAAAATCAAAAATCCACAGCCAAATTCGTCCAGTCACAATCGACAAAAACAATCAAGAGCAAGAGAATGGCAGATGGAAATGGAGAACCGTGATCTCTTGCAAGTAAATGGTAATGTCCAAGGAGATCTAGAAGGACAACCCACATGGTCATCGCATAATTCATGCACAACACTAGACTACTTTTTTGTTGACCGAGAAATTTTTGGCAGAATACTCTCCCTAAAAATCATACCAACAAAAAGTAGTGATCATAAAATCCTAATCCTTACATGCTCAGACCCAGCAATAGAGCATAAAAGGGATGTGGTACCAAGGAATACTTGGCCCACTGAAGTTAGTGTAAATGAGGGGCGAAACAGACTGAGATTAACAACACAAATGATTCCCATGCTAACAAATTCAATAAACAAATGGGCAACCTCAACAGGAAAAGACGTGGAGTATGAATCTTGCCTCAGAATCTTTAAAGTGACCACCGAAACAAATAGAAGAACCACAAAAATCAGGGTGCATTGTTTCAATACGAATATAGCAGAAAAAAACGACAGCAAGCCAGAGATTTAAGAGCCTTAAAAAAACAGAATATTGCCTATGATGATATGCAAACAAAAAGAAAAAAATTGAAAAAAGGTTATCGAAATTGGGTTAAATCCCATAGAGCTCTTTTATTTCAAAAAGACTCTGAACATATGCTAACGGTGATTCGAAATAAAAATGCAAAATATCTATTGAAACTGTTCAATCAAAAAGGAAATCACCAAAGTGAGGAACAACTTAACACTATACATGAAACAACGTGGGAACAATACTTTCAAGAAAAATATAATCGCGAGCCAGCAACAGATCTACTGCCTCAAGATGCCAGAAAGGAAAAAGGTTGGGACATCAAATTCAATTTAAGTGAAATCTTGGTACTGATCACAAAAGCAAGCAGATCGCGAGCCCCAGGGCCGAATGGCCTCACAAATGAAATCTTAAAGCAAGCTCCAGAGGTATGGGCACACATGTGCTTTGTACTCTTTATACAAATAGTAAAAATGGGTCATATCCCAGAATCCTGGACAACATCAATTACTATTCCGATCCATAAAAAAGGAGATGGAGCATGTCCGGAGAACTATCGTCCAATATCCTTGCTGGACATATTAGGCAAACTCTTTGCTGGCATACTCTTAAAAAGATTAAAGGAATGGATACAAAGATCTGGCAACTTCGATCATAGACAAGCGGGTTTTGTAGAAAACGTAGACTGCAGTCTGAACCTTCTAATTCTCAACCTTCTAAGAGCAAAGACCATTCGCGAAAATCAAAAACTGTTTATTGCCTCAATAGATATGGCGGCAGCTTTTGATAGAGTAGACCGCCAAATTCTCTGGACCAAAATGAAAGAAAAAGGTTGTCCACCAGACCTGATAGAAGCCATCAGAACTCTCCACACAAATACATCGATGCGAGTGAGATTGGACCAAAAGGGAAACCTAACAAAGGCAATAGCAACAAATTGTGGTCTAAAACAGGGATGCCCACTTGCGTCCATACTCTATAACTTCTATATCTTAGAAGTAAAGGACTGCTTGGAACCACCAAGAGCATGCTCGCCTAAAATAGGAGAAATGAAAATTGGTCTTCTCTTATATGCTGACGATCTCATAGTGATAGACAAAACTCAAATGGGTCTACAGAAAAAACTGGAAGCTATAAACATACATCTAAAAGAAATCAAACAAAAAATCAATCCAGAAAAATCAGTCATAATGATAATTAAAAAAGCAGGTCCTGCAAGTAAAAAATATTTTAGATGGCATATAGAGAATGACCCGATAACAACAGTTCAAAATACAAAATATCTGGGAGCAATTGTAAGTGCCAACTGTAGTGACCAACCGTGGATTGAGCATTTACAGAGGAAAATGGATCAACCAACATCACAGGCATTAATATTGAAAAGAAAGTTTTGTAAATTTTCCATGCGCCCGATTGTGGAATTTTATAATGCAAAAGTCATCCCCACTGTAACATATGCTGGCGAAACGGCCCTGAGAATCCCTTGGGAAACAAGGGATAAACCTGAAGCCAGATTCTGGCATAAATTGCTGAAAATTCCCATATGTGTTCCGATAAGTATTATTCTACATGAACTGGGATTGTACTCAATGCAAGTCCGAATCGTCTGGAAAACATTGGCCACCTACAGAAAAATAACTCTGGAAAATTGTCCATCTCAATATCAAATATTGAATAAGGAAGCAGGAAAAATGCCCTTTTGGCCACTGGAGGAATGGAAAGCGAAATGTAACAAGCTGTTGCAAAACTTAAAAGTTACAACAGAATCCCTACTGAAACACCCAAAGAGGGTAAAATGACTCTTACTATCAATTGACTGGGCAGAAACAGAGTGTGCGAGAGTAGCTTCGAACTATAATACCTTATCAGATAAGATAACTAGATGCGCACAGTTATTGCCTGGATACCTAGAAAAAAGCGCCAATCGGAATCATAGAGACTTAATAATGCGCTTTCGTCTGAACATTTTAAGAACAAAGATCAACTTGTTCAGATATGGCCTGGCAAAGGAAAAATTATGCAGACTATGCAAACAAGAAGAAGAATCGTCTCGACACTTACTGCTGTTTTGCCCTGAACTTAGATCTGAAAGGGGTTGTTTATTACTACCAATGCTGTCACCATCATGTGATCTGGACCCTGAGTTATGGTGGTCAGCTCTATATGACGACCCAAATAAGAAAACCATCAAAGGCTTGGGTATTTTCCTGGAATCTATGCTAAAGAGACTGGAAGGGAATTAAGACCACCATTATTAACAAGGAATATCTAAAACACATAGCCAAACCGGGATTGAAACCAACATTGAACTAAGAAAGGTGAAATAGGAGAGATTTGGCTTGTGCATGGGGAAGAGGGAAAACTTGTACATAAGCAAAAGCTTGTATTTTGTGTACGCTGAATGCTTTAAATAAAAAAATATATATATATTTATTAGAATATCAGTGTGGGGAATTTTCTAGAGATAAGGGTGTGGACGAATTATACCTCTTTATCAGCCTGCTACCCCTTCCTAGGAGATAAGCCTTGATCTCTGTCCACAACACCTACATTTGAGAGATGTTTGGCTTCCCTCTCCTGTTAGGTGTGTTAGCCCCCCTTATGGTTGTATGAAGGATAGCACAAGTGCAATGCTCTGGTCATGGAAGCAAGATCACGCAGAACAACAGAGGTTTGAATCCCGGATCCGCAATTAGAAACCGAATTAGGCATGTTATAAAAAAACAATTCAATAAATTAAATGGTTAGTGGTTGTACAAAAACTGCATCACAATCCCTATTTTGAATGCAGGATTGCAGCATCATGCAAAGTATGCTTAGCTAAAATTCACATTATGCCCCCCCACACTTCTTAGCCCCTCCATTCACAACTCTTCAGGGACACCAGCCCCATCATTAACAGCCCACTCCCTGCTCTGTCTGTTCCATCAACCTCTAAGTGCCCCATTGCAAAGCTCTGCTGAGATGACAGAGGGGACCGCAGAAGCAGATATGACATAACTGTTTTGGCTTTGAGCACTGGAAATGGTTTGATCCCATGGGCAGGCAAGCGAAGTTGGGGGGTTTCCCGATCCTGGACAGGAAGTGCATATGCCGTGGGATATTGGTGATAAAAGTGGGACTGTCCTTTAAAATACTAGACATCTAGCCAAAGTAACTGTCAGAATGCATGCATAATACTCAGACTCCCCTCCCACGGTCATACTGCACCTCGCGTCCTCAAACATGGCAGGGAGAACACATGTTAGTGATTTAAGTGAGATAACATATCTGGGGATGGGGGGGGCTAACTTTTCAAAGACGAATCTTCGTAAGCAAGGCCAAAATGTATCTGGTGTGGTCCCAGAATCGCACATTATTAAGAAACCTTTAAAAGTCTTGGGGCCTATGCAACTAAAGGAGTGGCCTAACAGACGTGGTTGAATTTTCGAAGCAGGAATAAAAAGAAGTGACATCTATTGTAAAGCAGTGTTAAAGATATATTAAATATTGTAAAAGTAAAGTGCAGTAAAAAAAAACAAGGATGACTAAAAATGGGGTCAGTGTGGGTTGCAATCCCTCAGTTTTCCTAATGGAAATCCATAATTCTTACGTATTAAAGGATAGTTCTGGGACTTTTTTTTTATTGTTCCTACGGTTCGGCCATGTGTTTTTAAGCATAAATCGGTAGATCGTAGAAAACTTTCCTATGGACCTTACCCGACTTTTCGTCCATTAACGCACTCGAAATCAGCCGCCATTTTGTGATAATCCTATCATTTCCCCCATCGACCTGGCTCACCTGCGTTTGCGGCACTAAATCATATCCCCCGCCCCTGAAACAGGCTTTATCAAAACATTCATATTCCCCGCCTCTATCCGTGACGTGACTGTGCTGCGTAGGCAAACTCGCCCAGGCGTCTTCTACGCGACTCCACACAGAACCCGGAAACCAACACAGATCAGCTCACAACACAGCGCGCCACAATTCGGAATATGAAACTGTACTTTTAAATCAAACCGCAAGATTGTAAATTTGGTAAAGTACATTTATTTGACACCAAATGTTTAGAGAATATTCAGCGATTTGCATTTTTCTTTGCTCTCGATCCAAAATAGTTCGTCTTGAGGCAAGCGATGTTCGTGTGCAGTACACAGGGTGTTGGTTTACGATAAAATAAGCTCTTCGGTCGCACTGATAATCGCATGGCTGTTCCAACAACAAGGCACTAGGCCACCACAACGGTATGTATGTTGCATCTAGCCATTAGTACCGCGCAAGGGCATACTTGTACTTGGCGATCGTCCCATAAAATGGTCAGGGTGGTAACGTTGTTCACGCGGAGAAGCAACTGGCGGTTGTAAAAGCCATCCACCGGTGTCTGGTACTCGTGACACATACAATAATGAAGGATGTACCTGTTTTAAAAACATAAAAAATGAATTTAGTCTCACCATCAGATCTTTATTAAAATTATTCATTTTATATATTAGGTCGGGAAATTATTTCATAGCTAGGACAGTGCAACTGGGTATTATACGTCATTTCCAGTAACCCACCCCCTCTCCTCCGCCTTTTTCAGAGCCGCCTGTGCGCCAGTGGACCACTTTGTCACTGATATGATATAATATGGCATTTGCAACGCGCCTATACACAAGTGTTTCAAGGCGTGGCGAGGCGGAGAGGGGGGGGGACAAGGAGAAGACAGACAACGATCCTACTAGGCCAGGTGTCATTCAGATCGCGCAAGTGCAGGGGTAGGGGGAAGGTAAAAGTGCAAGGGGAACGGGAGGGGGGAAGTGGAGTACAAGGTAAGTAGCATAAAATAATAAATACATAGGGCCAGCTGGTGGCGAGTGCAAGGTAAGTGCAGAACAAGTGCTGGGAAGGGGGGGCTGTAGGATACTGAGACAGTCCCCCAGTGCAGGGGTTGACAGGGAGGCAGTGCAGGTGGAGAGTGGAAGGGCCCAGGACCGAGGTCGCAGACAGTGGACCAGTTGTAGCAGGGGAAAGGGAGAGAGAAAGCAGAAGCAAAGAGGAAGGTTTTGAGGTGCTTCCGTAAAAGGAGATGGTTCTCCTCAAGATAGTGCGCGGTACAAAACAATATACCACATAGAACGAACAAGTACAACTTAACCCGTCTTTAAAGCTACTGTATAGTAATTAAATTGCGGTATAAACTCATCTAAAGAGTTACTTACATTATATTTGCATTTTCCATTGTGTCTGTGCGTAGGGCAGCCCCGAAATACCACTCCTTCTATGCCGACGTTATTTCTTCTAATGAACGAACATTAAATGGCTTTCGTTTCTGAAATTCTATTCATTATCGTTTACGTTATTGCACCACACCCCCAAAAAGAAGTCTTTCGGGATGGTCCCGGCCTGTCAAGGTCAAATAACAATAGAACCTTATACTGAGTCGTGCGCCATTCCGGCACCCGAGCAAAAAATCAAAGCAGCTGACCTTCACTTTGAACGAGCACACATTCCTAGTTAGCTACATTCAGTGTAAGTCCATCTCACAGGACTTGAAATTTACACTCCATCTTTGCATTTTGTCTGCGTGCATTTGCAGCCCCAGAGAACCATAAATACGGAGACATTCTATATTTTTTGAAAAATGATTTATATTACTGTTTGGTTTAATTTAATGCGCAAATGAACAAGGTTGGATAGACACATTGCATGTACACTGAGCAATCACTTTTATTTACACAATACATAGCTACACATATTCAATGGGCCTGCGACATGAGGAGACTCCAGAGCAAAGTCACAGGTGACACCCGGGTGGTTCGCACAACTGCACGGTGAAGGGAGGGGCAACGGTGGAGAGACACATTGCATGTACACTGAGCAATCACTTTTATTTACACATTACATAGATACACATATTCAATGGGCCTGCAACATGAGGAGACTCGAGAGAACAGACAATCAAATTACAATCATTTAAACCGTGATGTGTATTTCTCAATGAGCTCTGCTTTAGGTGGACATGGAACAGAGGCAATGTTGGGTGGCAATGCAGTTGTCCCCTGCACAGGTTCGTTCACAACTCCATGTGCCTATCTAGGACATCAACAATAAGTCTCTCAATAAACTCATATTGCATATCCTGAAACACTGGTTTGATCACCCATTGTTTACTTCTTTTAGTGAAGGCCTTATTGTAGCGAAGCGTCCCTAAAGTTCCGGTCGTCCTACTTTGTTGACGGCCAACATTATGGTTATGTGCCAAGACCGCTAGAAGAGTCCGATTTATCATGCCCTCCATGCCAAAATGCAATCGTTTTGGCCTGCACTTTAGGCACATATTGTGGAACACCTCCAAATCTCCTGTGTGGCAGAATTCCGTGAGTCCCCTCAAATCTCTTGTTATAGTTTTATCAAATACAATCTTTTCAATGGCTTTGTGAGTGGGTGATGAAGGAATCAACCACTTCTTCTTCCGTGCCTCCTCTGTGGACAAATGGCCATGTTCACAATTGTGGAAATGTTGGTTTGTGGTCCAGCGGTGAACGTTGCTACAGTGTAGCATTACTGACCGCTATTTTTCCAGTAGAATTTCCAACGACCCTCCACATGTTTTTGAGCTCCACCAAAGATGGTTGCTGATTGACTTGGACCACTGTGAAATACCTTGCATATCTTTTTTTTTACCTGCAGCCGACATTTTTTTATTGATTGTTTTTGCAAGATGCCATACGTCAAATTGGTGATTTATATTTTTGTACTCTTCTCTCATTGTCTTGGCAATTGAAACGTGTCTGTCCGTGGCTATCAGGTCGATCACCATTCCCCGCGGTTGTAGTTCTTGCAATGATGCTACAAAGCCAACTTTCTCCATGGCCACTGAGGATGTACTTTGTGACACCTGCACGACCACCGAACTCACAATTTTCTTACTTTCCATGTCCTGAAAGTGGTAGGTGCAGTACTTGGCTGAAAATCCTGGGCTGTCGCACTGTCCATCACCAGCTAGCCTGAACCGTTTGCCCGCGAATGTACTATCAATAGACATTTTTTCCATTCTCCAAGCTTCGCTAATGGCTGGAAATAGATAATCGATTTGGTATTTGTAGAACTGAGTTTTCGCAATGAAATGGATTCCCACAAACTGAAAGAAATACTATAACTTTTTAAAACTTGAACCACTAAAAAGTGCGGCCGCTGCACAAAGTAGATTGCCTGCTGGCAGTTGCCCCAGCATGGGTTGTGCAGACCATGAGAAAGGATGATATTTTGTACAGGTGGCATGTATTTTAAGGTTAGTGCCTCGAATTGCACGAGTCACATTAATCAATGGCTCCCCACATACTTCCCCACCAACCGAATGCCCACATTTCATCCTAATAATAATATCAAGCAAACAACTATCGAATACAATGAATTTGGCCTCTTTCCTTATACTGTCACTCTGCATCCCAGCTGGTTTGGCCTGTAACGTTGAGGACATGTCACTCACATGAAAGGTAGAATCTCTGATATCGTCTTCCGCTATGTTCAGTGATATTGATGGTGTTTCATTGTCGTCCACTTCATTCTCTTCCATCGCAACATCTGTTCCTTCTCCGGCGATGGGTGAATAAAACAATTTCTTCAACTTTCTCGCCGTCTTAGTTTTTGCGGGTGTGGATTCTGTGAATTGATCTCCGACTGCATCCGAACTACCAGGAGGACATTCACTATCAATGGCTGGTGGTGGTATAGCTCCGTTGTCAATCACTTCATATTCTTCCCATTGGCACGATGCATCTCCAGTCTCAAGTCCCTGCCAAAAAGTTTGACAAGCAACATCTCTCGTTCGCTTCACTGTCTGTGTAGATCTAGTTAGTACACCCACTCGCAACGAGAGGACAGATTGGAAAAGGGATGTTCAGTTTAAACACAACTTACATTATTGAACTATTAACAGTGAAAAACAACATAATATAGTGACCAGGACACTAACCTTCTTTTGCTTTCTTTTCTTTGAAACTTTCTTGCCTCGAACTTCAACATCAGGACGCTGTTGCTCCGACTCGTGTGTGCATGTCTCCACTTCCTCTTGCGCTGCAACGACTATATTTTCATGATAAGCACATCCATCACGCATTGACGCTCCATCGACTCCCTGAAACATAGAACTTTCATTAGTATTTATAATAATATTGAAAACACAAAATGTACTTGGGGACCAATACCCACGTACATCTCAATAGCAAAACACGAATTAACGCATTGTGTAGAACATTCAAACGACAATTATTCACGCATTGTTGATCTAGTTAGATGGAACTGTCAAGATCCATACCTCGGGCTGCGCATAGACTTCCATTGAGGATATTATTGAAGATGACGCTTCAGCAACTCCCTGAAACACAGTAATTGCATTAGTATGGTTTTCTATTTTGTTAAAAAGAACATAAACTTTGTGCAGGCGTCAACGGCTCATCTAAATAGACCTGCACAAATGATCAGTTGTCTAAAATAAGTAATGGATATCTAAATATGATTCGATTTGCTCGATCGTTGGAAGTGTCACCACCCAGAGATCTGCATCAACTACTAGGGGTGATGTTCTTGTAGAACATTGCGCCGACCCGTAACTGCATGCTCCCCCTTCTTCTTGGACTAATGCTCCATCGACTCCCTGAAACATAGGACTTTCATTAGTAATGAACACAATATTGAAAAAAGAAGGCACATAGGAGGGCGACAACAGAAGGACATATCAATGGCTAAAAACGAAAGAAACATTGTGTGTAACAATCACGCTACAAGAATGCAAGATCTGATGATCTCCATCGATAGAACTGTCCGGAAACGTACCTCGAGCATCTGAGTGACATCAACGGTTGTCGTCAATGCGTTGGACTCCTCAGCATCTCCCTGAAAGACAGTACTTGCATTATTTTGGATAACAATAATTATAACTGAAAACAAAGACTAGAGGACGAGTACTAGGGTGTACCATTAGGTAAAATAATTACACGATAAATTAAAACTATTGATTTACATGCCTAAAACAAGTCAGTGGCAGAATAGCTAAGTAAGATTACCCGATAGGCGCTTGAAGTGGCTGATGACTGCAATAACGACACGGATGGAGAATCTTCTGCCTTCATATTGAGTGGATACATAAATGGGGAAATTATTGTTAGCTAATGCTACACACTACCGCAAGGCCGAGAGCTAAATCCGTAAACTTGACTCACCAGTGGAGGGATGTGGACGAATAGAGTGGGAATAGCGGTTGAGAGCAATTTTCGCTTCGCTCGCGGTGTGTTCTTCTTTATTAGCAATGATGTGGAGTACATGTCTGAGCTAAAGTGCCTGCTGCAGATGCGGTATCGATCACCCCTCTTGTCCGCAAAGACTTCTAGGACTCTACTTTCAAGCTCAGACGGTGGATATCCGCAATATCGGACCCATTCTCTTATCTGATCTATTGTCTTAGGGAAAACATGCATTATAGTACCTTCAGATTTTTTATGGGTCTTTGAAGGGCAACCGCCAATGGAACAGGCAGGCATTGTGGAAAGTTCTGAAAAGTAAAGATCAACAATTCTCTATGAATACCAATTTGTTAAAAAATTAAATGACACATAAAAGGTTCAATGCAAGGTTCGTTTTGGTTCTTGGAACTATACACGTTATTCACATGCGGATAAGTATTTGAATAACTTTAAAAAAATAGAAAAATAATTTGACTAAACTCAGAACATGTGACTAGTTCCTTGCATGTACTGTCTTGAACGAAAAGAAAATATGGATGCAATTTGATGACTACTAGCAAATAGATATAAATTAAAAAATTGGACGCAAAATGATTATGGTACATGGCCTTACCTTGTCGAACAAACAGTTAGATGCAGGGATCAGAGTAGTTTCTTGTCGTAGAACAGGGAGCAGTTCACAGGTTGCAAACTGACGAGTTTGCTCGAAGTGGTCACGGAAGTTCACAGAGACGAAGAGCAGATAACCAGCACCTTCACGGGTTGACTAGCAAAGCGCAAAGAAGTTCTCATTAGAAATATGAAGTGGGTTATAAAGAATTCGAAACAGGGGTGTGTTTGTGAATGAATGACGTGAATATGTTGTGGCATTATGCGGTTTGCAGGGGGGCGTCCAGCGTGAGAGGGGATGCTTGGCAGGAGACACGGGGTCTGCAGGTAGACATGGGAACAACAACCCATGCTCTATAGACCACTTTGAAGTGTACATGGTCTTTGGCACCTCTTGGCCTTTATCGCTCCCTGACAGCTCCACTTGCCAGCGCAAGTACCCCGGTGCGAACTGCCTTTGATACGGCGGGGGGTGGATTGGGGCGGTGGTCGTGCAGACAAGACACAGGAAGACTCGTGAATGGAGACACACTTATGTGGATTGCAGCGGGGCGTCCAGCGTGAGGGGGGATGCTTGGCAGGAGACACGGGGTCTGGAGGTAGACATGGGAACAACAACCCATGCTCTATAGACCACTTTGAAGTGTACATGGTCTTTGGCACCTCTTGGCCTTTATCGCTCCCTGACAGCTCCACTTGCCAGCGCAAGTACCCCGGTGCGAACTGCCTTTGATAGGGCGGGGGGTGGATTGGGGCGGTGGTCGTGCAGACAAGACACAGGAAGACTCGTGAATGGAGACACACTTATGTGGATTGCAGGGGGGCGTCCAGCGTGAGGGGGGATGCTTGGCAGGAGACACGGGTTCTGGAGGTAGACATGGGAACAACAACCCATGCTCTATAGACCACTTTGAAGTGTACATGGTCTTTGGCACCTCTTGGCCTTTATCGCTCCCTGACAGCTCCACTTGCCAGCGCAAGTACCCCGGTGCAAACTGCTTTTGATAGGGCGGGGGGTGGATTGGGGCGGTGGTCGTGCAGACAAGACTCGTTTGCCGCAGGGCCTCACCAAGGAGAGGCCATCTAACTGCATGTAAGAGGCAGGCTGCAGGATCTAGTACATGGAAGGCAGGGGGGTGAGTTTACAAATACCTCACCCTCCCAGGAGAATATATGGGTGCAGTTCACCCTGGAGACCCTGGATGCCTAGGCAGTTAGTCAGCAGCAGGCTGGCCTGTGGTGGCAAGGCGGCACGGGCCAGAGGGGGTCATCTCTGTACCCGGTGCCCAAAAGGATGATTTATTATGATCAACCATATTGATTATTTACCTATAACCATGTTTTGTATCAATAAAATCCAACGGCCTCATATTGCCAACGCTTGAACAAAGTGGTGTGGTAAGTATGTTTGGGGGAGGAGGCAAGGCCGGGAGGCTTGATGCCAACCCGCAAAATAACATATGTATGTCTGCTGCATATGGGTTCAATGGTTATGTGGATTGAAGGTGGGCGGCCAGCGTGAGGGAGGATGCTGGCCGGAGACATGTGGTGTGACAAGACAAGGCACAGGAAGACTATTCAATGGAGACACACTAGATTCATTTAAAAAATCAAAACAACCATTGTTAAAATATATGTTGGGTTTTATTTTAGATCTTAATTTCAATTGAACATAAATAATAAACATTACACATTGTAAAGTTCCGGTTGCAGCACATCCAGGGAAAATCCGCGGTATTGTCCACTGTCGCTGGGGAAATGTTGTCTAATGGCAAGTACCGCACAGGCAGGTATTACTCTCCGAACGCGGTGTCCGAGCCTCCCGTGAAGCCACCAAGTGAAGCAACGATAGGCCACCAGCCTGTACCACTGGTGAAAAAGAAAGATGCAAACGGTATTAAAATGACAAAACTTTCTTATCAATGTCGATGAAGGTAAAAAATGTCATTCTGCTTTGAAAAAAATTCTATCTAGAAAATGCACAATATGGAACCAATTTACATGCGTTCGAATGATATGTAGATGTAATTTTATATGTGGGAGACGACCATGAAATAGTAGTGGCATCACTGACATCACAACCAGAGTATACTTACTCGTTACTCGGATTACGCGGACGAACAGTGCCGCGAAGTTCGTGCATAAGCACCATCATCATCCTCAACACGGTCCGTGAGAGGCAGGCTTCCCTGAACTCTGGCAGCTCGGTGATGCATTGTGGACTTGGCTCGCCTTCCGAAATGTAGGCCAAGCACCCCGAATTTTCACGGCAGCAGCAGTTCTCCTCCTCAGTTGGCATTAGCTCGCACCGATTGCACGTGCACCAGGTGGAGACGTCGTCCATGCGACATGGTCCAGGCTCTTCATCTGTTGACTGGTCCTCCCAACTGCCGTCCGAATCCCCATCGTTTTCGTGTGCTTGCCTTTCCAGTAGTTCCTCCTCGGTGTACTCGGGCTCGTACATATACGGCATTATTGTAGCCATTGTGTGGTAAAGAAAGTAAAATAATTTACAGAGATGGTACAGGTGTTCACAAGGCCTAGAAGGGGCGAAGGTAGCTGACCAGAGCACAGAAACGAGTCCCAGAATACTCAAAGTAACACAGAGAGAGTAATGGAATCGAAAATCTGCTGCTGTGTGTTGTGAAACGGTGTGTTTATACTTATTGAGGAAAGAGGCGTCCTGCCATTTCCATGGCGACACTTCATTAGCTGAGGCGCAGCGATTGTTGACACGAAACGTGCTTTGGCGTTGGGAAATGGGCGGTACGCGTCTGCTGATGTCAGGCTCAGGGGCGGGGGATTTGATTTAGTGCCGCAAACGCAGGTGAGCCAGGTCGATGGGGGGAAATGATAGGATTATCACAAAATGGCGGCTGATTTCGAGTGCGTTAATGGACGAAAAGTCGGGTAAGGTCCATAGGAAAGTTTTCTACGATCTACCGATTTATGCTTAAAAACACATGGCCGAACCGTAGAAACAATAAAAAAAAAGTCCCGGAACTATCCTTTAATTTTAGTAAAGAAATCTAATGACAGGTGTTAGGGATGATGGCCTAATTGTATGTAATTTTCCCTCCATGTTTACACCCCCAAACGTCTTGCTGCTGTGTAGACACCATAGACCGACTTTGCCAGAGAAGCACATCCTTCAGCTACACTCCTCTGGGCTTTCGCTCACTTCTTATGGGGAAACTGACATGCCCTTAAGACAGTCAGTACTGGGAGACTTTGTTTCGCTTTGTCCCTTTCCACTGTTGCATCTTTTCTGCAACATGTAACAAGTGTGCAATGCATCTCACCATACAGCACACTTGGGTCTCTTAGTCATTTCCAAAGGCCCTAGATACTCCAGTGGACTTTTTGGGAGATGTGCAGACGTGTCATGGACAGGGCTGGTGCCAGCTATATTTAACCTTTTCCTGCCATGTTAACTGCATTAACCGCGTTTGGCGCGAATAGGTGGCCTGGCTCTAAAATGGCCATGCCACGAGGTTCTTTGTCCTGTCCTTTGGCCATCTTGCCCCATCACCTTTCCCAGGTCGAGTTGACCGGGGTCAGTCCTTATTTGATCATACATTTTCCTGCGAAACGCAATGCTTTCGCGGGAATCTGCATGCCTTGTGTTTGTGCCCCCAGGATGTGGGCTGGAACGTCTGAGTCCAATACACATCCTGGGTGCCAGAGAGTCTGGAGTGCCATGAATGACTGGGAACACAGTGGTCCGTGATTGGTCCATGTATGGAGTGTGTGTTTGTGAGCAGATCTCCCATTGGGTCCTCTTCATTTTGGCGCGAAGGGAACTTTGGAAAAGAGGAAGGCCAAAAACACCCCTACCATATCGATCTCTGGAGTTCTCACTGAACGAAGGAAAGGATCCAAGTATCCTGCAACTACGAAGCCGAGTCAAGGATTCGCTGGTGACCCGCTGGAAGGTTTGGCACCCTGAGCTGCTGTCGTCCCGTGGGACCCCTTTTCATCTGGTCGTACTAGAAGGTCTGCGAAGATGCTTCGACCCATTGGAATAGTGGGACCAACTATTCTCGGCACCTTCACCAAAACCTGTAAGTAAGCTTTCTCGTAAGGGTCCCTGGGCCAACCAGTGGGCTGACCAGTTTAGGCAGGACCTTTGCTCTGTCACTGCCACTGTTTCGAGGAGGCGCTCAAAACTTGGTATACTGCTAGCTCTGTGTCCGTGGCACCCTCACACTGAATTTCGTACACTTGGCATTCCCAGATCTGAAGTGAGACGAGTGCGCCAGGAGTAAACATAGTTACTGTGTTGCCCTGCCACGGCAACATATTTTGCAAGTACGCTAAATTTGTGACCCTCTTGCTCCTGAAGCCTGCTGCAGTGAAACTGGGTCGATTAATCCACCCAGAGCGGAGAAATCGCCACTGTCCCGTTTGGGAATCATCGCTGTACCTCTGGAACTGAAAGCCGCAGAGACATCCTTTTTGTCGCGTTCGAACCTGCAACCCGAGTGGACTTAATGGGCGAAGTTTGGGTCCAAGTGCACCTGGGACCGGTGAGTACTTACAACACTAACCGGTGGCCCCTGGGGCCAAGGGCCCCTTTTCTGCACGAGTGGCCCCTGGGGTCCCTCTCCTTTCCACTGCTAGTGAAAACTAGCTGATCCATCCCGCACTCTGGAACTGCCTCTGCCTTCAAGTGGAGGCCCTCCCTGAATAGTGGGAACGTATTCTTCATCACCTCATCCACCTTCCTGAACTGCTAAAGACCCCTAAAGAGACCCTGTTTTGCCCATTGGAAAACCGCGTGCGCTTGAATTGCATGTACTATTGAGCACAAGACTCCCCTCTACTTAGGGCTTGGACTGCTTCTTAGTTAGGTGTGTTGTTGATGTCGAAGGGGCCTAAAGACTACCTGCACTGCCTGTTTCCTTCCCTCCTAGGTTGTTGACATATTTTGTGCATTTAACCCTTTTGACCCCAATGGTCTTGTATATACATCGTATGGATAGTGTTGTGTTGATTTACTGACAAAGGCCTTGTAATAAATGTGTCTATATTTTTGATATAACACCTGTCTGGGAGTAATTTGTAAGTGTCCTTGCTCTGTGTGCTCATTGAGGTCATTCAGTCACCCTCACCCCTCCTGAGATTTAGGGCCTCATTCCGAGTATGGAGGTAGCCATGCCGCTTTTAGTCCGGGTCCGGGTTCCCTGAATGGGGAAATACCAGGCCATTCCGACCTTGGTGGGCCCGGTATTTCCCCATTCAAGGAACCCAGACCTGGTATATCCCCATTCCCATTTGAGCCCCCATAGGGCTCAATGGGAATGGGGAGGATGCTAACAACGGGCTCGTTAATGACCGGCCCATTGTTAGCATCCTGGTCCGCTTGCGGGATCCCCTAAGGACGCCTGTTTTTACCAGGCGGACTTAGCGGGTCCCGCGAGCAGACCTCGTAATGAGGCGGTAGGGTGTTAACGGCACCGGCAGCTCTACCGGCGCCGTTAACCCCCTACCGCCAGGGTCATAATGAGGCCCTTAGTCTTGACCGCCTGCCATAGCTACCGTGATTGGTCTGGCTTGTCCAGAGGTTACCCTGTTCCAAGAATCTAGGTTGGCCTTCTGACCCTCTGCCTACTAGGTCAGAGTTCAGAAATCCATCTTAACAACAGGCCTTCAAAAAACAATATATCCTCTGTGTTACATATTCCCTTCAAATCTTTCGAAAGCAAATAATCAAACTCAAATGTCTGCAGTTTATGATGAGATTCTAACATGGCCGATAGTGACATCTAATGGGGAAGAACCGCATATCACGCCTCTTTTCATTGCCTCCAGCATGCAGGGAAATCATTGCAGCGAGGTCAGTTTGGGGAAGTCCGGCAGAGCCGTGGCCAAAGGGCAATTTCTGGAGCATGCTGGGGCTGAGAGCAGCTGCAAGCCCTGGCTCGCTTACAGCTTTGAATCCAAAAAAGGATCTACGATTGTCTTGAAAACATTAGCCTCTATGCCAGATAGCGCAGCATCCCCAAACACTCCCACCACACCGACAAACACCCATGGCCTCTAAGGGGAAAAGGTGAGTCAGAATCCTTTAAAGATACCCCTTATCATAACGTTAACTCTCTAAGAGAGCATTCGAGCTCCTTAGCCAGACCCAAACACCCAGTAGAGGAAGAAAAAGCCTTCTCCTTTAAGGAAACAAAGTTAGAAAATTTCAAAGTACCTCGTGAGTATGGAAAAACATTTCTATTTCGGCACGGATGCTGAGGGAAACCTTCTGGATTATGACTCATACTCACACAGAGTGCAGAAGTTCCACGGATACAAAGCTGCCCTTCAACAATGGGAAATTAACTCATGTTGCCCAGGATGGAAATAACCAGATCTTATTCTCCTACTGCTTCTAGTAACAATGAGGTTACAAAGTTACAAATTCCCAGCTGTGCTGAAATTACAAATGCAAGGAACACATGCTTGCTAGAGAGATTTCTGACTCCAGATGCACATGCTGAGAGAGCGGATGGACCCAAGTTAAAGCAGGCAATGGCAGCAGGAAATGAAGGTAAAGGGAAGAAGACCTCACACCTGTACAATAGCTCTCTGAAATCCAAGATGGCGACAGGCCTTAAAGTAACCACACGCCAAACCCCTTTCCCCAAGTACATGGTCCAATCCCAAAAGAGAAAAAGCCTGCACTGCACAGGTGTAATACATGTCTCTAAACACCACTCCAGAAGAGTACAGAGCAGACTATAAAAGTCAACCAACTCAGTCTGGCAGTGTGGTGTATTTGTGAAGGAGCTGGAGGAAGGTGCTTGAGAGAGGTTGGAGAGAGGGGTATTTTGAGAGGAGAACTGTAGCAGAGAGATTGGAGGATGGGTATTGAAGAGATTGGAGGAGTAAGTGATACATCTATTATTTATATTATTATTGGGGTATTTATTGCGTGCAAACCTAGCTTCCAGAAGCAGCGGAATGCTTTTATAAGGGGAAGAACGTGGGGAGAGGAGCAGAGATGCAAGGGAGAGTGGACCTAAAAACAGGAGCTGGGGAAGGTGGGCAATTTGTTAGCAAGGTATCTGCAAACAACCAGTGGGGGAAACAGTGCAGATCAGATCACCCACTTTCAGGTAGGTTGGGCGGTGGAGGGTTTGTGGACCTAGGTGTAAGGGCAGAGCCATTCCTTGAAGAGGAGGGTCTTGAACTCCTTTCTGAACTGTAGCAGCAAGGGTGGATTCTGATGTTAATGGGGAGGAGGTTCCAGTGTCTTGGGCGTAGACAGAGAAGGCATGTTTTCTGTTTCTTTCCTTCCTGCACTGGCTTAGTTCAAGTGTGTACGTGTTCTTCTTTCTGGTGGATTGTAGGTCTCTTAGCGAGGTATCTTGGGGACTTCAGGGTGACAGCCTTCTAGATGATGCAGCAGGATGTGTAGATTATACAGGCTTGCAGCAGGATCCAGTGCAGTTGAATGAGGGTGCAGGTGATGGAGTCCAAATTGCAGAGTCTAGCTGCAGCATGCAGGACATATCGCAGGGGTGCCTGGGTAGTCATTGGAAAGCCTCCAAAAAGAGCATTGCCACCATCCACGTTTAGGAGCACCAAGGCTTGGACAGCAGATTGCAAGTTATTTACTGAGATGATGGGCTTGTTTTTCCACAGGAGAGCAAGCTGGTACCAAGCTATGTGTATCTTCCTTGCTATGTGCTATTTGAAGGAGGGGTGTCTGTCAATGTTGAACCCAAGGAGCCTGGCGCAGGTGTCCAACTGGGGTTTGAAGCCCTCGAGGTGCATAACAGGATATCAGGGTGTTCAATGTGTTGGTCAGGAGTAGGGATTTAGTCTTGAGGGGTTGAGCTTCAGGTAGGCACTGTACAGCCACGACTGGATCAATGAGAGGCAGGCCTTGAGCCTGTGGATGGTTTCGAATGAGGATATCTTGAGGTAGAGATGCATGTCATCTTCGTACTGGTGGATGTGGATGTTGTGTGGAGCGAGGAGGGTTCCAAGTCATTCCATGTAAGGATTGAGGATCAAGTGGGAGACGATGGATCCTTGCAGGACTCCACAGGTGATGGGTAGAGTTGGTGATCTGGAGGAATCAATTTGTACAAACTGGTTGTGATTAACAAGGTATGATTTCAACCAGCAGAGAACAAGCACGCTGATCCCCATTTGGCGATGCAAATTGTCAGTGAGTGTCTGGTTGTCCACTGTGTCAAATGCTGCTGAGAGGTCAAGGAGAATCCGGAGGCACGGGTGGCCATCATCTGGGATTTTAAGGGCATCGTCTATCACATTGAGGCTAGCTGTTTTTGTGCTGCATCTGGGTTTGAAGCCAGATTGCTAGGACTGAAGGAGGCTATTGGCTTTGATGTGTTGGAGGAGTTGCCTGGCTACTACTTTCTCTAGGATTTTACCTAGGAAAGGAAAATGAGTGATGGGACAGTGGTTGATTAGGTCCTCTTGGTTCAGTGTTGGTTTATTGAGAAGCAGAAGGATTTGTCCAGCATTGAGGGTCAAGGGGAAGGTGCCTTTAGTTACGGAGCTGTTGATGATTGTCAGGTAACAGTGGAGTGCTTCAGTAGGAAGGGTCTTGAGTAAGGAGGCAGGGAGGATGTCGTCCACGTACAATGTGGTTTTGAGGGATGCTAGGGTGGCAGTGAGGTCTTCCATAGTTAGTGTCTTGAAAGTTGTCCAGGTAATTGTGGTTTTGGAAAATGTGATCTGTAGTCTGCTGTCAGTTGTAGCATTGGTGTCTATGCGTTGGCGGATCATGCTGATCTTGTTGATGAAGAAAGAGTTGATGGCAGTGGATTTATTTCTATGGAGTGTGGTACGGGTGGATTGGGAGATGGTTGATGTAGTGCTTGATGGCTTTGAAGAGGGCTCTGCTTTCATTGTTGGCCTTGGCTATGATGTTTTGGTAGTAGTTGGCCTTGGCAGTGGTGATTCGTCATCTGTGTGTAGCACAGAGTTGCTTGAGCAGGGCGAAGTTGGATACACTGCGGGATTTTTGCCACATTTATTCTTATTTTCTGGTGGTTTATTTGTTTAATGTGAGTTCTTGAGTGTACCATGGTGCAAAAACATTTAGGCTTGAGGGTACTTTGTTTCAACGGGGCATGGCTGTTGATGTTGGTTTTGAGGGTGGTGTTGAGTTCTTGTAGAAGCAAGTCACAGTTCTGGTTCGTCAGAGGTAGATCAGGCCATGTGATTTGGAGTTTGGCTGGGCATTCTGTGAGAATCTCCACTGGGAAGTTCTTGAATTATCTGAAGGCTTGTTTGCAGGGTTTCCAAGGGGTTTGCTTTATTGGTGTGGTGAGACTAATGCCAAAGGGGATTGCCAAATGGTCTGACCAGTCGAGGGGGATTGGTGAGCTTTGATGGAGAGTGGGCAGGCAGGTGATGATGAGATTGGAGATATTACCTTTCCTGTGAGTTTGGTCTTTCGTGTGTTGTGTGAGGTTAAGAGTGCCAAGTGAGCAGTCTAGATCTTCCGTCATTGTCTTTTTTACTGAGTTACCAGGGATGTTGAAGTCACAGAGGAAGATGCTGTTAGAATGCGTGAGAAACATGGTGGTGACCAAGTCTGTAAAGTCTTCGATGAAGGAAGTGTTGGTCTTGGGAGACCTGTAGATGAGGTGAAAAGTGACTTTGCCCATTTGGGAGAGTGGAAAGTGGCAGGAAAGGTTTTCAAAAGAGCCAAGTTACAAAAGAAAAGGAAGAGAAAGAGTTGGAGGTTGGAGTGAGAGTATTAAGGAGATTTCAGGAACAATCAATGCCATCTGGAGGAAAGTATTGGACGTTGGCGGGAGAGTATTGAGGAGATTGGAGGAGGATCGAATATCCTTCGCTGGAGAGAACTAGATGTTACACCTTTGCGCTGATGGTCGCTTTGGCAACAAGGACGAGTGTGTAATGTAATCAATCTCACTCACCTAACATGGCCGACTGCTCTGGAGCCAACTCTGCAAGCAACGGTACAGATGTCGTATGCTTCTTGCATTCGTACCAACACGATGATGTGACTCCATATAGCGCAACCAGGAAGTCAAGCAATTGCGTCACTACTCTCCAGAACGGCGCTTCGTAAGTTCATTCTTAGGAACAGGTGCTTTATTCCTAACTATACTTTCCCTTGAGTCTGATTCCATCTATAATCCTCTTTTCCTCTATCGTTTGCTCCTTAGAACCCCTCTCTTCATCAGACCACCTATCGATCCTCTCAATCAATTCGCCATGTCCCTTTGCTGAACCCGGTACAATCGTCGGGAAGTGAGTGTCTGGGAGCTCCCATTGATATATTCCCGTTGCTCTCCCCGACTCCCACAGCTCATTACTAATCTCTGCCTTCTGTTTCCGGAAACAGTCTTCCTATTTGTTAAGTATAGCGAACCGCTACTCATCTGAGTGTACCCCGAGTATTGCTGAATTGCTATTACCTACGTCTCAGGAGTAAGTTCAGTTTTCTATTCAATCTGAACTCATAACTTTCATTCTGTGTAAGGATACTTACCTCTCCTATTTCCTTCTCAGGACGAATCACGCCCACAGCTGGTTTCCAGACTACAACAGGACAGACCCCAGGAAGTCGACTACCGAACTGATCCACCTCCGCGTCAAAGCAGGGTTTTTCTTCCCCGGAGGGTTTTCCCTGGGAGTTGTGTTTCCTCTTTTGCCGAGATTTCTCTTCGGCAGGGAGGGAACAGGGTTTCCCGGGAGACCTTTCAATTCAACAGTGTTGCCTTCCTCGGAACCTGCCGGCTGCCCAGGTTAGTGATTCCCACTAATTTTGCTGTCTATCGGAGTACCGAAGAATATTAATTCAGAGGCGTAACACTAGAGGTTGAAGTGGGAGTACTGAGGAGAGTGAAAGAGGAGTCGGTATACTCTGGAAAGAGAGGTAGTGAGGAGTTTGGAAGCATAGGGTCATATGGTGTGAAGGAGATGAGGAGATGGGAAGAGAATAGAACTGTTAACATCTATGGAGGAGCATGGCCGGAAGCTTGAAGGGAAGATTATCCCATTTAACCTTATAAGGCAGTTAACATCCATAGATATCTAGAGCAGGAATGTTCTCAGGCAGCAGGTCAGCCCAGGGCAGACCTCAAAGGTGGAAGGAGATATGAGGCAGTACACCTACACTGTGGCTGAGGGAGGCTAATGCAGGGATGAGCAGGAGAGGAGTACCCGGAGACCAGTAGCGTAGAGCAGAGTGATGGCCAGAAGAGAGCAGAGTACCTCAGCCTGTTACCCAAACCCTTGGAGAGCATACCCCAGTTCAAGATGATCCAGTGCTAATTCGAACTTGGAGGAGCAATTCAGACAGTCACCCATCTGGGACATGTAACCCAGGCACATATAAGAAGGTATCAGAACCCCGAAAAACCCTATATGATAAGAGGCATTTATTGGACTGTAGAATACATCTTGTGAGAGCCCAAATCAAGAACTTTGTAACACTTTCCTTTCATTAGGTCACCAACCTATTTTGGTCATTTCACTTTTTAGTTTGGAACCTTTGAAGACTTTGGGCCTCATCAGGGGTTGGGGGGAGCGGCAAAAAGGCAACGGTAATGGTATGACCGCCGCATTACCGCTCCGCCCAATTCCGAGTTTGGGCAGGAATCTTCATCTTCGAGAAAAAAGACTTGCCTGGCTAGAGGGGAACATTAACAAAAACATTCTATAGTTTAGGTAATAACATAATTTTTACAAGATCCAGCCTATCCGCTAGTGAGATGGGGGCCGTCTTCTACCTAGTCTTCTCTCTTCCACATTCCGCTCATGTGCAGCGCAGTTATCCCAGAGGCATGTGCCTTTCTCCCTAAATATAATAACCCCTAGGTATTTAATACAGTCAGGTGCCCACCACAGAGGAAAGTCCCCATGCGGATCTCTTGTAGCGACTGTCAGTGGGAAGATCTCAGAGTTAGTGTAGTTCACTACAAATCCTGAGTTCTCACCCACGTGCGTGATAGCATGCATAATAGGGTCTAAGACGTAGAATAGGATGTCATCTGC
The DNA here is from genome assembly GCF_040938575.1 of Ambystoma mexicanum. Lineage (NCBI taxonomy): Eukaryota > Metazoa > Chordata > Amphibia > Caudata > Ambystomatidae > Ambystoma > Ambystoma mexicanum. Next base: position 178,271,208 of record NC_090929.1, read on the forward strand.
ATATAATGAGATTATCTCTGGGGGTCCCTTCAATCGTATCCCACGCTTGCCATGGCGTTCTCTTGCTAGATCTGCCATTGGCTCGATGACTAGGGCGAACAACAGTGGGGATAAAGGGCTGCCTTGACGGGTGCCTCTCCTAATATGAATTGCTTGGAGACCTGAGAGTTCACCAGCACCCTATCCACTGGTCGGGTGTATAGCAGCTTGATCTAGTGAAGCATATTGCTCTCAGCCCATCTTACCCAATACGAAAAGAGATATTCCCAGGACACCATATCAATTACTTCCTGTGCATCTAGCATCACTGCCGCTGCAGAAGCCTCAGGGGTTAGTCTTGCCATGACGTTGAAAAATCGACCAACATTAAGGGTCGTTGATCTGCCTGGAATAAAGCCAGCCTGATCTTCATGGATCAGGTGTGGTATCAGTGGGAGCAGGCGATTTGCTAGTGCTTTCCCATATTTTTTAGTATCAACATTCATGGTTTATAGGGGCCAGTATGACTTACAGTCATTGCTAGTCTTGTTTGGCTTAAGTAAGACCGTTATTGTGGCTTCACACAGTGTCTCCAGGAGAAGGGAGATCTTCAAAGATTCCTCCCACACTCCTAAGAGGTGAGGAGGCCAGTACAGCACCATATTCTCCATAAAACACGACTGCCATTCCATCTGGGCCCGGGGCTTTGTGCTATGGAAGGTCTCTAATAACGGTCAATAATTCCTCGACCGTGAGTGGAGAATTTATTTGGTCTTTTGTCTGTTCCGATAGCAGCAACAATGGGACATCTTCTAGCAGGGAGTGTATTGCCCATTCCCCATGCTGCTGACCAGCCCTATACAATGTCTCATAAAAATTCGGAACACCCCAAGTATATCTCGATCAGTCCATTTAGCATCCCCCAGCGCATCCAAGACACAGTCGACTTGTGTAGGTCCCCTCTCGCTACACACTAATCGGGCCAGTGTCCTCTCCAGTTGGTCCGCCTCACCATATTTCCTGGCAGCCATTGGCTGAGCAAAGTACCTAGTTTCCCTCTGGGCATGAACATGGAACTGTTCTAACGTGGTATGTATATGTGCCAACAGTTCCGGGGCAGGCGCCACCGCATACGTTCTCTCCAATGCCTTGAGTTTGTCGTCACCTCTGCAAGTCCCGCCTAATAGTCTTAAGGACCCCAAATTCTCTAGGAACTGCCATCCCTCTACTGAACGCCTTAAATGCCTGCTATCTTGTACCGAAGGATGTGGCATCCCGAGTATTACACAGGAAGAAGGTTTTTATAACGGCTTCCATATCAGCCTTAAACACTATGTCTTGCAATGCCTCTGATTTAAACCTCCATGCCCCACACTGGTCAGCCCTTCTGCCCAGCGTCAGACGTACCACTATGGGGGAATGGTCTGACAAGGTACGCGGGAGGATGTATGCAGTTACAACTTTCCCTATGGGTGAATGCGATAATAGTAAAATATCAATGCGCAATGCTTTTTTATGTACTGAGGTTTAAAAGGTGTAATCCCAGTTCTGCGGGTGTAAAATGCGCCACACATCACGGACAACTGACACTTCCATTTGGCCCAGAAGGCACTGTGCAGCTCTGGATTGGGTTCTATGAGCCGTGCCTCTCCGAAATGGCCTCCAGGATCAATATGCAAACCTTTCCCGGTAAACTTAAGTGATTTATGAATGTGAGTCATAACCCCCCGGGACTGGGATGAGTAGGAGGTGAAGTATCTGTTCCCCCCAATGACATAACTATACTCCCAGCTTTAGCGTGGGTTTCCTGGAGGGACAGGATATTTATCTTATGTCTGCTAACAAATGCCATGATTCCTCTCGTCTTAGAGTAGTTCCCCACTCCCCGGACATTCCAGCTCACCCTTGATTGATATCATGCTACCATGTAATCATTTCCCCATCGGATGTGGCCCCTCTGACCATACTGTTGCGACCCTGCAATCTGTTTCATAGCATTGCGTGACTCCGTCTGCCAAGATATTTTTGAAATGTTTTACCCCCAACCATTTTCCCTCCCCAACCACTCCCTCTCTGGATGTCCCCAGATCCTCCCTACACACCCTTAGTACCTCCCCCAACCAGCAGTGTAACCCAAGCCCACCCAGACCACCCGACCCACAATTGTACCACTTCAACATCTGGCCAGTTTCCCAACTGAAACAAACTCAAAGCTATTGCAATGGGGGCGTACTGTCGCCGCTCTCGGCACGTCCTTCAAGTTTCTAATATGATATGCATTACACAGTAGCAGTAATAAATGTTCCCAATGCCATCAACCCATATAATTTTATTAACATCGCAAGGTATTGTTGGAGGTAAGATGCTCATGTTGCTACGGGGGCCCACCAGAAGGATGCTGAATCAGTATTTTGGCCTCGATAAATTTCACTGCCTCATCTGGGACCATGAATAAGTACAATTTTCCCTGGAATTGGAAACGCAGTCATGCTGGAAATAACATAGCATATGGGATATTATGCTACTGTAACATCTTCTTGACCCTCAAAAAATGCTGGCGCTCCTGGTGCACCGCTACAGAAGTCGGGGAAAATCCTGATAATTTGGGAGCCCAGCCAGAGCTCCTTTTTGTGTCTTGCCAGCTTCAGTACTAGATCTCTATCATGGTAGTTCAGAATTTGGCTATTATAGGCCTCAGGAAGTCACCAGGCTTCGGTTTTGTGTCAATACTCTATGAGCCCTCTCCGCCGTGAAGAATGGCCACAAATGTGGCTCACCCAAAAGATCGCTGAGCAATCGCTCGACTGCTTGCTCAATCCCCCCGTGAGGGCGTCTTCCGGAACCCCAATCATTCTGACGTTATTTCTACGGGGGCGGGATTCAAGGTCATCACATTTAGCTTTGACATATCTCATGTCTTTCGATAGGGCATTAACTGTTCATTGTAGGCCGTGCACAGTGTCCTCTGTCACCCCCATACGTTCCTCGGTCTCATTTATCCACTGAACCTCTTTTGCAAGCTGCACCCGGATGGTGGTGACATTTAGTGTGATGTCGTCCAATTTTCCATTTACTGCAGCAAATCCCTTTATCATAGTGTCAAGCATTTGTTGCAGATATGTGGGGGGTTGCTCCCTGGCTGTTCAGGAGTCACCACAGGGTGAGGCACCGCGTCCCCCCCTTCCTCCAGGGAGTCGCCTTGGTGAACTTGTCCATTGCACCGGCTTTCTTACTTCCACCTACGCCCCTGGTCATATTGTGTATCGGGCTGGTACAGACAAGAAGGCACCACTGGTCAAGTGTCAGTCACTGGATATCCAAGAGGTGTATTCCATCCGGTGCCTCCAGCCAGCATTGTTTGTCCTCCTGATACAAAGGGCACCACCTTGGCCAGCTCCTGTGCTCAACTAGGTCCAATGTAGACCATGCACAACACTCTGCAGCACTGCAACTATCGACAACTATAGTAGTGTCGACAGTATAAGCACAAAGTCTGACATTGCATTATGTAGCTGTTTAAATGGGCCCATGGAACGTTCCCACATTAATGTCGACTCCACCAGGCCAGCCGCAGTATGTGCATGAATTGCTGGATAATTAGACCCCCGTCACTGGAGCGTATCACTGTCCTTTCACACTATATATGTATGCCAGCTTCCTCACAGTAACCTCCACGCAGCAGCAGCAGCTCACGGCTTTATATAAATGATCACCGCCCCAGGGCGAAATGTCTCTATGCGGGTCCCTTTCCTGCTTTCACTGATCTCAGCCGTGGCAGCCCCCGCACAGAGGAGCTGCAGCCTTACTCACCGTAGAGTGCTACCCAGCAGCCCGGACCCCCGCTCCACCTGCGGGGCGGCCACACCACAATGCGGTAACCCCCCGAAGGGATACAGCAACACCGCTGGGGTGGCTCAGGAAAAGGGCCGCCAGGACTCAGCGACCCCCAACAGAGAGTGCCCGCACCAATGATCCTCTACAAGCGGGGAGAGGGGGTGTCGTACCAGCCACCACTGTTCATTGTGTTTCCGGGGTGGGTGCAGCCCAATGCAGCAGCCCCTGCAGGTGCGAACACGCACCCCTGAGGCGGCTGAAATCAGGATCTCAGGCCTACGGCAGAGCCCCGGATGGGCCGCAATGAGGCACATCTCCACACACACAGGCCGGTGAGCCCCAGGCTGTAGACAATCCAGGCAGTCCCCCACGGGGTGTTGTAATCCGTGTTTGGGAGATGATCACAGCAAGGATTATTGAGTGTGTTCCGCTGAGTTTCGTGCCATAAAGAGGGGCTCCCAGGCTAAGCAGCCATCCTGCTTGGCTGCTCCACAGTGCCCCTTCCCTGCCCAGAGTCCCATTCTGATGGGCATGAGCAGTCGGCATGGATGGAACTGCACAGACTTGTGATCTGAATATCCAAGATGGTGCTGACCTTTGCATGTACTTTTGAAGCCTCACTTAACTGCTTTAGTGCTAATCAGAGTACTTCACTTCTGATCCATTCCAAACCCTGTGTTACAAGCAGGTTACTAAACAACCAATTGGGGGTGGGAGGTCAGTAACAAAGCCTCTTCCTGAACTAAAAAAAAGAATGGAATACAGGGATGGGTGAGGGGAAACATGGAGGAGACACATCCTCGCCGCCAGTCAATCTTGATACAGGAGTAGATCACCGGAGGTCAAATTTGGGATAAAAGCAAGTTGGATATTTCTGATTCCTTCATAAAAAAGGAACTAGGGGAAGACACTATGTGGGGGAAGCAGACTGGATGACCAAATCTGGACACTGCCGCTGGGGAAAGCTACAAAAAGCCAAAGTTAAAATAGTATTTCAGCTGGGGGCTTGACCAAACATGAAAACACTGGTGTGAGATAAAAGACTGGCTGGTCAAGCTGCCATTTGCCAAGCTAAGGAAAATGTTCAGGTGGCGGTCTGGTGGGAAACTGTAAGCCAGAAACCAGAACCCAAACCATGCCTAGACCACTTTTGGAGGGTGAGCCACCATAACCTCCACTGGCTACCTAAGGCAGAGGTTGGCCCATGACAGAAGGGACCAGATGAATATTGTCTGTCTGACAAGTATCCTGAGATAAGGGGGTCAGGGCTACTGCTCATCACCTGAAGATGGCAGATCAGACACAGGCATGACCTAACACCACATCAGAAAGACTGTTCCATAGAACCAAAGACTCAGTTGAAGGAGCCACGGGAAGGTCTAACATAAGATGTTCAGACCCTGATCCAAGGAATGAAGCTGCTCCAAGTTCTAGACAGGGACCTAATAAGACCACAGAGAACTATAATGAGGCAATGGCTGGATCCATTGAGGGGGTCAGAGAAAAGGGCTACAGCGACTTAGGAGGCCATAGGGCCACCTCCTAACCATAGACCAGTAAGGATATCCTGGAATGAGGAAAGTCCACAGAGCCAAGCATCTACAATAATCTGCAATAGGGCCGGAGAGGTTGTTGAGAGCATCAAGGCCTGGGAAGTGGTCAGACTTTGAGTAAAGCTCTGAGAGTTTTTCTCCAGGAACTCTGTGAAATGTTGTATCACAGGGATGGAAATCTGAAGAATCTAGCAATATGGTCACTGATTCTCTGTAGGGAAGCTTCTCCAACGTGGCCCAGGAAAGGCAGAAGCTACCTGACTCTAACCCTGGGGGTGGCTTTCAGCGGGAGCACCATGTAGGGGAAGACAAACTCCAGAGGGACAGAAGAATGCTAGATCAAACTAGTTTTACAGTCACGATTCCCAATGACACATATATGCTTCTGCAATGTACATACATGGCTTATTGTGGTATAGCTGTAGAAATCCCACCTTATGGCAGTCAAACACCGTATGTGACCCCCCCCTTCCTTTTCAGTACCGAGATGAGGAAGAGGGGTAGAGTAATGAAGATGACCAGAAGCGGTAAGCCAACGCCGCTTTCTAGACTTTGGGAAGCATCACACCATGCCGGGAAGTTTTAAAGTTGACACAGATGAGAGACCACGAGACCGAAGAGAGAGGCAGAGGCTGGCTCTGTCTGTGACTTGTTCTGATGCCAGTTGGAACGCTGAGGACAAGCAGACCGCCAGAATCAGCGCTGAGGCTCATACGAATGGTGTCCCGGAGAGGCAAACCGAAGGAAGCTTACTGCTTCAGGGCCCGAAGCAGCGAAAGCCGTGCGCAGCAGAGGAGGGCAAAGCCAAAGCTTACCAGCTCATGGGAAGCGTAGCCAGTCAGCGAACCAGTGAAGACGGAGAAGGGAAGACATGAGGAATACTGAAGCCGCCCAGTAAGCCCAGAGAAAGCAAACAGGCAAACCGGTTACTGGAGCATGTTTAGGTAAATGCCAAGTCGTGTTAAATAACACCATTGAAGAAGCTGATGAGGATGCAAGAAATATAAGAAAAGGGTCAGTGACCCAACCTTTCAAAACAGGAGTTGGTGGGAGTGCAAACAGTGCTGTAAAAGGGTTGATGACCCCATGTCTGAAGGAAGAAGTGAAAGCAGAAACAAACTGTAAAAAGAAAGGTTTGGTGACCCAATATTTAGAAAAGATTGTTTCGTGGACAACGAAGAAAGTGAACTTTGTGAAATAGTATGATATCCTGGAAGGAGAATAAACCAGAATAAGTGAACTTTGTGAAACAGTGTGATATCCTGGCACAAGAGTAAACCAGGAGAAGTGAACTTTGTGAAACAGTGTGATATCCTGGCAGGAGAATAAACCAGAAGAAGTGAACTTTGTGAAACAGTGTGATATCCTGTTAGGAGAGCAAACCAGGAGAAGTGAACTTTGTGAAACAGTGTGATATTCTCGCAGGAGAGTAAACCGGGAGAAGTGAACATTGGGAAACAGTGTGACATCCTGGCAGGAGAGTAAACCAGGAGTGGGAAGGGAAGTGAACCTGGAGTTGGGGAAAGTGTCAAACCAATACATAAAAAGGAAGAATGATACCTCTTTTTGGAATCAGTGAGAAAGGAGTAAATACCAAGGCAGGAGAGTACAACGGGGACATAGAGAGGAGCAATCAGTGGAGAAGGGTAGAATGATAACCCCAGAAAGCACGTGGAATATACAGAATGTGAAGAACTGGAAAAATTAAGAGGCATTGTGAGAACGAGAGAGAGAGAGAGAGAGAGAGACCCTCCTACAGCCACCTAATGTGGTTATTCAGTCACTCACCTTATTATTTAGGAATGTGTGCTGTTAGAGTAAGTAGACGTTTATCCAGCCCTACCCAATTCACTGTATCACTAATAAAGAAATGCACTGAAATACTTTAGTCCAGCGTGATACTGTCACAACCTGCTGGTCCTCCCCGTTCCCTCACCTCAACTGAGTCTTCAATGGTGTCTTTGTGGGTCTCAGAATCTTTCCTTCTCCTAATCCTCTTGGTCTCTTTGGACTTCTTTTCCTTTTTCAGATGCAAATAACGGTGAGCTCCCTCCGAGGCGACCGTGACCTGCTCCCAAAAGTCCAGGGAAAAAAGCCTTATTTGGCCAAAAAAAACCTTGTTGAATTGTGGTTGGCAGAACTGGGCTGTGAAAGCAGTGGCTGAGCTGCTATGCTGCTTGATGAAAAAAGTTATTGATTTTGGTGGTTTATGGCACAGAACCACGTGGGTAAGTAATCCTTTTCCCCTTGAGTTTAGATGTCTCACTCCTCGAAGGGAAGTCAGGCTGAATTGCAGAAAAGTTCCAGGGTACTGCCGTAGTCAGAAGTACACAGCCTTAGAAAGTAACCTGAGAAAGGATCTAACAAGGATGGAACGATAGCCGTTGAAAGAGTAGAGAAACAAATACCAGGAGGGCTTCTACCAGGACCTAGAGGACACCCTCCTCCCTTTCATTGAGGGGCATGTCGTCATGGGAGGAGACTTTAACGGGGCCCCGGACCCCCTCGAGGACAGGTCCCACGCCCCAACACCCAGAGACCTGAAGTTGGCCACTGGCCTGCTCCATCTATTTCGCATGCTGAACATTGTAGACTCTTGGAGGGTACTGTTCCCGGATGAAAGGGACTTCACCTTCTACTCATACGTGCACCGTACTTTCTCTAGAATCGACCGGATCTTGACCTCCCCACAGATCCTGACTTTTCACTGATGATGTGGTAATTGGCCTCTGGATCCTCTCGGATCATGCCCCAGTTACATTGACCTTGCGGTCCCATGACCCGGAGCCCCCTCCACGCCGCCGGTGGTGCTTATATGACCCTATTCTGGGGGACATGGCTGTGAGAGACTCAATCGCCAGCTCCATCAAGAATTCTTTCACCGAAAACCGGGACGAGGACACTTCCCCGGCCAACACCTGGGATGCCATGAAAGCGGTCCTTAGAGGAGAGCTGATCGCCCAAGGTGCCGCATTCCATAAAAGAAAGCAGGCGACTCGAGCAGTCCTGGAGGCTGAGGTCTGTGAAGCAGAGGCTACTCACAAAAGGAAGGGCTGGGCCCCCAAATCCTACAGAATCCTACAAATGGCTAGGAAAAAGCTGGAAGCTCACTACGGTGAGGCTACGGCGAATCTGTTAACCAGAACTAAGCAATGCTACTACGCCCACAACAACAAGGCCAACAAACTCTTGGTGAACAAACTGGCAAACTGGCAAAGGTGAAGAGTAGGAATGCCATCCTGGGCCTCCGTGATCCGCAGGGGGTAATCCATTACGCAGACCACGGGAAAGTACGTTTGGCAACCGCCCACCACCTGGAAATAATGACGGCGGCCCCGAAGGATCAGACCGAGCAACGTTCATACATTCAAGAGGCGGCCCTCCCTGTCCTCGGCAGCCAGGGAAGACCTTGAAGCGCTGATTACGACCGAGGAGGTGGAGGCAGCCATTAAGAGCCTAAAATCTAGAGCCCCGGGCCCGGATGGATTCTCCTCCCACTTCTACAAAATCTTTCGGCCCCAATTAGTGGCCCCCCTGGCTCACCTCTACAACTCATTTGTGGCCATTGGAACGGTCACCCCAACAATGCAGGAATCTATCACAGACCTCATCCCCAAGCCTGGGAAGGACCCCCACGATACCAGCTCGTACAGACCCATTGCCTTGCTGAATCTGGATGCCAATATTTACTCTAAGATCCTGGCCAATCGTCTAGCACCCATCCTTCCGAACATCATAAACCCGGATCAAACGGGCTTCATTCACCACAGGTCGACGAAAAGACAACATCCGCAGAGCTCTGGACCTCATTGAGATCGCCACTCGGGACTTCCAACAACTAGCTTTATTGGCGCTGGACGCAACCAAAGCGTTCGACAAGGTGGACTGGTCTTACCTGCGCCTCACTCTAGAGGCCTTTAGCTTTGGCCCGACCTTCCTGAAAAGGATCTTTGCGAACTACCAGGCCCCTAGGACTAGGCTGAAAATCAACGGCCGCCTATCGGACTCGATCTCCCTCACATGCGGAACGTGACAGGGATGTCCTCTGTCCCCCTTGCTCTTTGCTTTGGCCATGGAGCCGTTGGCTCAACAAGTCTGAAAAAAAAACCTGAATCAGTGGCCTGAGTACTGGCTCTGCGCAACATAAAGTGGCCCTCTATGTGGACGATGTTCTGCTCACCATTACAAACATTGAGGGTTCCATGAGGGAGGCCTTAACTGAAATCCATAACTTTGGGGTGGTCTCAGGATTCACGATTAACTTTCAAAAGTCAGCGGCGCTGGGAGTGGGTTTGACCTCGGCTGAACCAGAGGCCTTGGAGGAGAGAGGGCTTTCCAGTGGAGCATCAAATCGATCCCCTACCTGGGGGTTCAGATCCCTGCACATCCAATGAAAGTCTATCGGGCTAACTTCCCGTCACTCTTCGAGGAACTAGAAAAGGATCTGACCCGCTGGCAATCACAAGAGATCTCCCTCGTAGGCCGCATCACGGCATGCAAGATGAACTTACTTCCTCGCTTCCTCTATGCCTGTGCTGCCCTCCCGATCACCATTCTGCTCCCCCCCCTACAGCGGCTCCAAAGAAAGATGGTGGACTTCATCTGGAGGGGAAAGAAAGCGCGCATCCCACGGAGAACAATGATGGCCAGCACGAGACTGGGAGGTCTAGGGGTACCCGACCTCCGTAAATACCAAATGGCGGCGCAACTAGCCCACCACCAAGCATGGGGGCTTGCTACAGGTCGGCTTAAATGGGTGGAAATCGAACAATCTTGCCTCACTCTCCCCCTTTTCTCCCTCCCGTTCCTACCTACAGCCCTATGCCGAAGTTGTCCGGGCACCTTAACAGCCACAAAACAAATGATAAGGGCTTGGGAGTGGGCTCGCAGACACTGTGGTGTCCCAGGAGGCCTGAGTGCGCTCTCCCCAATCTTCCTCAACCCAGCCTTTTCCCCCAGGGCCTACCCCCAAAACTTTAGAAACTGGGTCGCAGGGGGCCTCACCACTCTGGGACAACTTTTCGAGGGGGATTCCCCCCTAACCTTTGAACGCTGCAAGATGACTTTCCAGTTGGCGGAAATGGATAGATATTCCTACGCCCAACTTAGGCACTGGTGCTCCCACCCGCAGACCCGTGCAGCAGCCACGTGACCCCTCACCTCACTAGAGCTGATGGTGAATGACCTACCGGCCCGGGGAAGGATCTCGGCCCTATATAGACTGCTGCAGGAGGACCCCTCCAGTTTAGGCTTTCCTACATGTCTCAATGGGAAACGGACCTCGGACACACCATTGAGGACCACACGTGGGTGGACATATGGACAAGAACGCAGACGATATCCCGCTGCATTACCAACTGGGAGTGTGCCCATAAGCTACTCCTGCTCTGGTACTATCCCTCTCTACGCCTTCATCACTTCCAACCGGCACTGGACCCCCACTGTTGGCGACTTTGCGGCCTTCCAGGATCCTACTTTCATATGTGGTGGACCTGCCCCCAAGTGAAGGAGTTCTGGACCCTTTGCTTAGCTACCATAAAGGATGTCACCCAGGTGACCATTCCGCTCACGCCCGAACAGGTCCTCCTAGGGATTCCACTGCCAGGTTCATACCCGCGGTCGAGGAGAAGAGCTGCCCTGGTGTCCCAGTTCTTGTTAGCGGCTAAGATCACGGTGTCCCAGACCTGGAAGTCTGCTGACGGACCCTTGATGGCCCTTTGCTGGGTTAAACTCTGGGATATTTTGATAGCCGACAGGGTCACGGCGGCCAAAGCGGGACTGCTTCACCGATTTCGAGACATCTGGGCGCCAGTACTGGACTATGACCTGAACTACCCGGCCCTGAACCACAAACTGCGCCTGATTGCAAGAGCCCTTCACGCCATGGATGACCCGCTACCACCACCAGACCAGTCCGATTGAGGCCTGAGAACTATGCTCGCCAGGGAACGCTTGAGATGGGAGAAGGGGACTTTGCATGATTTGAGAAGCTTCATGTAATGCATTTGTATAATTTCTCCTGTGTGTTGATTTACAAATAAACAAATAAAAAAAATAAAAAAGAGTAGAGAAGTAGGGCAGTCTCAAATAGAATCGGAACGGAACAGGAGAAAAGAAGAGCAACCGATGGAAACATACATACGAAGAGAGAACAGCACCTCAAAGAGAGAGAGAAAAAAAGGGTCGCCAGAAGGAGGAGGCGGAGAAAGAGCAAACAAAAGGAGGCAGCGCCTTCACAAGATGGTGAAAGAATAGACAAAATAGAATGGAAACCAAAGAAATACAGACTGTGCAGGTGAATGGTGACCGCAATACGAAGACAAGGAAAACACTGGCAACAGTACCGTGGAAAGCCAAAGATGTAGGGAAGTAAGAAGTAATCAAGAAGAATACGCTCAAGAAGGAGCAGGAAAAGAACAGCCGGGAAATGAGAAACAGAAAGTAAAAAGTACTGCGAGAGCGAACTGCATCATACAACGAACTGTGTATCCCGAAATGGCAGCCTAAATAACAGTGGTATCCATGTTGGGGGTAGACTAGACCACAGAGGACAGTTCTAGTGAACATAGCCACACAGCCTCCATCGATTCCAGCACTTCCAAGGTCAGAGCATGACAGTATGCCTCCTTCTCATCTCAACCCCCCCCCGTTTTGGCGGGATATAGCCTGTGGAACCGCTGAACCAATCGGGTGGCATGGACATACCTGGCAAGCTCCCAAGTTCTTTCAGAAGTCGAATAACCCTTCCAATGCATGAGGTATTGCAGGACCCCGTTCCTGTAGCGTGTGTCAACCAGCCTGGTGCCCTCATAATCTTCAGGATCTTGATTGACCGCTGCCATAGGCAAAGGGAGCCTCCGTTTGTATGGGTCATCCACAAAGGTTTTGAGCAAAGAGGTGTGAAACACCGGGTGCACTCTCTTCAATGAGTGAGGCAGTTTTAATCTGAAGGCAACAGGATTGACCTTGAAGGAGATGGGGAAAGGTCTGATGTAGCGGGGTGAAAAGTTTCCACGGTGAACCCATCGAGGTAGGTATTTTGTAGAGAGCCACACCAATGTACCCTCCTTCCAATCCGGGTTAGGTCTTCTGTTGCGATCAGCCAGCTTCTTATAGGACTTTCGACTCCCCTCCAGGGAATCCAAAGCTATTTTGTGTATATATCTGAGATTGTTAATAAGACTATCCACCGTTGAGGAATTAGTGGATGAGAAATCACTCCATGGAAGATGTTGGGGATCATGCCCATAAGTACAAAAAAAAGACTCATGTTGATGGCTGAGTGTCGGGTATTATTATACGAGAA